>NW_026639688.1:32500-493320 GCF_028554395.1 Pezoporus wallicus
AAGGGAAGGGTGGGATGGGAGCAATAAAACAATACAAATAATAATCCAAGGAACCCCCCCCGAGTCGTCAGGGAGGGAAAGAAACAACCCCCCCCAACAAAAAACACCCACTTGGAGCGGGGATAAAGCAAACCCCAGCGCCCGCCCGCCCCGACCAAGAAAGGGGAAGGGAAAAAGGGGGTAAAACCCAAACGAAGGGAGGGAAATGGTGGGGGAAAAGTAAAGATGAGAGGAGGGAAGGTGGGGTGAGTAAATCAGACTGAGCCGAGGGGAAGGGGTAGAACCAAAGAGGGTGATGGGGGGTCTGCTCACACAGAGGCATGCACATAGATAGAGAGAGATGTTCAGATACTGTTTGACTCGATAATACGGCTTTTGGCTTAAAAGAAACCAAGAAACAAGGAGGACGGCACAGAGTGACAATGGAGGGCAAGGCAGGGGCAGGGGGACAGGGGGAAGAAGGCCAAAAGAAACCAAAAGTAAACCAAGAAAGAAGGAAAAAAAAACAACCAATAAAAACCAAAAAAAAACATCCAAATGAACTGAAACAGAACCAAAAGGAAACCAGAACAGAAACCAAACCAAAGCAAAACTGCACAAATGTCCTCGTCACTGAGATTAAACGAATGTCTCTGAGCTCTTCCTGGGACACGCATTGAGCTGTTAGCTGTGACTCTGCAGGGAACTGCTAAGTCCTCCTCAGCACTCAACACAGACTTTGCTTTCTGCTTCCTTTATTTTTTTTTCCATTATATGCTTTTTTTTTTTTTAAAGTCCCTCTTGGTTAACATCCACTTACCAAAAAAGTGGCATTTCCTCCTTTAGTAGGTAAGGTATGAAGAGAAGGGAAAAGCGGGGCAATATAAGTGCATCATTAGATTCACAAAAATGCAAGAGAGAAAGAAAAGAGCGAGAGGAGGAGAGACAGAGACAGAGAGAGGAGAAATAAAACAAACCGACTCACTTCTCCTAGGGGGTCACTGCTGAGGCCCCATGCCAGCCTAGCACTGAGAGCTGGGCGCGGGTTACCCAGCCCTTGGGGTCCAGCACACAAGTGTCTGAGCTCCTCCAAGCTGCAGCCGCTGCCTGGGTTTTATTCCCCACCTTTGCAATCATGGACCATGGAAGCGGTTCCTGCATCACTGGCTCTGACCAAGCCTGGCTCAGGGGGGCTTGGGGGTCTCCTAACTCTGCCCACAGCCCAGCGCTGGGACCCTGAGCATCCCTGGATGGGTGAATCCTGCGTGGAGCGGTGCTGAGCCCAGCTGAGGGGATCTAATGGGGTCCAGGGGTTGAGGCAGGAGCCAGTCACCCCAGTTCTCCACCTCAAAAACACCCAGTTGTTTATTCCTCAATAGTAAGGCTCTTCCTGCCCACCCCTCTGTATCCTACATCATAGAATCCCAGCCTGGTTTTGGTTGGAAGGGACTTTAAAGCTTATCCAGCTCCAACCCCTGCCACAGGCAGGGACCCCTTCCACTAGAGCAGCTTGCTCCAAGCCCCTGTGTCCAACCTGGCCTTGAACACTGCCAGGGATGGGGCAGCCACAGCTTCTCTGGGCACCCTGTGCCAGCGCCTCAGCACCCTCACAGGAGGAACTTCCTTATATCCATCCTGAATCTCCCCTGTTTAAGCCTGAGAAATGCCACTTTTCTCCCCCAAAAGAAAGTGTGACCCTGGGGACCACCATGCAGATGATGCAAAAGGGACACGAGGCCACCGCATCTCTGAGCATCCCACTCCACCAGTGGCATGTCCCCCATCACCTCCTTGTCTCCATGGATAAGCCAACCCCTCCAGCTGCAGGCCAGCAAGATGGGGCCAAAATGGGGGAATTTGGGGTATTTTTCTGTCAAAAAGGTGTTGGTGCTGCAATAGGTCCAGGCCAGTCCTGCCCATTGCACAAACCACCCTACAAGCACTTGGGGACACAGATACAGCAGCCCTGAAAGGGGGTGTTCAGCTGAACCCATGCTCAGCCTCATATATGGGCAGAGAAAAATGAAAGCAGAGAAGATGGATTGTAGGAACCCAGCCTGGTTTGGGCTGGAAGGGACCTCAAAGCTCATCCAGTTCCAACCCCTGCCACAGGCAGGGACACCTTCCACTAGAGCAGCTTGCTCCAAGCCCCTGTGTCCAACCTGGCCTTGAACACTGCCAGGGATGGGGCAGCCACAGCTTCTCTGGGCACCCTGTGCCAGCGCCTCAGCACCCTCACAGGGAAGAAGAGGAGAGGAAGAGCAGGGTTTTCCTCTTTCTCAGGGGGCCATTTCGGCACTGCTGGCCATGCCATGGGCTTGGGCTGCAGGATGTGGGGGTCCAACACAGACCCTGTGTCTGGGGCTGAGGGAACTCCTGCCCAGACGTGCAGGAAAGCATCAAAGGTAAAAGCATCCCAAATAAATCCAAATAGGCAAAGAGCCATCCCAAAAGGGAAAACACACACTGGGGGCATATAGGGATGGGACAGCCAGGGGTGGGATGCCATCCCCTGCCCCTTGGGCACTGTGATGCGCTGGACCTGCAGACCCCTTCTATTTCCTTGGGTTGGGTTTACTCTTCGCATCATGGCCAGAGGAAGGGCCAAACCCACACATTACCCAAATTTGTCATATCTTGCCCCATCCATCCATCCATCCATCCATCCATCCATCCATCCATCCATCCATCCATCCATTCATCCCAAAACTCCCTGTGCCAGGATCTGCTGCCTCTCCCACCCATGGGTTCTGGCCCCTGTTCCTCACTAATTACCTATGCCTTCGTTACCCAGCCCTTAAGGGGGGGGACTCAAACAGAGCAACTGTGCTCGGTCCCTGGATGGAAATGAACACAAATTCAGAGGGCTGAAAGACACAGAAATGCATTCTACCGATAGCACAAGGAGACAAGGAAGAGAAAAGGAGGGAAGAAAGGAGAATAATGGTACGTGGACAGGGCAAAAAAAAGAAAGATATTTATAAATAAAGAACGGAAGAGAAGAGCATGGCTTTGCAGCTAACTGGGGGGGAACCATACAAATAAAAACCAAAGTCATATATAGCCACCAACAAGGAGACAAAATGAAAGAGAGACAGAGAAAGAAGGCGAGAAAGAAAGAGAAAGAAAGTCAGAAAGAAAGAGAAAAGAACATTAAATCAAGCTACGGTGCTTTTCAACAGGCTCATCTGCAGAAGTGAACGTGCAGAGGTGGACGAAATACCTACCTTTGCCATTGGCAGGGACGGGAATGCGATCATAAAAAAAAGAAAACAATAATCTCCACATTTGGAGGGCAGAATGGGAAAAAGACAAGGACTCTTTAGTACGGCGATCCAGACCCCTCGGCTAACCCCGCCTGCTTGGCTTAGAGCTTGCAAAGTTAGCTTTCAAAGTGCTTTGGTGAAGCTGTGTTTAAATGATGCTCTAATTCCTGTGTCAAAGGAAAGGCTGCGGCCACGGAGCGGGGCGGCCCCTGGGGTTTGCTGGCTGGTGGCTCTCAGCCGGCTGCGTTTCGCTCTCTAGGACATGGCCAAGTCCCGGATAACATGCAGGGAAGGCGATGGATGGAGGTGGGACACGGCGAGGGACCGTTGGGTTGTGTCGGCCCAAAGAAAACCGGTGACAAAGAGGGGCCGGAGGGTGCGTGTGGGTGAGGAGGAGGAGAGACCCGGGAGGAAGGCTGGGGAAGGCAGCAGGGATGGATGGAGATGGGAACAGGGATTTAAAAGGGAAGGCAGAGCCCCGGGGCGCCCGACAGCTCTGAGGGTGCTGGGAGGAGGCTGAATCCAGAGCTTTTGGGATGGGGATGCTCAGCACCCGTCCTGCCGGCATGCAGCATGTGGGTACCCAAGTGCAGGATGCTCAGGGTGGAGGAGGCAGATAAGCCAGCACCCGATGGCCTCATCCTGCAGCCATGGAGGAGAAGAAGCCCCATGGCAACAGGGTGCAGCTGAGGCCGTGGGGCAGCAGCCAATTTAAGGAGGAAAAGGGCAAATTGATCTCAAAGCGAGCCCGCTCCCTCTGCGGTGTGGAGCTGCTCAGTTCCCTTCCCTTTTAAATTCCTGGTTCGGGTATAGGAAATGGGAATGCGATGTTCAGCGGCCGTAAATAGTTAAGGAAACACATCTGCTTTTTTTTTGTCTGTTTGTTTCTTCTCCACATTAACACACACGAAAGCAAAAACTTCTAGAACAACACGACAACGGGGGGGGGGGGGGGGGGGGGGGGGGGAGTGGATAAGAGAGATATCGTTTGCATTTCTGTACATCACAAGGGAAAAGAAAAGAAATCATGAGAAAGGAAACTAAAACAAGGAGGGGAAGGGGGAAAAAAAAGCACGTTTCATTGCCCTTCCCTCCCCCTCGTCCCTGCTTCTGCTTGAGCAAGAAATGGAAGTGTATATTACCGTTTGGGTTTTTGTCAAATGGGAGGCTAAAGAAAAACACAGATGGGATTAAAAAGAAAAACTAAAACTAAAAACCAGAAACCAGAGAGAGAAAAAGAAGAGAAAGAAAGAAAGAAAGAGAGAAAGAAAGAAAGAGAGAGAAGAGTCCCCGCTGGTGCCAGGGAGCCAAGGAGCTCATCAGCCTGGGTGATGCTGGGGGAGAATGGGGTGATCCCC
This sequence comes from Pezoporus wallicus, assembly GCF_028554395.1. Taxonomy (NCBI): domain Eukaryota; kingdom Metazoa; phylum Chordata; class Aves; order Psittaciformes; family Psittacidae; genus Pezoporus; species Pezoporus wallicus. Next base: position 37,104 of record NW_026639688.1, read on the forward strand.
CTTGCACCCCAGCCACACCATAGGAAAGAAGAAAGCAGAGAGGTGCCCCGAGAGGTGCTGCTGGGGGTGCTGGGGAGGGTGAAAGAGGGTGAATATGGGGCTCTTGGCACCGTTTTCCAGGGTGCTTCCCTGCAGGAATGTCTCTGCAGGACCTTGCCCGTGGGTATGAAGTAGCCTGGGGTGAGTGGGGACCTGTGTGCCCCACATTAGGGGGTTCCCCCAGCACACTGCCTTTGCTCAGCGCTGCCTCCAGCTCCCCACCAGCCAAAGCAGGCTCCTCGCACTGGTTAAACTGGGACTGGAGCCCTGGGTGCACTGGGTTAGGGCTTTCCTCCACTCAGTGTGGGAGTAGCCCCCCCCTCCCAAGGCTTCACCAGGACCCCCGGGGTGCCAAGGCAGAGCTGGAGGCACTGAGGCCCAAATTCACCCACCTTGGACCCCCTGAGTTCAAAAAATCAGAGCACCCAGCACCAAAACCCCCTCCAAACCCCAACACCAGTGCCCACACTAGGTGCTGAGTGCTGGGGCTGGCACCCTGGCACTGGGGAGCATTGAGGCTGGTGGGGAAAAGATAATCTTCCAGCTTTACCCATTTTTGGGCTGTCTGGGCTCAATCCATTCCCGGGGAGGTGCTGAGCCCGGTGGTGACACTGTCCTGCCAATCCATCACCCCTGGGGGTGACATCCACAGAGCAATGTGTGGCTTTGCGGGTGGGATGAGCTACTGGCTGCCCCGATACCTGCCCCGAGGTGATGGGCTGACCGTACACCCAGTGGCAGGTTAATGGGTGCTTGGGGGGGGGGGGGGGAGATATTGAGCCTGCACCCCACATCTCCCCCGTGTGCCCCGGCTGGGCTCCGGGGGAGCAGGGAAGGAGGAGAGAGGAGAGCCGGGGTAGGGGTGTCCTGCGGAGGGAGGAGAAGGGGAGGGAAGCGAACGGTGATCCAAGAAAAGCCTACGTACATCCGAGGGCTCCGGGAGCGGGGCGCCGTGGCTGTGCCGGCCGTTCTGGGCGCTGCCCTTGTGCCCGTTCTGGTGCGGCGAGGCCGAGCGCTGCGGCGAGGGCGAGGACGGGCTGCGGCTGGAGCGGGCGCTGCTGCCCTTGGGGCCATCCTGCCGGCGCTTGGGGCTCAGCCTGCGGGACACCGCACCGTGAGCCCTGCCCCTGAGCACCGCACCGTGAGCTGCAGCATCACCCCTGCCCCTGAGCACCCGAGCTGCAGCATCACCCCTGAGCAACCCCACCGTGAGCTGCAGCATCACCCCTGCCCCTGAGCACCGCACCGTGAGCTGCGGCATCACCCTCGCCCTGATCCCAGCACTGCACCACCCCCGGGCTGAGATGGCTTTGCCAGAGCAAGAAACGGGATAAAAATTGGTGGTTTGTGCTTTCTACAGTTCAAAACTGAACCCGCCTCTGGGCACTGGGCTTCCAAGCCGTCCAGAGGTGCTGCAGCGCCATCCTGTTCCCCTCCATCCACTCAAGGGTCCCCATCTCTGGGACACCTCTGGACCCACGTCCCTGCCCTCCTCCCCACGAGGGTCCCCACAACGGATGCTGTGGGGACGGGGGTCCTGCCCCTACCTGCCGGGGGATTTGGAGCTGCTGCCATCGGAGGAGAGCGAGGCGCTGTGAGAGCTGCAGGAGCTGCGCCGGTGAGAGCGCCAGGCCGGGGACTCGCTGCGGGACCTGCGGAGAGGGTGGCCGGGGGCAGGCTGAGCCGTGGCAGGGGGCACGGGGGGCACCGCACGGCGCCGGCCCCTCCATCCCCAGCCCTCACCTCTTGCGCTCTTTGTTTTTCTCTTTCCGTTTGCTCTTGGGGCTCCGGGACCTGCGGGAAGAGCCAAAAGAAGCAGAGATGGGAACGGGGGCAGCACCCCCGGAGCCACTGAGGCTGCAGGAGGAGCAATGGGGGGGGACCTGCCTGAGCTGGAGCTGGGTCCACCAAGCTTCAAACCATGGGGGAAGGGGGGGGGGGGGGGCAGCTGGCTTTGGGGGGACCATGGGTGATGCTGGGCAGAAAGGGGAGGCAGTGGGAAGGGGGGACCAGCTCTGCTCAGCACCCATAGACTCCAAGCTGTTGTCACCTCTGCTGCTTGCCTTCCCCCCTCTGAGCGCCTCTGCCCGCCAAAGCATCCTTTGCCTGTTTCTTACTTCTTTCACCCTAAAATAGCAGTGCTGGCAGAGAGCATCCACAGAGCACAGCAACAGCCAGGGGTCACCTTAGGTGTCACCCCTTCTCCCCTAGGGGACATTTAGGGCTGTATAGGACCATGCAGCCACTCAGAGCAGCCCTGGGCCAAGGGTGAGGGATGTTCAGCATCCCATGCTCACACCCACTGTGCTTTATGGGTCCATCCCTGTGGGCAGAGGGGATGGGGAGAGAGGGAGGGCAGGGACAGGGGATCCCCAATGGGAATGGTGGCAGTGGAGTGTCTCTCCCATCACTCTCACCTGTGTCTTCTCTTCTTCCGTGACCCCGACTCAGACCTGCAGGATGAAGAGGAAGTAGAGGTGAAGGCGACACACTGAGCATGGGGATGGGGACAAGGGCAGGGGGTGGCACTGAGATGTGCTGCTGGATGGGGCAGGTGATAGCTGCTGTGAGGAGGTGATGGCCCCATGAAGAGCCATCAGGATCATCCCTGTCCATGCCTCCATCCCACCCCAGCCCCAGGGCCTGGGCAGCCACCCACCAGCCCCCGTGTCCCCAGCCTGCCGTGGTGTCCCCAGCCTGCCATGGTGTCCATCCTACCTATCACGTCTGTGTTTCTTTCCAGTCTTCTTTTTCTTTTCCTTGCGGATGGGTGAAGAGCTGTCGCAGCTGGAGGGGGGGAAGTGGGTGCCCTTGATGGGGGAGCAAGAGACTCCCCATCCCTGTGGCCCAGGGTCCTATCCCACAGCTCCCCACCACCCCGCTTCCCCTGGACAACCCACAGCATGCAGGAACACCACAAGGGAGTTACTTCCTGGGGGGATTTGGGGGATGGAAAGGGGATTTTGGCAGAAAGGCTCTGCTAAAGCACCCAAATCCCACTGAGTCCCATTGCCACCTCGTGGGCTCCGCAGCCTCCTGCAGGAGATGAGGCCAATTCCCGGTGGGATTTCAGAGAGGAGGCAGTGGATGGGGAAGGCCAGCCCATGCCTGGTGGGGAACCAAGCCCACCCAGCCCAGTGGGCACTTACCTGCGCTCCGAGCCGGGTTTCCTCTTTTTGCTGCCGTGGGAAAGGCAGAGAAGAAAGGGACATTAGGGATAGCATCCTGCCCAGGCAGCCAGTGCTAACCGGGGATGGGCACACCCCTCAGGAGCCAAATCCTGCCCTGTGCTGTGCATGGAGCAGGCAAGGCCCCACCAGTGCATGCAGTTGGGTAGGCTGGAGGTGCACCCCATAGCACTGGCGTGTGCGTGGACACACGCGTTGCATCACTGGTGCATTGCCCCTCAAGGAGGGGGGGCCTTGCCCCATGGAAAGGATGAGGTGGGAGGAGAGGTGCCCTCCTTGGAGCATGGGGCCAAGGCGGGACTCACCGGCTCCGGCGGTGACCGGATTTCTTCTTCTTCTTCTTCTTGGGTGGAGGAGAGGTGGAGCTGCTCGAGTGCCGTTTCAGCCTATGGGACAAAGCAGGCAGGGCTGGGGTGGGGGGGGAGCAGGGACCACCCCCCTGTGCTCTGTGCCCCCCATGGGGACCCGCTCCCCACGCTCCCTGCTTGCTGCAGCCAGACCTGTACTCGCGGTGGCCGCTGTCCTCGTGGTAGCACTCGGCCGAGCAGTCGCACTGCAGCAGGCAGCCCTCGCCGGAGTCCGGGTACTCCATCTCGTACTCCTCCCCATCCACGCCGTGGTGGTTTTCTATCACGCTGCCAAAGGAGGAAGCACGGTGTTAATCCAGGGATCCCCGTTCCCCACGTCCCACTGGAGGTGCTGGAGGGAAGCCTGGGATATCCCCTCCGCCGTAGCATCCCTTGGTCAGGTCCCTTGAGGTCCACACGCAGCAAAGCTCCGTGGTGGGGGTGTTCCTGGGGCTCCTGTTGCTGCAGAAATCCCTGCTGGGCTGGCACAGGGATACGATGGGATATGGGTCACTGAGATCTGACCTCAGCATCATTCAGAGCCCCTTTTGGCATCACCCAAGTGCCAGGGCTGGGCAGGAGGCTGGAGTCAGCCCAGGTAGGTGATGGGGAAGGATCAGGCTGAGAGGAGCTGCAGGAGGTTTGGGGAATTCAGGTGATTATCCAGGAGCTGTCCGGGATGACCCAGGCTTTGAGGCCAGCACCCCAGTGTGCCGCTGGCTCGGCAGCAGAGCTCCAGGAGGTGATGGGTGATTTCCCCCCTGGGTAGGTGAGGTGAGGTGGGAGCACATCAGCCCTGTGGCCATCAGGGTCTCCTCTCCCTCCTGAGGGACTCCATCAGCATTAATTTTCCCCGCTGCCATGGAAACCATCAGGAGGTTGCCATTGGCTGCAGGGCTGCAGGCAGAGGCCCGGCAGCTGGACCACAGGCGGGAGGGATGCAGGAGTCCCTGCCCAGACCCTCCCTGCTGCCCACACCTCCTTGCTCCTCCTCTGCCATCAGCATCAAGGAGCCTCTTGTTTGTTCCTGTTCCTGTTCCTGGGGGCTGCAGGATATCTCACACAGGATGTGGCCATTCCATGAGGGAACCATAACGGATGCCTTGGAGGGTGCTGGCTTCCCACCAGCCCAGGCACTTGCTTCCCAAGGGAGATTTGCCCTTGGGAACCAATGAGAGCTCCTCCATCCTTCCCACTGGGAGGCGTATGGCAGGGAATGCTGGTGGATAAGGGCAGCCTCACAGCACTGGTCCCTTGGCAGCCTGGCCAGTGTCTATGCCTGAGCCGAGGGATGCTCCCATCCCCAGACAGCAGATCTGAGTGCAGCACATTGGCATCCCTGGCCACAGGCAGGCCCTGGGCTCTTGAACCCAATTAAAAGTGGTTTGGACCAGAACTACAAGCGAATCCTCCTCCTCCTGACCGCAGATGATCGCTCAAGCGGGTCTCGGGCTCCCTCCTCTGCCGCAGCCATGGCATCCTGGGTCGTTTCCAAGTGACTCCTGCTCCGGCCATGCCCCAAGGGCAGAAGCAGCCTTTCAGCCACTCACCCAACCATGGGACGGGGGAGAAAAGGAAGGAGGGAGCAGGGATAATTCCCTGTTGGACTCCGGTCCGTGAGCAGGCAGAGCTCCGCGCCTGAGCCTGCTGCCAGCATCTCACCCATTAGCTGTGCTCAGCGGCTCAAGACAGGCTGCTGCTGCCCCAATTATCCCTCCTCTCTCCTGTCTGCTTGCAGTCCCACCAGCCTGCCCACCAAGCAGCTATTCCTTGGGGGCCAGGCTCTGCATGCACAGGGATAGGAGATGGAAACACAGGGAACAAGCCAGGGACTCAGGTGGCCACGGCCCTGCTCGGTGCCTCAGTTTCCCCTGGGGGGGGTTGCAGATGATGCTGAGCTGTTTGAAACAGGACCAGCTGGTTCAGAGTCATGGTCCCAGCAGCCAGCGATGGAGCTGTGATCATCCACAGAGGCCCTGGACGAGGACGAGCCCATGAGATGCTTTGCTGGGTACAGTCCCAGCCAATACAAGGGCTGGGGCTCTTTATTTAAGGTTTATTTAACTCCCTTGTCCAACCTCTTCAACCTTTTGTAATCAGGACAGCCCTTAGTAGGGGCCTTCAGCAGCTCAGATCCCTGTGTCTGATAGAGCTACCTCCTTTGGACCCAGCTCCTACCTGCCTCCAAGCGCATCCAGCTTCACTCTCCCCCAAGCAGTCCTCTGCTTTGAGGCTGCTCCTTCCAGCTCAGCACTATTATTTATAGCCCCTGGGCTAATCTTTAATGATTACCCTTCCTTTCACAAAAGCAAGGCCACAGAGATGACAGCCAGGGCTGCTTGGGTAACCTTAACCCACCTCTGGCTTCCCTATGTGCTCCTTACAGCACCAGCCCTAATGAGCCTGGCTGAGAAGATGCCCTGGCGATGGCTGCTGCCCCCACAGGCAAAGGCCACTTGTTAACACCTCGGGCTTGATGCTCCATGACCCCGGCAGGTTGTTTTCCCCATGCCTTGCTTTTTTCCTGCTTGGAGGAGGACCCTGGATGCTTTGTGCTGCCCCAGCACCATCCAGATGTGCCCCATCCCAGGCTAGGGATGCCCCTTCCTGCCTGGGTGCTGGTGGAGCAGTGGGAGGAAGGCTTTCCCTTCCACCACGGCTTCCCTGCCTCCCCCCCACCCCGCCTTGCCCTGATTTCCTGCCCCTAATGAAGCATTAATATTCAGTGAACCTGCAGCATCTATTCCTGTCCCAAGTGACCTGGTTTCCAGGCTGATGGATGGTGCGTGCCAGGCCAGCCGCGCTGCCTGGGCCATTAAGCATCGTGCAGATAAATCATCACCGAGCACAGGGCAGACCCTCGTGAGGCTTGGGAACAGCCCTGCACGGGTCAGGAGCAGCGGGTGACGTGTGTCCAGTGCTAGATGAGCTGCTTTGGACTCCTCACCTGAGCCCCGAGCCCCCCAGGGGCCATGTGAGGAGCAATTGGGAGGCAGAGGAATAGGGCAGGAGCCTCTTGGAGAAGCTTCTTCCATGAGGCTTCCTGGGGTCACACCAGCCTGATAGAGACCCAGGTTCTAGGTGAGAAGCAGATTCAAGCCCAGCCTCTCCAGCCTGGGCCCCTTGCAGTGGAAATGATTACTGTTATTAATGATTATTATTATAATCAATAATGATTGTTACTGTTATTAATGATTATTATAATAAATAATTATTATTACTGTAATTTATGATGATTCTTATAATCAGAAATTATTATGATTGCTAACACTAATCTTTCTAGGGTTACAAACCAGCCTGATGAACCATCACCATGGAGTTAAGAGCAAGGCAGGAAGCTGGTGCCCTCGCCTGGCTGGAGGCAGAAGCTATGGTTTCAGCCCCAGGGAGAGGAGAAGTCACCCAAAGATTCAGGAGCAGGCAGAGGTGAGGCACAGCAACCCCGCTGCTTGGTCTCTGCCGCTGGCTGCTGGGATGGGCCAAGCATTGAGACCTTCTGCACCTTGGTTTCATTATCTGGGAGAGGAGCATTGCAATGCTGGCCTCTGTACAGCACCATGAGATCTCCAAAAGACCAATGCAGGACAACCTTTAATCTCTCCAGAGGTAGGATATGGCCTGAGAGAGCAAGCCCTGCCTTCAACCATCCAACCAATCATCAAATCAACCAACCTGTCATCCATCCATCCATCCATCCATCCATCCATCCATCCATCCATCCATCCAACCATCCATCATAGAATCACAGACTCATAGAATAGTTAGGGTTGGAAAGGACCTTAAGATCATCTAGTTCCAATGCCATCCATCCATTAATCCATGCATCCCTCCATCCATCCATCCATCCATCTACCCATCCATCCATCTACCCATCCATCCATCCATCTATCCATCCATTCATCCATCCATCCGTCCATCCATCCATCCATCCATCCATCCATCCATCCATCCATCCACCCATTTATCCATCCATCCATCCATCCATCCATCCATCCATCCATCCATCCATCCATTCATCTATCCATCCCTCCCTCCATCCATCCATCCATCCATCCATCCATCCGTCCGTCCGTCCATCCATCCATCCATCCATCCATCCATCCATCATAGAATCACAGACTCATAGAATACTTAGGGTTGGAAAGGACCTTAAGATCATCTAGTTCCAATGCTATCCATCCATCCATTCATCCATCCATCCATCCATCCATCCATCCATCCATCCATCCATCCATCCACCCATTTATCCATCCATCCATCCATCCATCCATCCATCCATCCATCCATCCATCCATCCATCTACCCATCCATCCATCCATCCACCCACCCACCCATCCATCCATCGATCCATCCATCCATCCATCCATCTACCCATCCATCCATCCACCCACCCACCCATCCATCCATCCATCCATCCATCCATCCATCCATCCATCCATCCATCCATCCATCCATCCATCCACCCATCCATCCCCATCCATCCATCCATCTATCCATCCATCCATCCATCCATCCATCCATCCATCCATCCATCCATCCCCATCCATCCATCCATCCATCCATCTACATCCATCCATCCATCCATCCATCCATCCATCCATCCATCCACCCACCATCCATCCACCCACCCATCCATCCATCCATCTACCCATTTATCCATCCATTCATCCATCCATCCATCCATCCATCCATCCATCCATCCATCCATCCATCCATCCATCCATCCATCTGCCCGCCCATCCATCCATCCATCCATCCATCCATCCATCCATCCATCCATCCATCCATCCATCCATCCATCCATCCATCCATCCATCCCTATATACCTTCCCTTTGTCCATCAATCTGTCCAGTCATCCCTATATATACCCTCTCTGTATCAATCCACCCAATGTATCCACCCACTCCAATCCACTTCAAGGCAATCTGGGATGTGCCTCTCTGGGGTGAAGGATGGGAAGGAGACACCAACTGGCCAGCTTGGAGCTGCCTCACTTACATTTGGCGCCCGTGCTTGTCCTCCCTGGTGAGCACCCCTTCCTTCTCCATCAGCATCTGCCGAAAGGTCCCCACTTTCTGCCGGATCTCCTCTTCGGAGTACCTGGATGGGCAAAGACATGGTCAGAGCTGCTGTGGTTGGAGCGTGGGCTCCCCAGGGACCTGCTGAGGACCTCTATACCTTTGGGAGCAACATGTGGCTGCTCAGGAGAGGTGTCATGGTGACAGTCATCAGGGCCCGAAGAAGAGCAGGTCCCTCTGAGCTTGATCCCCTGCTACCACTCTCCATAGAATCGAAGCATCAAGCAGGTTGGAAAAGACCTTTAGGATCGTCAAGTCCAACCATTACCCCAGCACTGCCATGTCCACTAATCCCTATTACCCTTCCTTCTCCTGCCTGCTCCTCCCAGCAGTGCTTGGCAGAGGAAGGGACATCAGGAAGGGGTAAAGAAGAGGATGACCATGAGGTTGCCATTCTGCCCCAGGCTTCAGGGCATGTCCCCAGCAGTGCCAGTGATGCCAGGGCTCCCTCCTTGTGCCTGCATCCCTTCACAAGCCTCTTTTGCTTATCTCTGGCAGCTGAGCCAGCTCTGCGCTAACACCAACCGCTGACTCAGGCCACTGCAGGGTTATTAATGACAGACACCAATCACTTTGTCCCTGGCATCAAACCACAGTGCTCAGCCATCCCCGAGGTGTCCCCTGGAGGGACCAGTGACAGCCCTGGGCAGGCAGTGCTGTGCCGCATCCCGCAGCAGTACAAGGGCACCGGAACACCCTCCCCGACCTGCATCCCAATAGGATGCACGGTGCGCCCAGCATCATCTGTGGGGACAAGGTAAAGGGAGAGGGACCCCATGTCACCCACTGGGAGGGAAGGGGTCTCTGTGTGCGCCTGTCCTCATGATCTACAGGCAGTGCTCATGGCCAATCCTCACTATCCTGTTCAATCAGCATCACTGCCGATGAGGCCAGAAAACTGGGTACCACAGCCTGGGCAAGCCCTGTGGTCCCCAGTGTTGGCACATCACAGAGCCCATGAGGGACAGAGATGCCCCTCACAGTGCCATGGATGTCCTCGGGTGCCACGGGTGCAGAGGGGCACATGGCAGCACGCACCCCCCCTCAGTGCCCATGGAGGTAACAGCGAGGAGAGGGCAATTAATATTAACAAGCTCATTTGCACTCGGGGGCTCATTAATTCCCCAGCCAGGCAAGACCGAGTGCAGGAGGGACCCCGAGGCTGCTTCCCCTCACCTTGCACCCTGCATGCACATGGAAGGGGACCCCAAAACAGGGCAGCACCCCCATATGCTGCCCTGCACTGTGCACCAACAGCAGTGCACCCAGCTGGGGAGAGCAACAGAGACCCCATCCCTGTCCACCCCATGGACCTGAGCCAGCAGCAGCAGCAGCAGCAGGAAGATGTCTGCCCGGCAAGATGAGCATCACTGCAGCACATTACAAATGCAGCCAATGCTCTCGGAGGGGGGACACGAGGCCAAACAGGAGGTGACAGATGGGCCTGCAGGGGACAAGGCCAAGGCAAGGAACCCCCTGCACCCAGTGATGCTGCATTGGATGCAGGAGCACCAGCTCCTTCACTCCTACAACCCCACGGTGCTGCTTATAACCCCATTGGAGGGGGTTTATGTTGACATTTAACACATGGAATGGGATTGGGAAAGGATGAAAATCCGCTGACGCCTGATTCTGGACAAGAACCCAGCCTGCAGGCAGGGAATAACAGCATGGGGAGCCCGGAGCAAGCAGCAGCGCAGGCAGGAGGAGCCATCCACATGTATGGAAGCAAGGGATTGCTTAAATCCCTGCTAAACCTCTGCTGTCGTGCCCGCTCATCCCTCCCCAGTGACTCCCCTGAGGCCATGGCCAGGATGCAGCTCCCAGCCCTGGTAGAAACCTCAGTGCTTCCATGGACCATTCCCCCCCAGAGAGCCCCTGTGTGGAGGGGAAGAGCAGGAAGCAGGATTAACCAGGTTGACCAAGATGATGACTGTAATTATCATTTCAGCGTATCATCGTCATCACTGTTATTAATAGCCTTAATAATAGCAAAGGCAATTACAGCAATAACAACAATAGCGGGTGCAGCATCGCTATTACCCATCGCACTGACGGTACTACTAGTAGTAAGATCCCTAGTAGGGCACAGGAACCCGGCAGGAGGCTCCCCAAAGTGCCAGGTCAGCCTTATTTATTTCCATAACGACAAATTAGGCACCCTCATTATTCCAGCCTGTGTGAGACAATTTAATTCTAGGTCATGCTTGTGCTCTTAATGAAAGCCTTGGCGAAGCCTTCCCTCAATCCATTTTCCTCCTCCCCAGCTGATACCAGTCTGTGTGTGCCGGAGAATTTCCTCCATCCATCAGGCTTTAGTGAGCTGTCAGGGGGGGGATCAGGCTGCTGGGCTGGTGCTGGAGCTCTGGAGCAGCCGTGGTGCAGTGGGGATGGGGGTCTCCTCGCTGGTCCCCCATTTCCATCTGCCCCCAAAGGCAGGGATGCGCTCCAGCCCTATGGGTTTTCATAGAATCATGGAATGGTTTGGGTTGGAAAGGACCTTGAGATCATCCAGTTCCAACTCCCTGCCATGGGCAGGGACACCTCACACTAAACCATGCCACCCAAGGCTTCGTCCAACCTGGCCTTGAACACTGCCAGGGATGGAGCATTCACAGCCTCCCTGGGCAACCCATTCCAGTGCCTCACCACCCTAACAGGAAAGAATTTCCTCCTTATATCCCATCTAAACTTCCCCCAGTCCTATACTTCCCCATGGAAGCAAAGCAGCTCACAGTGCCCATGGCAGGATGGGGGGATGCTCTCACCCCATAACTAGGGGTAGAAAAGAAGGAAGGGCAAACTGAAGCACCAAAACAGCCCCACCAGGCACTAAACCCCAGCTCTCCTTCATCTCCTCAGTACAAGACACAGAGATATCCCACCCCAGGGCTGGGTGGCACTGATGGATTTCATAGCCACGAGCAACTTGGTCCTCCTTCCTGCCTTGGCTTTCCCAGGACAGTGAGCTGGAAGCCTGTATTTCCAATTGGAGGAGCCGGAGCCAGCCTCCAACCTGTGCGTGGATGCACTCCCAGGTCTGCATCTCTTGGAGGCATTTACCTTCACAACCAACCCACCAGTCCACCCCGAGGCCGTCTGACTCCCCAGCAAGTGGATTTACTTGTTTTTAACAGGGATTTGGGGGGCATGGTCTGGTGTGAGATGTCCCTGCCCACAGCACGGGGTTGGAACTGGATGATCCTAAGGTCCTTCCCAACCCAAACCATTCTATGCTTCTATACTTGGACCAGGGGACATCTGCCACAACAGACAGAGGACAAAGCGGGGAGAATGAGGTGCCATGAACGAACCCCAAGCCATGGGCTCCACCTCCAGCCCAGCCCCAATCCCCCGGCACTCACCCCTGCTCCTCCATCATCTCCTGCAGCTCCATGCACTTGAGCTCCACGCGCCGCTTGCGCTCATGGTCCAGGATCTCCCTGTGAGCCTTCTTCACGAGGGGGGGCTCTGCCAGGCGCGCCTCCTCCTCACCCTTGTGCCACGTTCCCGAGGCTCCGGGCTGTGAGAAGCCATTGGAAGCTTCCTGGGGTGAAGGCACTTCGGCCCCGTTGTTGTACAGAGCCATGCCGGTGCGGGTGGCCTCGCCACCAGCACTGCCTGTAGGGACAGAGAGAGCCGGGGTCAGTCCCTGCCTCGGTTTCCCTCTCGGCCCATGATGGCACAAGGACCTAGCCAGGACCTGAAGGCAAAGTTTGTCCCACAGGGGATGTAGGTGCAGCAGGATGATGGGCACAGCGATGCAGGGATGTGGGTCTTCTGCCAGTGCCCTTCCTGCCCCTTTTCCCGAGTGCCTCGGTTTTCCCACCTGCAAAGCAAGTGGGGTTATTGCCATCACCACGGGAAGGGAAGGATGATGTTCTGCACCAGGCTCATACCAGGGAAAGCCTGGCAGAGAGTGGGTCTACAGCACCCAGAACCATAGGGTAGCATCAGGACAGACAGGCAGGGACCCTCCAAGCCCTATGGACAACATCAGCCGGTGTGGTGTGGAGCAGGGACAGGCATCCACCCCCACAGCCCTCTGAGGACACCCCCAGGCACTGTCCCCATCCAGCAAAGGGAAGGAAACCAAAGGTCAGGTATCCCCTTGCATCCCCCCGCTGCACTGGTTAGTGTGGATGCAGTTATGGTCCAACCCAATGTCTGCACCAGCCACCAAGCGCCTGCAGATGCCCTCTGGCAATGGCCTGGCACCCTCTGGCACATCAGTGCTGGCTGCAAGGGGAGTTGAGACTTCCCACTGGCTCCTGCTCTTCCACATTCACGTGTCCCTGCCTCCTCCTCACTTGGCTCCCAAAATAGACCCTTGGAAAAGGACAACTGTTCCGAGCAGCGCTGAGGCTCCGGGTGATGCTCCTGAGCCTGCGGGAGGAGATGCTCCCGCATCTCCTGGACCAACCAGACAGCCACAGCCCTGTCACAGCCACCTCAGGCCACCAGCACACATGTAAGCACTCGTTCCTCAGCCTCCCCATCCCGTGGTGCTCCCCTGCACAAAGCACTGGCCCTCTCATCCCAGCATGGGATGCTCCCAATGGAGATGCGCTGCCTTAATGACCAGCAGCCGGGCTGCATGGGCTCTAACCAGGGGCTCCTATAATTGCATCTCCTGCTGAGTCCTACACAAAGAGAAACACGGGTGAAGGCAGAGCGGCTCTCCAACCTGGGTTTGGGCTTGGAGACACAGATTTTGCCAGCAGCCACTTCTCTGGGGTGTTTCCACCCCAGGGATCCTGCCGGAAAGGATGGATGTTGCCTGCATGTTGTTTCCTATGTGGGAAGCAGGCAGGCCTTGCCCATGACACCAAGGGTGTTGGATACACTCTGCCAGAGGATGGGGCTGAACACTGGCCTGGGGAAACAGGGAGATCCCAGATTGCCATGGGAGGCTTCGAGGATGTTTCTCTGCTCTTTGAGGGGAGAAGAAGCCTCAGCTCCCTCCCCATGGGTCTCGCCGGGCAGGAAGGCAGCTCCCACCCCATGGCATCCCCAAGGGACATCCCCGGCTTCCCCGCTGCCACCTCCTGCCCCATGCACTCATCTATGTGCTGCCGAGCCTGCCCGGGGAGGACAGGAGCTGACTGCTTAATGACAAGCCTTTATTCTTCCTCTTCTCCCCATGATTTCCATGCAGAGGAGCCAGCAGCCGTTTATTCCCATAAAGGCACAGAGGAACAGGCAGTGGGACACACTGCCGATGGGACAGGAGCCATTGGAATACCCAGAGGGTCCCTCAGTGCTCCATTGCCTGCAGGAATGGGGCAGCACCCACATTTCAAGCCCTACGACACCCCACAGAGTGGAGCTGCCCTGGGCCACAGATAGGAGGGATGCTGCAGAGTAACAGGGCTTAGGGGCCCCTCTTCCTCTTTCATCAGGGCATGAAGCCATAAACCAGGAAGGGAATGGGGGAAGCTCCCCCTGGGAAACCTCTATCCACTGAATGGCTCAGAGGAGGAGAGAAGGAAGGAAAGGATGCTTTCCACAGCAGCCTCTGCTTGCTTTTCCCCAGTGGGAAGTAATATTATCCTGAGCCTGGCAGTGGTAAATTCACTGCTGCAAAGCCTTGCGAGCATGTGGGATACACAGCTGGGCAGGTAGATGGAGGAGCATGTGAGATAACCCGGCAGATGGATGGGTACCTGCCTGGTGCGGGAGACAGGCAGATCCCATTGGGAAATGCTCCCTGTATCCATGAAAAGGATGCGGTTGGAGCTATCCTGCTGCAGCCGGGGATGGACACCGCACTGCATCCCGGTGTCTCCTCAGCCGTGAGCAATATCCACAGGGAGAGCTGATTCCAGAGGCCTCAGCCACAGCATGAGCAGGAAGACAAAGGAGGAGAAAACCCATCCTCAACCCCGCTGCAGCTGCCAGCAGCACAGCCCTGGGTGGGAAACGGAACCGGTCCCTGGTCACAATGGGGGCAGAAGGAGCCCAAGTGCCCCAGGATGACTTCTGTGCCTTCCCTGTCCCCAAAGGAGACCCCCAGTGATGCTCTGCACCCACAAGGGACAGCCTGGGGACACTGTGGTCATCACCATCGCAACCTCCATCCACTGGCTACCACACAATGACCGCCCGGCTCTGCCTCCTCGCCCCAGCACCAAACCCAGTGCCAGACCCATCAGTGCAGGCACAGCCCTGCCCCACCAGCAGCAGCTCCCTCCCTGCTCAGCGCTACCCCCGGTAATGAAGATGATGGTTAAATATTTCATTATCTATCTGCAGTAATTACCCACAGATCATCCAGCCCTGGAAACCACTGCCCTGTGCATCCGAGAGGGAGAGGAGGTGCCTTGGGGCCAGCGCTGCGCTGTGCTCCCATGCTAAAGGCTGCAGCATGTGGGCAGAAACAGCCCCACAACCCAAGTCCCCTTAGTGCTCCCCAGAAGGGCTCAAACCCATGGGCTGGAGGGGCTGGGGAAACTCCCAAGCAAATCCCTCTCTTCCCATTTTGCAGAGCCATTCATCCACGTGCTTTGGGATCCCAATCTTCCCTGCTGGCACTCCACATGCCAGGAGGCTTGGGGAGGGCAAAAAGGCATTTCAGCTCACAGGTGCTTTCTGCTGCCTGCATTAGAGCTTTGGGAAATGTTCAGAGCTGCTCCTTCCCCATCCTCCATCCTCATCCTCTATCGTCATCCTCATTCTCATCCACGTCCTCCATATCCATCCTTCATACGTATACCCATCCTCCATCTCCATATGCATATCCATCCTCATCCCCACCCTCCTTCTCCACCCTCAATCCTCCATCATCAATCCTATTCTCCATCCTCATCCTCCTCCTTCTCCACCCCATCCCATGCCTCACCCCAAACACCAGGACCATCACACTGGGTCTCTCCATGCTGAACTGCACCCAGGGTCCTCCACACCCGAGCACCAGCATTCCCAGCCCATGGAGGCTGGGACAGACACACAGTGCTGTGCCCTTGATACACAGACAGGACAGGCCCCACTAGTGTGGGGTGCCAGGACCAGCCTCACCATCCTGGCTTCCAGCCAAGCTTTAAACCAAGCCCCCTCCCTACAGGCTGGGACCCTTAGGGGTGTCCCTGGGATGTGGCTGTCCCCATATCCCAGCCTGGGCTTTGATGCAGGGGTTGTGGAGCTCCAGCCGGAAAGGAAAGAAGAAAACAAGGAAAATGAGAAGTGTTATTTCCCCAAACTGCCTTTTCCCTTTCATTTTCCAGCCCAGAAACAAACCCCTTCCCAGCTGCCTCTGCTCAAATCCCCCATGGGCACTGCTCACTCAGCTCCTGGCCCATGCCCACAGCACCCCAGGCATGGGGCTGTGCTGGAGGCAGCTGCCCCCCACCCCTGCCCACTGCCGCCGCAGGGCCCTGCCATGCCATAATGCAGATGAAGCCACATTCCCGGTGGGAGCGGTGCCTGGATGCTCTCCCGGCATCATCCCCTCGGTGAGGAAAGGCCACAGCGGTGCCGAGCATCCTCCCCCCTCCTCGCCTCGGCTCTAATTAAAGCTGCCTCCGGCCGGTGCTCCATTAATTCTCACCACATCCAGCTGCACCAGGGTGATGGCAAGACGGGGATGCGGGCACGGGATGCAGGGATGCAGGCACAGGGTGCAGGGATGCGGGCATGGGATGCGGCTCCCTGGACCACTCATGCACTGAGCGTGCCAGAGCTCAGTCCCAACAAGCAGCGGACAGCCCAGTGGAGGTGAAGATGCTCCAGCACCACCAGAGAGGGTGGGAGGAGTGGTCCCCATGGTTCCCCTGCCCGCCAGGGTCTCCTTAGGCCACACCACCACTTACTGAAATCATCACCCTGTCTCCCAAGCATTGACAGCCCCATTCCAGGCTGCTTCCATGGGAACAGCTGGGAGAAAGGCTCTTTTTACCATGACTAAAAGTGCCGGAACATCACAGCAAGGCAGCAGCATCCTCTGAACACCGGGCCAGCACTGCAAGGAGGAAAATCCAGTGTCGCTGCCATGAATTGGGCTGACCTTCTGCGGAGCTGCCTTCCGAGAGCCAAAACCCATGAGTCAGACCTCTGAGAAAGGCCTAAAAAAGGCAAATCTGGCTGTAAAAGTGTAACTGGTTCTGGGGCTCATTAGAGCTGCATCCCAGCCCCGAGCCGGCGGGGATCCTGTCCATAGGAAGGGCCAGCAGAAGGGGTTGGGTACATCCATCCCAGCCCTTTCATCCCTATTTCCCTGAGTCCAGAGCATCCTTTCTTCTGCCCCAGCACAATTTGACACCTCGCAGACTTTAAAGCAATTAATATGGAATATATGGATGCTGGCTGGAGGGGGGGGGTCATGAGCTGGGTGAGGTCTCCCTGCTGCTTGTGCATACCTACGTCTGTGCAGATATATATATATAAAAGGATATATATATATATCTTTTAAATAGATGAGGAGGCTGGTGGAGAAGCTAAACAGTTGCTAAGCAACTGGGCTCCTTCCCAGCTTGGGGATGTAGGGATGGGGGAGCCAGGGGTGGGGACCGGTCCCCCCCACTGATGGGCACCACACAGCAGAGATCCATCAGCTCCCCTGGGAGATGCTCGGGAGGAAAGGGATGGATGAGGGGAGGAGCTGGGCTTTGCTCGTGTCCCACAGCGCTGTGGCTGAAGCCTGACCCCCTTGGGCTGCCAGGGGGAGGCCGAGCAAACCCCATTCTCAGCCCCATCTGGAGGAGGGCGGATGGGAATGGATCACACCACGATGGGGACCAGCCCCAGGGGACCACAGGATCCGTGCAGGATCCCATCCCTGGGCCAGGGATGAGGGAGAGGAGGAGAATCATCCAAGTGGCAGCACCAAACCCCCCCATGCTAAGTGGGGCGATGGGTACCTCTACGGGATGCCCCAGCCCTCTACCTCCTGGCCACACTCTACTCAACCCCTTGGGGCCACCTCAGCCATTATTATCACTATTATTATTCAATAACAATAATAACAACAATAGCAATAATAATAATTATTAATAATAACAGTAATAGCAATTACTGAGCAGACAGGAGCAGGGCAATGACAATCACAACGGGGTCACATTCCTCGACAGGGATGTAATCCCGGCAAACAACCCCTGGAGCCCAGTGCTGCGGGAATGGGGGGTCATGTCCAGTGCAGGGGGAGCATCCAGCCGGGAATCTCCCCCCCCTCCATGGCTGACCAGGCAGTTGTGTAACGGGAGGAGCTATTCCGGGGTTTGAGCGCATTATATAAGCCATGGGCCACCTGGCCGGGAAAAACGGGAGATGGGAGACAGGGAGGAGGAGGAGGAAGGGATTTGGGGATCACGCCCCCCCCGGCTGAGTCCATGGGGTGACCTGCACCCTGTGGGCATCCCCTGCACGGAGACTTGGGGGGAGCACCTCTGCTCCCCCATCCATTGCCATGCATCCACCCGCAGCCGGATCCGGCCCCTGGGGCAGGGGCCACTTTGCCTGGGGTAAAAGCACCATTTCCCTGGCACCAGGGACAAAACCAACCCAGAGCTCTGCCGTACCCCCCCCTTGGCATCTCCAGCCGTGACTGAGGGCTCCCCTAAAAGCTGCCCAACTTGTGGCTCTGAAAGCCCCTGCCTCTCCCTGTGTGTGCTGCCAGGATGAGTCCTTGGGCAGGGGGAGGCAGGATGCAGGGGAGGCAGGGAAAGGCAGGGGGAGGCAGGGGGATGCAGGAGGGATGCAGGGGGAAGCAGGAGGAGGCAGGCGGGATGCAGGCGGAAGCAGGGGGAGGCAGGAGGGATGCAGGGGAAGGCAGACGGGATGGAGGGAAAGGCAGGGGGATACAGGGGGATGCGGGGGGATGCAGGAGGGATGCAGGGGGAGGCAGAGGGGAGGAAGGGGGGTGCAGGGGGAGGCAGAGGGGCACAGAGCGAGGATGTTGTGTGTTTAGACACAAGCCCCGTGCACTCCTGTCCCCAAAATACCCCACGCTGGGGATGTCCCCATTCTCCTACAGAGACAAACCCACACGGCAGGGCAGGGAGCCCAGCAGGGGCATGTGAGCACCTGCACCCTCTGAGATGGTCCTCGGTGCTTCCCATCAACCAGAAGCACCCCCAAAAGCTGGCAGTCCCCCGAGTGATCCCCCTGCAGCAGCAGCAGGAGCGCAGGCAAGCCAAGAAACATCCATCTCTGCTCCGGGAGGGATGAACGGAACCCGCGGCCCCACACACGGAGCATCCCTGGGGACAAACCTCCGGATCCCGGGACAGAGGAGCACAGAGCACCCCCCGCAGCCCATAGACAAACCTCGCCCTTCTCCTTCCCCCGTGCAACACCGCAGGGTCTGAATCGCACCAGGAGCTGCGGGACCCCCGGCTCCCCTCTCTCCCTGGGGCCCGAGCGGGGCTTCGAGGCCGTTATCCCGGCCCCATCTCCCACCCGCACCCCACAAGGCACCATCGCCGTCCCGTCCTTCCCAGCCCCAACCCGCTGCTGTGTGTGTGTGTGTGGGGGGGGTCCCTCGCAGCACGGAGGACACGGACAAGGGGTCCCCCCCCAACACCGGGCACATCCACATCCCTGCGCCCCCAAAGCATCACCGCACCGCTGGGTCCCCCAGCCACGCCGGCACCCCCGGGGCGCTGCCTCCCCGCTCCCTTTGCGGACCCCAATTCGCTGCCCCATAGCAGCACCGTGACCCCCATCCCCGCCCCTTGGGGGGCTCCGCAGCACCCCCAGACCCCCTCCCGTTTATCCCCATCCCCTCTCTGCCCCCCTCCTGTACCCAGAGGGGTGTCCCCCCCCCCGCCCGCTGCCGGCCCGAGCCAGGCCGGGCCCCGCCGCCCCTCGCCTCACCTCTCCCCGCCGGGCCCGGCCCGGAGCCGCTGCCGCCGGGCGCTGCCGGAGCCCCCCCCCCGGCTCGGCCCCGCTTGGCCCCGTTCGGTCCCGCTCGGCCCCGCTCAGCCCGGCCCGGCCCGGCCCCTCCCGGCGCGGCTCCTCCTGAAGTGCTGGACAGCTCCGCGACACAGAGCTGCGCGCCGAGACAGCGCGCCGCCGGGGCGCACAGCGCCGCCTGCAGGGCGGAGGGCGCGGCGGCACCCGTTTCCCCCCCCCTCGACAGGCTCCGGTACACCCCGATACACCCCGATAGCCCATCTCATCATAGAGCCCTCTGCCCTCATCTCCTCAGAGCTCTCCCAGTGCCCTCCTCTTCCCCCCCCCCCACATCTCCCCATCCACCTGCACTCCAAGCCCCACATCTCCACAACAGCCCCCCCTCTCCCCCCCCAGCACCCAAATCATCCCCTTGGGGTGCAGGCACCCAGGGCGCTGCCCCAGCCAAGCTGCTCCTGCCTGGGGGATGCGATGGCCAGGACAAACCATCCTGTATCCCAGCCCATGCCGTATCCCAACCTGAAAGTCATCCCATACCCTGCCTGTATCCCATCCCAACCTCTCACGTATCCCATATCCCAGCCTGTATCCCACCCCATATCCTACTCTGTATCCCAACCCACCCCATCCCTTATCCCACGCTGAATCCCATCCATATCCCACCCTGTATCCTATCCCATTTTGTATCCCATGTTCCACCCCGTCCTGTAATCCATCCCAGATCCCATCTTGAATAAAATTCCATCCCGTATCCCACCACCTATCCCATCCTTCACCTCCTCACCCCTCCCCAGTGGGGTGAGCCGTGGTGACACGGGATGTGCCATTACCCCTCCAACCCACTGCCCAGCACCACACCACAGGTGATGAGCCCGTAGGAACGAGCCCGCAATTCCCGTTTCCTTCAGCAATGCCAAGTTTCCCCTGCCCTGCTCCCTCCCCAGTCTGGCTGCTCATTCCCAAGCAGAGAGCAAACCAAGGCACCCGGCTGTCCCTCCACGGTGGGATCAACCTCGGGAGTGGGATGTGGGGAGAGGACCGGGATCGGGAGCCAGGATCCAGCTCTGTTAAATGGAGAGCCGGGTTCAGGAGCTGCAGTGCAGCCCCTGGAGCATCCCCAGCGCTGCTGCTGCTGTCTTTATCCCTGCCACATCCTCCCCAGGACAGGAGCAGATGCCAGCTCCTAGGAGACACCTCCTGCATGGTCAGTGCCTCTCCTGGCTTAATGATGGAGAGGGAAAACAGCCCGTGACAGGAAAAGCAGCATCCCTGAGGTGAGCCCTTGCCCTTCGCAGCACCATTATCCTTTCCAGCACCCGCAGCGCTGAATAATGCATCAAGCCCTAGGAAACAAAGGAGATGTGGGGGGGGATGCAGCTGGGCCCCCCCACAGCAGCAAAAGCAGAGTGGGGAGACTCTGGCACGGGGCGCAGCAGCACCATGAATGTTCCCTGGGTCCCTGCTTTGCAGTGGAGCCACCTCGGGGTGAACAGGAATGGGAAATCTAGTGTACACACAGCCAGGAATGGGATGGAGACAGGTAATAGGTGGGAAAAGCAGAGAAAAGCAGCGAGAACAGCAACCAGGCAGGAAAAGAGCTCGGGGATGCAGCCAGGAGCACGGCCTGAAGGGATGATCCAGGACAGAACAAAGGGGGAGAGAGATGGAAGGGCAGGGAGAAGGGATGGCGATTGGAAGCAAACAGGCAGAGGCACCCGCTGCTGTGGGGAGAGGAAGGGAATCATCACTTGAAAGCAAGCGGGGGTTTGGGAAGGAGGGGGGAAAGAAGGTGATAAATAATTAAAGGCGATCAAACGAGGCAGGCAGCAGAACAGGCCTAATTGCAAGGATTCACACCGGGGCTCGGCAGCTCCTGATGCAGCAGGAAGGCGGCCGGGAGAGGCTGCGCTGCTGCCCCTGATCAAAGCCCAGCACTGCCTTGATGCTCAGCAAGGGAGCGGGAGCAAAGAGGGGGAGCAAAGCAAAGGCACGAAGGGGAAGGGTTTGGGGGCACCATTATCCCTGGGGTGTGATGGGGACCAGGCACCCGAGCAGCCTGTGTGCATCTAGGGTGACCTTGGGCCAATCGATTGTGGCTCGGTGGCTGAAGGCTCCCATCGATTTGGGCTTGACCCATGGCCACACGGTCACGCTTGGTGCTGGGTGGCATCTCCTCCTGCTCCCCCCAGGGCTCCCTAAGCCTCAGCAGGGATTTATCTTCCCTATGGATGTGACTGGCTGCTGGTTGAAGGCCTGGAAACACTTCGCACTGCTGCAGACCAGAGCAAGCTCAGCCCTCCCAGAGCCTCACCCAGCATGAGTCCCCTGCTGTATCCTTCCCCATGACCAGCTCCCATCCTATCCTCGGTGATGCCATGGATCTGCCCCATGGTCCCCAAGGACCCCCGCAGGCAGAGTGGTGGCAGAGCTCAGCTGGAGCGTGCTAACCTCTCCTAACAGGCAATCAAATCCCACCCCGGCAGGAGTCCCTGCATATTAATCTCACTGCGTTATCCAGCCATCTGTTCCCGCAGCCAGGAAAAGAGCAGTCCCTTTGCTCTCCTTTATTAACAGGTTTCCCTGTAAATGCAAACAAATCCTCCCATCCCGGCGCCACGCTCCAGCTCAGCTTTGAGGCACCCAGGAGGGAAGCGAGAGCTCCCAGGCATCAAGAACAGTGAATGCAAAGGTGGTGGTTTCACACTGTCCGTGGCCAGGAGGGGGCTGATGGTGTCTGATCCTCCGATCCTCCTGCTCACATCAAAGCCTCTCTCTCCATCACCCTGTAAGGAAGGGGGAAACTGCAGGGGGGAGGAAATCCACCACATTAGGGTGCATTTCCCTCTCTCCCTATTCACCCACCATCACCCTGGGCAGGATGCTCTCAGGATGCAGCCTGGGTTGCTCCATCAGAGGGAGGTTTTGCACGCTGACCTTGCTCATAAGCAGTGCTCGGTGCACAGGAGGGGCTCTGCACAGCCACACGTGTAGGATGTTGGATGTGTCCTGGTGAAGTCTAGTGAGACCTGGCTCTGCCAGCCAGTGAAGAACTCGCTTTGCCTGCTGAGCAAAGCATGAAACCTCCAACAGGGAATCAGCCACATAAAGCCTGTTGTAAACCACCAGCCCCAATGAACTGAGGCTGACTGCAGTGACAGGGCACCAGCATCTTTGCGTGGTACCTCCAGCCCCTGGGTTTTGCTGCTTTCCAGGAGCTGGGAAGGCAGCCAAGCTTTGGCAAGGCAGAGGCTGCAATTCTCTTCCTGTTGTTTGCCCCGATTCTCTTAAGCATCACCAAAATGCCAGTGATCCTCCCCAGGCTTGGCTCTGCCTGCTGCAGGTGTACCAGGGCAGCAACCCTGGCTGGCTGGATCTCAGGGGATGGGTAGGATGGAGCTCAGAGGTGGCAGATCTGGATCCCCATCCAAGGCACCAGCCTTTAATCAGAGCCAGGAAAACAGTGTTCCCAAGCATGAGGGACACAGGGCTGCCCGCCTGGCACCCTGCCCTGCAGCCATCCCACCTGAAGCACCCCTGGCACCTCGAGCTTGATCAGGTTTAAAGACTCAAGTTGCAACGCTCACCCTCTGCTTTTCTCCTTGTTCTATCCTTCCCTGCACTTTACCACGTGGCCCCAGCAGCGCAGGAGTGGCAGGTGGGAGCAAGTGGCCTGGCATCTGGCCATCTGGAGTAGCTTTATTTATTACTCTTACTACGCATCTCCTCTGTATCTCGACATCTGGGCTCCGGCGCAGAGCTGGGCTGAGCAAGGAGGCACCTGCTCCATGCATAAGTGATGCTGCGATGGAAGAGGTCAGATGCTTCAAGACCCTAAAGACAAAAGCCTGCTCAGGAAAACAGGATGAGACACATGAGCACTGAGCAGGGCAGGTTCTTCACCTCCTCCAGACCTGGTCACTCACCTCCACAGGAGGTAAACCCACCAGAGTTAGTGCTGTGACTCAGCAAGGTGGCCGTGCTGCAGCCGCAGCCCACAGGACAGAGGATGAAGGTCGTGTGTCTCTGAAAACACCAGGCAAAAGCCAGGTAAACCTAGCTAATTCCTGCTTCTAATTCCTATGGGTATACCCCAGTTCCTTTCCTCCTCTGGGGAACCTGTTCAGAGAGAAGGGGTGGGATGTCCCACACTTACCTTTGCCAACCATCTGTCCTCACAGTGATTAAGTTATCCGCCACAGCAGTGTTCAGCCAGGGGAACAGCATGTCTGACCAAGCAGGGAACACCTACACAGGTGCATTTCTCACCTTCACCCAATGTCCTTCTGGTCTCCATCTTCACTGCAGAAAGCCACAAGGGTGTCTCATTTCCCTTTCCAAAAGGACAGCACATTTCCCACACAGGCACAGGGAATAGCCACAACTCCAAGCATGAGGCATAGGACTGGGAGGAAGAAAAGCCCAAGCAACCCCAAAAATGCAGAAAGGGAAGGGAGGTTGTAAACATTAAGGGGATTTGAAGGAGACCCTGAAGATCTGTGAGTCAGCAGGTGCTGGGAAATAATCCTCTTCTACCTCAGCTCCACTTACCCATGCTTCCCCCAAGTCCCTACTGGTATTAAGCAAAGCTTTCTGCTTGTCCATGCAATTCCCACAGATTTCACTGGGCTTGGACTGCTGACACAAGAAAAAGGTGGAACCACCTAAGCCACACCAGGAACCTCAAGTTCTAAAACATCTCCAACCCCCAAATATGCTCGAGCTGCTGTCTTACAGCAGGACTACAATAAGTGTATGTGTTTTTCCTCCTGGTTGTAAGGCAAGGCTCTCCCTGCAGCCATTAGCTTGGTGTCATAGCTGGCCAAGGTCTGGCTAGTCACCACTCCTCTGTGTCCTCCAGTTCCCACATCCTCCTCTGCACCCCTCCAACATGTATTTCATTCTATTAATACCACCTAATAATTACTTTGTTCCAAGCCTGCTGAGTAATGACTGCCAACGCTTCTATTACGTACTATTCTTGTAAAGAACCCATGCTTTAATACAGTGAATTTCTGCAGGAGTGACAGGAACTGTGCTTGCTATCCTCTCTGCCTCCGTGTTCCACAGGGCAGGGAAAGAGCCAAGCCCTTTGGTCTCCAACGGTGTCACAACTGTGTGATCCAATTCAATGACAAACTAGTTAAAATCAAATAAATAAATTAAAACCCAGTTCAGAAGAGAGTTAAAGCAGAAGTGGGAGGAATAAAAAGGCAGTGACCAATGAGCACCTACTACCTTTAGGTATCTTCCTTAGAAGCTTCTACAGCAGGTTCTCTTGCTCACCTCAGCTCCTCCAGAAGGGCTGGGCTTTGGAGTTTCCTTCATCTAATCAAAATAAAGCCTGTTCAACTTGGAAGTTGACCTACATGGATTAAAGCAATTCAAAGCAATGGGGTGAGCAGCACATGGAGGAAGAGGGAATTAATAGCTTCTTTCCTTAAAGCTTACCTTCAAAGAAGTCAGTGCAGAACTCATCATCACCATCTCCTTGCAGACATTTGTTTTTATATCCACCAGAGGATGAATGGGAAAGAAGTTTATGCAGACACTAAATCAAGGCTTTTGTTCCTAACTAGAAAGTCACTTTCAGCATTTTAATTCTTCTCCCGGAGCAGGACTGATGTCTCAGCTCTGTACTAACTCCTTTGAAATCAAATTACGTAAGAGACTAACGCAATGCGAGGTTAACAGAGGAAACAGCATCTCCTGAAAAACACCTCCTGGATCACTCAGTTATCCCTTTCACAAGCCTCCTCTGTCCATCTTGATCTTACTTCTTCATGCCTGAGTTCCCAGCTCCTGCACTCAACAAGCAGCCCAAGCCAAAACCCAGGCAGCAGCAGAGTTGAACTTCATCAGTTCACCCACTTTAAGAGGCTGTTTCATGCCTCCTGAAACTGGTAACTTGAGACCTACAACTTCAACCTTCAAAAGACCAGCACACCAGGACAATTCCAGATGGGACACTGAAAAAATGAGGCCGTTTTATTGATGATCAGACTCAGCACTGGCAACAATCATTAATCTAATACAGACAGACTTCAATCAAAGCAAGAGCTTTGAATCAGAAGTCATAAAGTGACATGATGCCTTAATAAATTAAGGAAGCTGTTCATTCCTCTCCGTCATCAACTCTTCACTTGAAGTTCTTTGCAAACTCCTCTCCTTTCTTAATAGAAGCCTTCAGCTCAGACATAGCATCAGCAACCATCTTCTGTTCAAAGGGGGTGATCTTGCCAATGCCTAGGTTCTTCTCAATTCCATTTTTCTGAGGGAAAGAGGATTTAAGGATTAACCATTAATCAAATGACCTACAGAGTAACTTAACAGCTCTGATTAGGTATTACCAAGCTGAGATGAAGACCCAGCCCAGGATCTCTGTCATCTCCAGTCTGCCAACCCTGTGCTTCCTGGCAGAGCTCAGAAGCCTCTTACTATCTATAGCAGCTTCTACAGCCTTCAAACTTCTCATTCACTGCTCAGAAGTGTGAAACTTGAAGCCAGTCCATCAGCTCCTTCAGGAGACTGACACTAACTGCTCCTTCACACCTCTTCCTACCTTCAAACCCACCATGTGCCAAGAGAACCTCTCTCCTGGTGCATGCCCTTCACTTGCCATTGGCTTGCAATCCAAAACTGCTTCAGAGTTGCACTCCTAGGATTCCAAGATCCCATGCCTACATCTAACCCTTCTACTTTACTACCCCTTTACTTCCATTCCTTCACCAGCCAGCACCTAAGACAGCATTACACCACCCTTTGCATTCCAGCAGCCACGACAGGGCTGCAGCATCCTTGTTTTTCACTCCACCCACAGGGTAAATGAGACAAAAGGAACGCTGCTTTCAGAGTTCAGCAGAGGTCCCAAAAGCAATCTATTAATCCTAATCCATGCTATAGTTCCCCATGTGCCTCAGTTTCTGACAGATCTGCTTGTAGCAGATTGAGCTGAGGAGACAGGCTTGCTGACTCTGGTTAATCATATGAAAGCCCCCCACAAACAGGCAGTGGCTTGAGGCAAGCATGACCTCTTAAGCTGAGCCTGAATCTCGGGTTACTCAGCGCAGACTCCAAGCAGATAAAAGCAGCTTCATCCCTGTCAAGCAGGAGGTATCTGCCTAAGCACAATACCCAAACGTTCAAGGACTGTTAAAGGTGGGCTCAGCTGTTAACTTCAGTGATACCTAACATTAGACTAAACTGAAATCACTGAGTAAAAGCCACAAGCCTGTAGCTGCTGTTTGTAAGCCTCATCACTTAAAGTACATACTCCCAGGAGCAGAGGTGTAGAGAAGTAGGGGCTCTCCGTCTCGTCCGATCGAACAAAGGCACATTCGATGACCCCTTCCTTGCCATTTATTGCATTCACCAGAGAGAACACAAACCGAGCACCAGCATAGGCCATAGACAAGGTGGCAGAGCCTGTAAAAGTTAAATCACTTTTAGAACAGGTCGTGTTGGAATTGGATATTTTCTTCAGCTTCAAAGGCTTCCACACTAGTATGTTCACAGAGCTGCAGTGTCAGACTTCAAGCTCCCAGCCAGCCAGATAAAGCAGCAGCTTTTGGCCAGCAACACAGTATTCAGTTGACCAGATTGATAGGAAGAAACAGCTTAATTTGTCAGAATACATTCTTTCTAAAGCCATACATGACATAGGATCAGTTAATGTTTAGTCTTACCTACAAACTGAGCTGCTTCTAGTGCCACAGTTCAGGCAGTCACTGACACGGCAGAGGAGCTAGATTTGTAATCAGCAGCTCCCAATTCTGCACCACAGTCGTAAACGATATTAAACTGAAGAAGAGTGCATCCATTCAGCTAGCCAACAAGAATCACTTGGAAGCTGTAGTCAAGAACCAACCTGCTCCTGCTTTAGCTTGAACAACTTCAGTGCCAGCTTCTTGAATTCTCCCTGTAAGCTTTACCAGCTGATCTTGAGGAAAGTCCACTTTTGGTGTGCACTACATTGGAAAAAGAGAAGTTACTATCAAAGACCAGGACCCCTCCAGATTCAGCATAAGGCCAACCACACGATGCTTTCTGTACTGTTACAGTTGTTACCAACAGTTCTCAACTGGGAAAATCACCCCAGATTGTGTAACACTGAGGCTGCTAGTTATTGCATGGACTCGAACAGGAAACATGCAGCCATGGCCAGCTAAAGGGCAAACCACAGCCTGCCAGCAAAACCACAGCCTGCCATGATTACTCACTACGGTGTAGTCCTTTGCACCAGACAGATGCCCTCCAAGCAGGTAAAAGGCCTTAGGAATTTTAAAAAGCCACCTTGTAAATATTTGGGTCACTGTGGCATTATGGTAGTCAAGAGCCTTATGAAGGATCCAGTCTGCCAGCAGTATTTAGGAAGTTACTGAACCTCCAGATACAAAGTATGTTAAGCACAGCTGTGTAGGTCCCAATTGACTAACAGGAGCATCCTCTCAGGATTCAGCTGCTCCAAAGCTCATGCTTTTATTCCCTAACAACATCCTTCTGTGAAGCATACTTTACTCCCCACTTAGAGCAAAGCTCTTTTCTCCCCCTTCTTACAGATTAATTGGCCATATCCTAGTTATTTCCTCATGAAGCTGCAGCCTGCTTTAGAACTGCATTTCCTTCTGGCTTAGATCCCTGAAGGGAGCCTCTCCCTGACTACCAGTAACTGCTGAAGCAGGCTTCCCCACACAGCCTGAGCTATGACTCCTCATTTCAATGCTGTGTGTGAAAGTGTCCACACTAGCCCACCAGGGCAAAATCTGTTTCATTTTCCTGCTGAAGACAGGCACAGACATCATGAAACACCTGTCACAGACAGTAAGAACCAAACCAACCAGTGCTGAGACATCTGAACACCTGCACTACACCTCAGTTCTTATCCCAAACTCCTTTAGAGGAGAAAAGCTGGAACTGTTTAAACCACCCAAATGAGCTCGCTGCCTTCCAGTATCCTGTTCCTCATCTTAGAATGAGGGCTGCCACAAGAGCAGGGGAGACTGTCTCTGCTGTATCTTAGCACATTACACGCCATCACAAAGACACTTTACATCAACTTTAACACACTGATGAGTGTAATGCCACCCACATCAGTAACTATGACTTACCTGAGAGATCAGAGGGATGATAGTCTTCCCAGCATGACCACCGATAACTGGAACACTTACTCGAGCTGGATCTAAGCCCTAAGGGAAACATGAATACACTTCCAGCTTCTGAAGTGTATTGGCAAGAAAAAACATGTAAAACCACCCTGCTTCATTTTCTGCCCTGGGTATTCAGACACATTGATAACCCAGTGCAACACAGGGCAAGAGTTTCAGAGGCAGCTGTACTCCAGGAACAAAGCCAGATCTATGGAGCTGAACTCCAGCTTACTCTGATAACTTTAGACAGGTACAGGATATTATTAGTGCAAGTTCAGATAAACAGCAGTGCTTGTGCAAAGTTCACCAGAGATATTACGAGCAGGAACCTGTTACACCTCCTGATAATTGCAGAATATCCTGTAACACGCAGCATTGATAGTTTGACTTGCAAATACACACTACAAAATTCAACCCTCTCCTCCAGTTGCACCTACAAATGCCAACAGAATGAAGATGAACAAGTAGCTTGCTCACAAGGGACAGCTATCAAAAGGAAAGGTCAAAGACTCTTGAATCACATATTGCAAGAAACCCTATCCCAGGCTGCTCTAGAGAAGAGAGCAGGGAATCACTGCCTTCACCTCTAGCTCTACAGAAATCTGAGCTCCTTCGGCCCTCTGCAGTGATTTTAAACACACTGTTGATAGATCTGATGACAGAAACAGGCAGCATCCTTCCCCCAGCATCTGTCACTATAAACTACCTTTAGTTCAGCCACAAAAGTATTCGCTCTGACAATGTCCAGCGTTGTAACACCAAAGATTTTCTTGGGATTATACACTCCATGCTTCTTGAAGACTTCAGAAGTGATTGGGATGGTCGAATTTACCTATAAGCAAGAAAAGGCAAGCATTTGTTGAAACCAGTGTAATAACGAAGCCCAGTGCATGAACTGAACAGGCCACTAAACAACCTGAAGTCAACTGCAGCCAATTACTTTAATTCCTAAATTGAAGAGCAATTTACAGTCAGGAACTCATCCATTTTAAATAACCATTAAGACAATAAATTTGCTCATTCACATTACAAAGGCTGTACCCTTAGGGAGCCAAGATATTTATTCCAGCTAAAACACCAGCTTGTACTAGAACCACTGGCATACCAATGTAGAGATACTACGCACTTTCACATCCAAGTCTCCTCTGACTTAAATACAGCCAAGAAAAATAGGTTAGTAGAATCAGGCTTTTACTCCTTTTCTGTACATAACACTGTAGGCCTTGAAGATACTGGTCAAAACTAACAGGAACTCAGATTACTGCAGTATTCTCAGTCTGGGGTGGGGTTTTCCCCCCCTCACCTCTAAATTTTCAAGGTCCCCACAAGATGCTTACCGGGTTAGAAATGATACAGATCATGGCTTCTGGACAGTGCTTTGCACAGGCAGATGTCAAAGTAGCAACAATGCTAGCATTGGTGTTGAACAGGTCATCACGGGTCATACCTAAAATACATCCCATACAGTATTTTAAGTTACTCATAGTCTACTAACTAATGGGCAAGCATCCCAGTCAAAACTCTGCTCTGGAGACAGGAACATCAGCTTCTGGATTCATGCGTCAAGAGGAAACTCTCTGCAGCTGCAGCAATGAATTGGCTCCAAACAGAACTCCTCTCACTAATAAAAGATTTCTGGCCTTTCAGATGGAGCAGCCCACCCAAGTGTCAACCAGCAGGATCTATGTCACCCAGGCAGCTTGAAGCACAGTGTGCCCACACTGACACCACTGTACCGCTGCATAACTGCTCCTAAGATGAGTTCTCCTTCTCCTCTGCAGTCACCTCCACAGCTACAGTCTGAATGCCAACTGCTCTGTGTACAATACTGCTGCTTGCTGCAAGTGCCACCTCTTATTTCTGGTGCAGCAGCTACTTTAACCATGAAAAATTATGAATTAGAAAGAGCTAGGCTATCAAGTCTAGGATTTTCTTACACTCCCAACAGGGAACTGAAAAACAGAGCAGAAATGGAGCAGGTCAGAGACATTCCAGGAAGCCTTAGTAGCATTCATTCAGAGATGCCCAGAGAAGTTACAGAACAGTTAATGCAAAACAAATAGATTATTTCTATTCTGCTGAGAAATTAAACAAAGAACCAGGTTTTTCACTAGAGCATTGCTCTGGGCAAAAAAACACGAAGGGAGATTCAGGATCACTTGCATGAGAGGTCTTTGCACCTCACCCCTACACAGGAACCCCAGAAATCAATCCTGCCCACTTTAGGAGGGACAATCCAAGAGACAGGCCAAATGAGGTATCTGA
The DNA here is from genome assembly GCF_028554395.1 of Pezoporus wallicus. Taxonomy (NCBI): domain Eukaryota; kingdom Metazoa; phylum Chordata; class Aves; order Psittaciformes; family Psittacidae; genus Pezoporus; species Pezoporus wallicus. The sequence goes on from NW_026639688.1 coordinate 68,013, forward strand.
TATGACAACAAGCAAACTCTAGGTCAGTGTCATTAATAGACACTTATATCCCAAGCCAACAGTACCACAAAGCACCAGATACAGCTCTATTTGAATAACACTACTGCAGACACACACTTCAATGAAGCCCTAGGGCTTTTTAACAAAGAGAACATACCTGGTTTTCTAGGTACTCCTGCAGGAATAACTACAACATTACAGCCCTTCAGACATTCTGGCAGCTGCTCAGGTCCCATGAAGCCTGAAATGGAAGACATTCAGGCATTACGTTTTTGCCAGCTATTCAATACCCAACACTTTGAAATGCAAGATTATGCCCAGAAGCACCCAATTCCTTATTTAACTGAGCCTTCAACTCAGCCTTATGCTGAAAAGCAAAGCAATACAACTATGGATGGATTCCATTTGATCTTATATCGTTTCAAAACTTACAGAGTAAGTGCTGAGAATCTCACATTCACCTGTTTCAAAACCCCTCAGCTCCTCCTGCTATATGTACTGAACCCTCCAACCCCCCTAGCTTGCATTAGTCAGTACCCCCAGAGAATTGCAGAGATTGCATTCAAGTCAAATGCAGTCTCTTGGTGATCCTTGGATAAAATGAATATCAGTAGATTACGTTTTGGTTTCATCAGAACTTGACAGCTCTCCCTTCAGAACAGCAGCACACAGAACTCACACAGATGCCCAGGGAGCTTCAGTCTATCTGTAGAATTCAACGCTCAGGCTTCCCCCCCCGCTCCCAAAGATGATTTTACTGAATGTTTCCTGCCAGTTATTCCGAATTCCCCTTCAACAGTGCAACCACAGCCCATCTTCATCTAATCAGCTAAGCCTTCACTCATCACACACTGCTTGAGTAAAAGCTACTTAAATTGACAGTAGGCTTCAAGATCATGTGAAGATTCCCCTTCACAAGCAATGGGCATCTTCAAGTATGAGACAACACCCTTCAGAATCACTTCCAGCAGCGCACAGTACCTTTCACATTCGCTTTTGTCTCGATGTGGCTGAGGTCAGCTGCCACGCCTGGAGTGTGAGCAATATCATAGAGGCTGAGCTTGCTCACCAGCGGGCTGTTCTTCAGCAGAAGGGAGAGAGGCTGCCCAATGCCCCCGGAGGCCCCAAGCACTGCTACCTTGGCATTGTTCTGAGGACAAAAGATGACAAACACCATTCTGGTTACTGCAGATGTAGCTGCATCGGTGACCTTGGGGATTTCACCATGCTCTCTTTGCATTTAGTTCTATTTCCCCATGTTTTTACGCGGCACCACACAAACTCAATTGCCTAAGCCCACAGAAAGTGACCATCAGGACAGCTTCCCGAAGAACCTTGAGGTTTACTGGTAGGGCAAATGTTCTTTTGTGATCTGAAGGGAAGCAAAACTAGGCAAAGTAACCCAGAAGATGGAAATGTCTGCCTGAGACTAATACCTGCTACCTTGTGGGCCTAGGTCTGACTTGGGGCAAAATCTGGTTCTAGTTTTCACTGCTACTATAAGAAGAAAGTACACATGCCCATTTGGCAAATCAATACACTTGATGGACCACAATAAATGCAATAACCATTGTATATATGAAGAAAATGTGTATGCCTGAAATAGATTCAAAACAGTAGCTCCGGCTGCCTAAGGACTGAGGCGTGAGAGCATTAAGTGACTGTAATTTCCAGCTTTGATAAACGGTGGCTGAAGCCAGTAACAGAAACATTGGTTTGCTGCCCTGGTGAAGCAATCTGAACTCTAACATGCTCACTGGGAGGAGGTTAATCCTTTCAAAAACACCTCTTCTCCTATTTGTAGATGAGAGGAAACCAACTTTCAAAGTCCAGAAGAACCCGAAACTGCAACACTCCGCCACAGTGACCGAGAACCAGGGGCTAACACACAGATGTGACATGGTAATGCAGTTACCGGTGATAAGGATGTTCTCTATCACACTGCCTTACCAGATAAAGCCATAACAGCTCTTAATTATTATACTCTGACGAGAACTAATTGACCCAGGAGCTAAATCAGCCTAACCTCTGCTTGGTTCTCTTGCTATTGCAACAAACGTGGGTTAGCACAAAGCTCCCCAAAGGAAAGCATGGTCTAACGCTAGTCACTGCAATGCCCAGTATTTATGGCTGAGCTGATACCGTGAGGCCAAAACCTCACTGATAATGAAGAGAACTCCTAGCAAAGCAATCACAGCAGCCTCTCTTGCAAAGCACATCCTTAACCATTCTGTGATGTGCCACTGGGCGCTGCTCACATTAGAAGACAGAGGCTGGTCTCTATGTACACAGCCACAGTCCTCTGCTGGTAATTAAATCACACACTTTCAGAATATAGTAAAGATTCAGAATATTAAGGTTTCGGAACATGAAGGATTTATTGTTAAACCTTTTAGCGCTTAAAGGGCACGAAGGCAGCACCAGACAAGCCTCAGTACGGCCCATCCCATCCTGTCCCGTCAGGGCCAGACCTCACCGCTCCCCTCAGCCGCGCTCCCCTGCCCTCCCCTCCCCTCCCTTCCCTCAGCACTCGGACACCCGCGGCCGCCTCAGGACGCTTTATCCGTCTCCGGGGGTGCTCGGTCCCGCCCGTACCTGCGCGGAGGTGGCGATGCCGCGGCGCAGGGCAGCGGTACCGGCAGCGGCTGCGGGACGGGCGATGCGGGACAGCATGGCGCAGCTCCGTGACTCCAACGACCTCCACAGCGCAGCGCCTGCGCGGAACTGCCGCTACTCTCGCGAGACTTCCGGGCTCCCCCCCCCCCTTCCTTGGCCGGAAATCTCGCGGGATCTGATACCTCCCCTAGCGACCGCCGGGCCTCCGCGGTAAGCCAGCAGGGCCGTTGCCACGGCAACGAAGCCGGGCGGGTTGCGAGCGGTCGGCGACAGTTGGGGTTCGCGATGGGATGGCGGGGATGGAGCTGTGCGAGCCGAGGGACCTCTACAACATCCTCAACCAGCACTGGGTGCTGCCGCGGCGGGCAGAGCACAACTACCTGTGCCTGCTGGGTGAGCCAGGGGGACTGCTGACTGCAACACGGGCACTGACACACGGACACACGGACACTGACACTGACACATGGACACTGACACATTGACACTGACACACGGACACACGGACACTGACACTGACACATGGACACTGACACATGGACACTGACACATTGACACTGACACACGGACACACGGACACTGACACTGACACATGGACACTGACGCATTGACACTGACACACGGACACACGGACACTGACACTGACACATGGACACTGACACATGGACACTGACACATTGACACTGACACACGGACACACGGACACTGACACTGACACATGGACACTGACACATGGACACTGACACATGGACACTGACACATTGACACTGACACATGGACACTGACACATGGACACTGACACACGGACACTGACACATTGACACTGACACATGGACACTGACACATTGACACTGACACATGGACACTGACACATGGACACTGACACATTGACACTGACACACGGACACACGGACACTGACACATGGACACTGACACACGGACACTGACACATTGACACTGACACATGGACACTGACACACGGACACTGACACATTGACACTGACACACGGACACTGACACATGGACACTGACACACGGACACTGACACATTGACACTGACACATGGACACTGACACACGGACACTGACACATTGACACTGACACACGGACACACGGACACTGACACATGGACACTGACACATTGACACTGACACATGGACACTGACACATGGACACACGGACGCTGACACATGGACACTGACACATTGACACTGACACTGACACATTGACACTGACACACGGACACACGGACACTGACACATGGACACTGACACATTGACACTGACACATGGACACTGACACATTGACACTGACACACGGACACACGGACACTGACACATGGACACTGACACTGACACATGGACACTGACACATGGACACTGACACATTGACACATTGACACTGACACATTGACACTGACACTGACACATGGACACTGACACATTGACACATTGACACTGACACATTGACACTGACACTGACACATGGACACTGACACACTGACACTGACACACTGACACTGATGCTGACACATTGACACTGAGACACGGACATTGACACACTGACACTGACACACTGACACACGGACACTGTCTGACCATGCCTGCAGCCAGGCACCACACGCCAGCCTGGACCGGCATCCCAAGGCAATGGGGTTTGTGGACTCCAGCTATGGGCAAGAGCAGATGTTGCTTCTTGCTGTTACTAGGGGTTGCAGGTGGGGTGTTTCAGGTGCCATGACATGGTACTCTCTGGTTTCCATCACATACAGCTCTTGCTGCTCCGATCCGTCCCAGGGATACACGGGTACACTCTGCAGCTCCCAGGGGTTGTAGAGGTGGATTTCTTGACCATTGCACTAAGATTGCCCATAAGCATTTGCATCTTACACGGTGCAAATACCCCCCAAAGGGTGCCTGATACTGCAATATTAAATGCTTTGTTGAGGGAATCAGCCAGTTTGGGAGTGGGGTTGGATGCCACTCTCCTCATTTCTGGGATGCTCATGACCTGAATGTGACATGTGGCATTGCACGTAGACTCACACCAGTGCTGGTGTTCGTTATATCCACATAGAAACTCTCAGCCCCTAAAAACCTGTACCTCTTTCTCTGGCTGATGTCAGTGCCTGAATTCCCACTGGCTGAATTACAAAGAGGGAACTACCTTTAAGCATCAAATAAACCAATTGCTCTCCCTCGGCTGTTTGGGTTTGTTTTTCAGATGTCCGCACTCAACGTGAATACGATGAGAGCCATATTCTTACCGCCCGCAGGATTGCACAGGTCAGTCTGGGTTTAGCAATTAGCAGTGAGCCAAAATTGCCTTAAACCCCATGGGAATTGTCCCAGCCTGTTCCAGCCATATTCCACTTCTGCCACTGGGGGGTTGTATTCTGTCACAGAGCAAAGGCAGCTCCAGTAGCCCAAAGGACTGGCACCAGGAGTTGTGTGTCAGGAGGAACATTGCACAAGAACTAACTTATTGTACCCTTGCCTCACGAAGGACAAAGTGCTGGCATCTTTGCTGCTGTTGCTGATGAAGCAATCTGGTGTAGTTTGCATCACTTCTATCTGGGTCTTTCGATGTCAAGTACAGGCACAGACCCAAATCTGTCCCATAGCTATACAGTAGCATCTTGCAAAATGTCAATAGTGTTGATGCCACAAGAGTGGAGCTGTGCTCCTGATAGAATTCCTCTGTGATTTTGGCAGAGTCCTACGGGGAAGTATCTGGTCCCAGATTCAGAGGAGCTGGCGTGCGTCAGATACTGCGTGGTGTATGACTACGAGACCAGCTCGTTGGATTGCTGTGACTCCGATGAAGAAGGAGGTACGTGTGACCCGTGGTAGCCAAGACCTTGCTGTCAGATAGATATTCTTTCCATTCTTCATTTCATTTTATGAGCTTATTGGAAGAGAGACGAATTTACCCAGTTTTATTTGAGAAACGAACATCTGTGCTATGCCTCTGACTGTCTTGCATATGTTCTTAGGCTCAAAACCCCAGATTTTCTTCCAAAGCATCCTGGCAGGCCTGATTTCCTAGCTGTAGACTGATCCCTCTGAAGCCTCTTATCCCATGCGAGGAATGGGTTCTTTTTTCCCCTACATTTCACTGAGATTGGGCTTCTCCTTGCCTTTCAGGAAGCAGGTTTTCTGACTCAAGTTCCACGTCTTCACAGCGTGAGTACTTCCTTCTCGGACGGTTACAAAAGGCTTTCCCATCATCCTGTTTAAAAGGACTTTGCTTTAACGGGGGTAGTGATTTGGTGGAGTTCACTGCGAAATGTGAAGAGCTGGAAACTTTGCCATGCAATTGTTCGGCCTTCCTTGAACCATGGAAATGTTTAGCTCGCACACATCCTTTGGCAAGGAGTTCTGCTGTGTGCAGAGCCACTCGTGTGTGTTTGTTTGGCTCCTATTTAACTGTATAAAGGCTACTGTAGTTTTAGCCAAGATTTTAAAGACAAAAAAGCATGGGAGTGTAAGGGGAATGAATAAAGCAAGCGTGTTCATCACTGCGAAACAGTGATGAGACAGGAGCAAGGGAAGGTGTGAAGAGTCAGAAGTGGGTTTCTATTGTGCTGATCTGTTTCCAAATCAGACATAGCTAGAAGCAAGGGGGATGGATCCCCTGGGAGAAGGAGTGGGAGCAGTCATCTCACATAATTAACTTCACTGAGAGGAGTGTTTAAAACATGAAGAATGTATTCAATATACCTCCTTCTCTCCCCCTTTGCCTAAAGCAGACTAAAGACAAGAGCCTCCATAAAACTAAGATTAATAGATCTAATTTGATAATACTTCCCCGTTATGGGAACTTATTACAAGCATTTCCTAATGCATAACAGGGAGGAGGAAAAATAGCTTTTATCTAGACCTACAGAAGAAACCAGGAGAGGAATAAAAGCTCAGGACAAGAAGTGACAAGCAGCATGCCACGTTACTGACGTGCAGCAACAGTTAAAGAGTAAGTCTAGCTCTCAGCAAGGCTTTCTCCAGAGCATTAGATGAAATGAGAAGGAATTTGCTGTGGGTGTCAGTGGGGCAGAGGTAACCCCCAGCACTGATGGAGCCACTCTGACCCTGCCAAAGAGCTTTTTGATCTCATTTAGAAGCCAAGAAAGGAACTGCCATCCACTATGCTAAAGTCTTGGAGCAGTTCACCAGCCACCCCGTGCTCATCCTGCAGGGAGGATACAAGAAGTTTTCAGCTTGCTATCATTTCCTGAGGACTCAGAGGACTCTGTGGATGCCCTGGGTAAGACGAGACTAACTTGCAAATAGAACACATCAGTATTCATATTCAGCTGATGATGGCTAATGATGGTGGCCTAAACCTCACATCAGAGTCATTTTAAACAGAGACACCCAATGTCATTTGGGTGGCCGTGCTTGCCCTGAGTCTCACCACTAATTCTTTGACAGCCGTACTTGGTCTTTCTTTCCTCTTCTATTGCTAATGAGAACAACATGGGAGGGTTTCTCTGACAACCCTGAAACTGGCCTACTGGAGAGTACAGACAACTGAGCAAACAGTAGTAAATGATGAAAAGAGGCAGGCTCCTCTCTCACATGGGGTTACCATGTAAATACCACATAAACACAGGAAATGTTTTCAGACAGAAGTACAAACCCTATCAAGCACCATGTTCCATGTCTATAAAGCTTTTCATTGGAAAGGATCACAAACCAGGTGCTGCTGCATTGCTTCAAGAGGCCCAGAAACAAAACAGCCATGTACTGCAGCGCTGGTGTCCTCATTGTTTGGTTTCACCTAGGAACATTGATCTATTTAGCTTATGAGAAACAATTACCCTTTTTTCACATCTGAGGACCTGAGGCAGATTCAGAGGGTGCTGTAGAGCAGAGAGCATCTCATTGCAACATGTCTTTTGTTTCTGTGGTTCCTAGTCACTTCTGATTCACATGAAGTGGCCATGATACAGTGCTAACCTGTGGGATGCTGCAGCACAGCGCTGAAAACCAGCTTGCTTTGTGCTCCTCTGCGAAGAGCAGCAAACTGCTGAACTTCCCCATCAGACTGAGCTCTCAGTTTAAGCTGTTGCTCTCTGCTGCTTTAAATTGCGAGGCTGCTGCTTTGTTCTGCTGTAGCATCAGCTGAGTATCAGGGATGCAGAGGCACTGCTGGCAACCCAGCCTTCACACACAGACACAGGATGCAGTTGCACACTTGTGTTGTGCAGCTCTGCAGGTGGCATTTGATGCCATTCAGCCTTGTGAAGAGTAACCAGGGAGAACATCGAATGCGTCCGTTGTGCTGCAGTACCCCAGAAATGGAAAGACTCCTGTTTAGTTAGGGTTTGTTTCAAGTAAGGCCACAGTGACAGCAATGCTGTTACTGACTCTCAGTACATCTAACAAAGACTTTGATATACACAAAGTCCAGGTGACTGAATGAGTCATTGGAGTAGAACGTGTCATGGGCTGTTGACTGAGCGTGTGTTCAGCTCTTCGCATGACTTACCTTTAAGAACTTATGAGGCAAATGGAAGCAAATACCCTCTCTAAACTGAGCCGATGGTTTCCCTCCGGCAGGAACTGGCCAACCTCCAGACATACCCTGTAGAAATACTACCTGCAAAGTTATATATGGGCAATTTCAAGCAGGCCATTGACCAACAAATACAGAAAGACCTGAAGATCCAAGCGCAAGTGAACATCTCCGAACAGCGCGCAACACCGTACGTTCAATAGTGCATTACCCTCACCAGTGTGGAAGGAGGGAGGTGGTGCAGCACCAGAGCCCATCCACAGAGGAGTCAGGGCCTGGGGACTTGCAGGGAAGCCCCTGTTGTTTGCTGCAGATTTGAGTGCTGTTTCATGCTCTTGTTTCTGATCTGCACTCCAGAGCTGGCACAGCAGCAATGCAGTCCTGCAGCCCTCCACCATGACATGGGTGGGTTGGGTGACAGGAGGACTGGGAAGCCCTTGGCATTTTGAATCTGTCACATTCTGCCCTCCTTCACAAAGAACCTACATCTCTGAACAGCTCTCAGAGAAAATCTTACAAACACATTGGTGTAAAAGCTGAATTACTGATGTTTCTCAGATAAGGAAGCTGTAGATGAAGTTATGATACCAACACTGATACCATGTGGAATGGAAAACCAGTAATTAAACTGGTTCTGTATTACAAGTGTCTCGGTGTCTTACTGTAACAAATCCCTTATCATAATGCTAATGATGATGATGCTGTAAAGCTCACACATGTCCCAGCAAAGGCAGTTGCCAGCTTGCCTCCAACAACCATGTTTCTCAAAGCTGCTTCTCTGGTTCCTATCACACAATGTGCTCTTTTTCCAGGTTTGCAGACAGCGACAGATACCTCCATGTGTCTGTTCCAGATACACTTGAAGCAGACCTTTTTTCTTCCTTTCCCACCATTTGTCATTTCATAGGTGAGTTGTTCCTGCTCTGCGATCCCCAAGACCTTGCTCACTGTAGGATATTAGGTGGGAGCAGCTGTGAGTCACTTGAACAGGAAGCTCAGACAGAAGGGACGGGAGCTGTCAAAATCAGTATGCTCCCAAGCCAGCCCACACCCCAGTGGACACCTTTGGCTCTTACCAGTCCAAATCTTCAGCCACCAGAGCTTTATTTGAACCAGAGAGTGACACACGCTAGAGAACTCCCCACAGTCTTTGTGATGGGCAGTGCAGACCCACTGTAGAGCCTGGGAAGACTTTCAGGTTGGACGGCACAAACCTGCCTTCAACTGATTGCATCAGAGAAAGCAAGAAAAGACATGCTCTCCAGCTCAGTGCCCACAGCAGACACAGCTCCCACAGCTCCATCCTGTCATTGTGTCCAACCCCATCATTATCTCTTATCACACTCACAACACCAAGGCCCTGCTGAGCTGAGCGCTGGAGCGACCCAGAAGCAAAAGACCACTTTGTCCCCACAGACCTTATCATCCAATATGAGAAATGACAACTGGGCACAAAGAGAGAAAGAAGGAAATGACATTTGAGGATCTAATGGCCCTGAACCTATTCACATGCATCGAAACCCAAAGAGCAAAATCTACTTCCTTGCCTTTCGTTTTGCCCTGGGTTTTTTCCCAGTAGTGTTGCAGAAGAAAGACTGTAAGAGTTTATGAGCTGTAGCTCTTGTATTAGTGTGTGCTGTTTACTTGATGGTCAAACTGCTCACTTGATAGTCTAAAGTAAATCACTTAAGCTGGAATGGTTATGGGTGAACACTACGCTAAGGCTTTCCCCATACTCTGAGAGGAGTGTGGGTATCATCACGCCAGGTGTATGTTGGAGTGGGGCCATTTCTACTCAGGTCTTAGAACAGAACTAATATCTCATGGTAGAAATAAGTTATAAAACACTGTTCTAGTGCTTAAAAAAGAATCAAAACCTCACAACCTCTTCACAGCAGTAAAAGAAGAACCTTTGCCCTATGAACGCTGGAGTTCAGTTGCTGATAAAAACATGCCATGCTGCCTGCTCTGGAGAGGGAAGGAAAGCAATCAAAAGGCTATGAATAAAACATGCAGCCTGTCAGGCATAAGTAGCAGAGTTACCGTGGTTAGGAGTGACTGACAGCATCCTTGGGCTTAGTTTTTGGAGAAAATGAGTTTGCTCATCTTAGCAAATTCCACTGCAAATTATCCATCGTCAAAACATCATAAAACCTGTGCCTTAGCTGGCATATGCACACTTCTTACTAGTAATCCCTATAGAAAAGTAAGGGATTTGAAGTCTAAGTCCCCTCCAGACTGAGAGCTGATTCCTCCAACTTGAGTGGACAACAGGCTTGCATTCATCAGCAATTTCAATGCCTTTAAACCTGTCTGGGAAGAGTTTGAGGAGGTGATGTGGTGCTGACCAAGCTGACTGCTCGTGGTGGACCACTCTTCTTCAGCTACCTGATGGAAAGGTGGCACTGATGTGTAATAAAGCATTCACTGGTCATTGCCATCTAGTTCTGGTCTCCACAGCCATGTCTTAACTCAGGCTTCCAGCACCAGGAGCTGGCAGTGCCCATCTCTTGCTGCCAGGGCTCATGAGGGTCCTGTTGCTCAGGCTGGGAGCTGTCGGCTGTCACTGCCTTAGTGCTTGGCTGCTGGAAGCTTCATTTCCCAGATCCCTAATCCATGATTGGCATTTCTTTCCCCAGATGCTCAGCTGGATCACGGAGCGGTGCTGGTGTTCTCCAGCCTGGGGATAAGCCGGAGCAGCACAGGAGTCATGGCCTATCTTATTCATTCCTGCATGTTTTCCCTGAAGGTACATCCTTGCTCTATTTCCCAGAGGTACTGGCTGGGTCTGCAGTTTATTTCTGCTTCTGTAGCCTCATTACTGCAGTAATAAGAGAGACATTGTCTGTGCTTTCATGCACCTGATAATGCAACAGATGATATTACATGAGATTGCATCTTCTTTATAGAGTTAGGGAGGTGGCTCAGGTGCGATTTTTGGAGCTGTGGGTCCTTATCCTGGCACCTCTGATATTCTTACGTTTCCCTACTTAACTATGGGGCTATAAAAATAAAGCTGTGGTTACAGAACTTAGTATTTCTGCTCTCCTGGATCCGAGAAAGACAGAATCTGGAAGCTGCTGGAGTTAATCCCATCTCTTAATACCATGGGGGTTACAGGGAAATTTGGAACCCAGTGCTTGCAGGGCTCTGGTTCACCACTGACTTCAGTGCCAGCACTGACTTCTTCCAAAATCCTGTTTTATTTCTCCAGAAGCAATCCCCTCACACAGAAACTACTGTAGAGAGAACAGGAATGGGACAATACTAGCTCCGGAGGGATATACAGGTTAGAAGGCCAGTACCTGCTGTTCCACAGCTCTGGATAACAGAAGAACAATAATGAATGATGGCTGAGAGTGACCTGGCTGTGCTTTGGCCTGATGGCCTCGCCCCTGGTGCCAGGTCCTTCTTCCCTTTGCATGCAACGCTTGGGCATCGTGCTCCCATAGGCACCATCCAAATGGTGCCTGCTTAACACAGAGCCAGCTAGTTCCCATGGGAACTGAAGAGCATCTCCTTAAAAGCCTTATCCTTGTTTGGAAGATGTTTCCTCCTTTGGGAGCCTGAAAGGATTGATCCAAACTCCCCTGAAGCTGGGCCTATATCTAATCATTTAATGGGGCTTGTGCAAACATAAGGGGAAATCTTTCACCATTGCTGGGTGCCAAGGGATGATTTCAGGCTGAGCATGCCCGCCGGGCTGCAGACACTGCTGATATCGTGGGGTGGGATTGCTCCTGCACACTGATAACCCTTCGCGTGCTATCTTACCGCGGTGCCAAAGTCAAAGGCTGACCCTTGCAGATTTCCCTCCATTGGTATCAACAGGTTGGAGTCAGCATTTCCCCAAGTGCCAAAAAGGAGGAGGAGGAAAGGCTGACCTGGGGTGCTGCTTGGCTGGGAAAAGCTTTCCTGAGGGATTCCCCTGGCAGACAAGTTCGTTTCTTGCAGACGAAAGCAGTGCAATAGATTCCCATGGGATCCTGCAGCCGGTCCAGCCAAAGAGCTTTGAAAGCTTCCAAAGATGCAGATGTCGCAAAAGACGGAGAGATTTGGGATGTGCGGCCCCTTATTCGATCAGTAATCGATCTGTTGAGTTCAGGGGAACTGGAGACATCCACGCTGTGGGCTCACAGGGGACAATATTGCACTGTATCAGCCTTGGAGCCTGCAGAATCACTGAGATTAGAAAAGCAAACCAATGGAGCACTATCTGCTAACCTTTGGTCTCATTAGGCTTAAGCAACCCTCCAAGTGTGGGGGGCAGTCTGTTTTAAAAGCAGGAAAGGGATGGATAAACCCAAGGATGCAGCTGGATCCTGGTGGATCTACCCTGTGTGTAGCAGAGCTCTGAGCTGATCACTTGGAACTCACAGATAAGGTGGCTGTAAGCAGTGCAGCGGGGTAACTGGAGTGGCATAGCTGCTCTATCACATCAGATCAGACCAGTCCAGACACATGATAACCTTTGTGGCTTGCTTGTGAATAGCTGATAGTTCACTGCTTTGCTTATCATCTGTGGAAGAAAGAGAGTTTTAGGGCAGAAAATCCAGGAGTGCAACGTTCCATCAGTGTAAACTCATGGGAGATACCTGCTGGGGAGTGAAAGCAGCCTGAGCTGTCCTGTACCCAGGAGAGCAGTGTGTGAAGGTGACAGGCTTGGCTGAAGCTCAGCCCTGAATCTGTGTGTCCCTGCGTTAGTAGCCAAGGTCTTACCTGCAGGTTCTTACACCCAACACAGGGTAAATACAAAGCTGTGCTGGCTACAAGTGCAGCTGTTCCGTGTAAATCCCTGAGGTTCCTAATGCTGTCCTGCTTCCCTTCCGTTCACAGGGCGCCTGGAGCTATGTCCTGAAGTGCAAAACGAACATGAGACCGCACCAAGGCTTTGTGAAACAGCTCTTAGACTGGGAGACCAAAATGTACAAGACCACGGTCACAGACATCTCTGAACTCGACTACTGAAGGGAACACCGAGCAGGGAATGGCATTTCCCCATCGGCGCCCCTGTGCTGGCTGAAAGCTACTTGAGCTTTAAGTAAAATAGAACGGCTTTCCTCTTTAGCTCCATGGTTTTGGGATCAAGTTTTGAAGCCATTTGGGGAACTCAGCTGTGCTGTTGAAGGCAGCAGGTTGGGAAAGCAAACCCTGCGGGATGCGGCCCGTTACGTGCTGCTCATCTCTCTTGTAAGCTAAGGGGATGGTAACCAGGCTATTGGGCACACTCATTACCCCAGGTACGGGGCAGTCATTAGGGTTGTCCCTGGAAAGGTCTGTCAGTCCACAGCCTGGGATGGTGAATTCAGTCTGACTGCGCCCGCCTCCAGCCCGGAGGGGCGACGACAGGATTTCCCTGTTCCAGTCCCAGTGGAAGCTGGAAGTCCCAGCCTTCTGCATGTGAACCCACACCCAGACCCGCCTGTGCTGACAGCAGGACAGCCCTTTGAGCTGCCAAGAGCCCTGTGCACTGGGAGAGGGCTGTGATTCTGCTTTTGGTCCCTCCTGGTTTCCTTGGGCCAGGCTGCTGTTTGTAAGGAAAACCAGAACACAGCTCACAGCCCAGAAACCAACCGCATCCTGGGCTGCATCAACAGGAGCGTGACCAGCAGGGCGAGGGAGGTGATCCTGCCCCTCTACTCTGCTCTTGTGAGACCTCACCTAGAGCATTGTGTGCAGTTCTGGTGTCCTCAACATAAAAAGGACATGGAACTGTTGGAACAAGTCCAGAGGAGGATGCTCAGGGGCTGGAGCACCTCCTGTATGGAGCCAGGCTGAGAACATTGGGGCTGTTCAGCCTGGAGAAGAGAAGCTGATGGAGACCTCAGAGCAGCTTCCAGTGTGAAGGGGGGCTATAGGGATGCTGGAGAGGGACTCTTCATTAGGGAGTATAGTGATAGGACAAGGGGTAATGGGTTCAAACTGAAACAGGGGAAGTTTAGATTGGATCTCAGGAGGAAGTTCTTTAGTGTGAGGGTGCTGAGGCACTGGAATGGGTTGCCCAGGGAAGTTGTGAATGCTCCATCCCTGGCGGTGTTCAAGGCCAGGTTGGACAGAGCCTTGGGTGCCCTGGTTTGATGTGAGGTGTCCCTGCCCATGGCAGGGGTTGGAGCTGGATGAGCTTTCAGCCCCCTCCATCCCACCCCATCCCCTGCACCCACGGCTCCATCACCCCCGGCTCCGGCCCGGCCCTGCCGCTGTCCCCGCCCTCGGGGCGTGCCGGAAGCGGGCGGGCCGCGGGCTGAAGCCGCCGCCATGTCGGCCATGGCGGGCTCGGCTGCCGAGTGCCTGCGGGAGTGGGAGGAGCTGCAGGACGGCTTCCAGCGCATCCAGGTACCGTGCGGAACGGGAGCGGCAGCGGGGCTCCGGCTCCCCTCAGCACCAAGCCGGGTGCAGGAGCGGCGCTGCGGCCGGGACACAGCCGCCGGTACCGGCGGGGAGCAATGTGGGACCGCCCGGTGCCTGTCACGGAGCGCGCAGGGCTCAGCGGTCACCCAAGGGGAAGCTCGGGCAAGGGAACCGTGCCGCGGGTGCGCCAGTCCCCGTGCCCCCTCCTTCCCTCCCGGGAGCGGCTGCGTCGCGGCCGGGCCCGGATCTGGGACAAGGGAGGCTTTGAGAAACCTCCTCTTGCTCCATCAGGGTGGCGGGGATGTCCCGGCTCAGCCCCTGCGCCTGGGATGGGTCCTGAGCACGGCTGAAGGTGCCAGCACAAGAGCCGCTTGCGCTCGGTTAACTCCAGAGCAGGAAGGAGGGGATTCCAGGTGGGGAGCAGGAAAGCTCGATGGGAACGTCCATTGAGAGCCTGGGACGTAAATCACTGCCGCGGCACTCTGGGCTCCATTCCCACCCTGCCGCTCGTTGTCACCAGGAGGAGAAGGGGTCCCCTGCCTCCTCTGCATCCCTTTCACCTTTGAGAGCTGCTGATGAAGTGCTTGATAAGAGCCACGGCAGCTGGAACGTGTGTGTGTGTGTGTCAAGGTCTGGTCCAAGGGTTGGTGTGAGCAGCACTGGGTGCCCGGGGGGGAGGTGGTGCTGAGGCTGTGCTCCAGCTGACCTGGACAAGCAGCAGCATTGATCCAGCGTGCTCTCGCCTTCCCCTTCTAAATATAGTGAGGAATGGGATCTGGCCTGACCCAGGTATGGTTGGGTTACCGCTGCCCCGGAGCTGGCTCCAGCCTCCCTTGTCCCAGCTCCTTTCGGGTGCTTGGGATGGAGCCATGAGCCGGTGGTGCACAAACCTCCAGGCAGAGAATGCCGCTCATCCCATCCCTGCAGCTAAAGCCACTGCTCCCGTGTGGCTCTCAGTTATATCCCTGCCACCAGCAGTGTGTTTTCCTCCTCTTTCCATTCCCCTGTGCCACAATCAATGGATTCCCGAAGATGGGAGCATCCTTGCAGTGGGACACAAGGACACAAGCTTTCACAAGGGGGGCAAACCCAAGCCATAGGCAAGGCAGGAGCAGGCTGTGCCATGTGGATGTGCCTGCACCTGTAGATAAATCCCTTGGGATTGGGGATGGGCATCCCCAGGGGCTGATTCTGCCCTCAGGCTGTCCCCAGACACGCCTGTCCTTATGCAGACAGCTCTGGGTACCAGTGCTGTGCACGTGAATTAAGGACAGCAGATGCCCGCACAGAGGGCAGGCAGCTGTAGTGCATGGTGTTCTCTGCTTCCCAGGACAACCACAGGCTGTACAAGCAGAAGCTCGAGGAGTTAACCAAGCTGCAGGACGGGATCTCCAGCTCCATCGCACGGCAGAAGAAGCGGCTGAAGGAGCTGGCGTTGTCCTTCAAGAAGTAAGTGCTTGTCCTGCGAAGGATGGGACTGTCAGACCTCAGCTCTGTCCCCAGCACAGCCCCTCCTGCAGCCTCGCTGGTAGCAAAGAGCTGTGGAGGCTGGATCCGCATCAGCTCCCCTTTCCTCTGCCCCCATTTGCAGCTCAGAGCTTGCAAGGGCTTTGCAGGGAACCTGAGCTGCACAGAGCTCTCCCCATCCTTCCCAAAGGGTGAAAGGCCCCATACGGCCTCACCTCACTCTCATTCCTGCTTCCTTTCCTCGAGCAACAGGAGCTCGCCCTGCACACGGAGGCATGGACTTGCCTCCGGCCCATCTTCCCTGTCCTTGGGGTGTCTTTGCCTGAGACAGTCACGTACTGAGTTCCAGCACATGCTGAGTGTGTTTCAGACGCTGTCCTGACGCCAGCACCTTGTTTCCTCCCCAGATGCAAAGCCCACGCGAGCCCCGAGCAGCAGGAGACCATCCAGGAGACCCAGAGCCTGATAAAGGAGAGGCAGAACGTGTTCTTTGAGATGGAGGCCTACCTGCCAAAGAAGAACGGGTAAGAGGCACCTTGTCCCTGGGTGAAACACCACGTCCTCCCTCCGCAGCCCTGCGACTGTCACCCTGCTCCTGGTGACAGCCTCACAGCCGTGCTGGAGGACGCCTGGGCAGGAGCCAGGCTGAGCCTCTGCCTCCAGTGGCCTTCACCTGCCCTTGAATGGTGGCCATGGGCCAGGGGAAGCCCTGGTAAAACCCCTGTACCTGGGGGACATATGGGGTGTTATCGGGGTTTAACCACACCAGCAGGCAAGTACCAGGCAGCCACTCGCTCAGTCCCCCCTTGTGGGATGGGGTGAATAGGAACAAGGTGAAACCTGGGAGTTAAGTTTAATAATGGAAATAAAGTAGAATATAATAACAATAATAATAGGGAAAAGAGAGAGGAATAAAACCTGAGGCAGGCAGATGATGCACAATACAATTGCTCACCACCCGCTGACTGATCCCCAACCAGTGGCTCCCACCCAGCTCCCCCCAGTTTCTATGCTGAGCCTGAGGATCTCTGCCACGGAATACCCCTTTGGCCAGTTGAGGTCAGCATCCCTGGCTCTTCTCCTTCCCAACCTCTTGTGCAACTCCTCACTGGCAGAGCACAGGAAACTGGGAAGTCCTGGTTGCTGGGAAGCGCTTATCCTAAACCATCGCTGTGTTATCAGCGTTATTCTCACACTAAAGCCAAATCAGAGCACAGCACCAGTTACTAGGAGGAAAACAACCCCTATCCCAGCCCAAACCAGGAGCGGGGTGTGCTCAGCCACCCGTCCCCGTGCCCTTGGGAGGTGATGCCAGCACATTTGTGCCAGTCATGCTGCCTGGCAGCCCCAGGTGGGAGACAGCTGGGAGCTCCTGGATGCCATGGCATGGCTCTGCAGAGCACCGCCTGTCCTAACGCCTCTGCTCTCTCCCCAGGTTGTACCTGAGTCTGGTGCTTGGGAACGTGAACGTGACGCTGCTCAGCAAGCAGGCCAAGTACGGCTCCTGCACCCGGTGCTTTGCATGGCTGGGGACCCCCGGGACACCAGGGAACAACAGCAGCTCCTCCGGGATGAGCTGCTGCATGTGCAGACACGTGGCCTGCCCAGTGCAGCTCCTGCATCCAGAACCAGCTGAACCCTCATCTCCTTACATCCTTGCTGCTGGGCTGGGCTGGACCCGCAGCTCTGACAAGCTAAATGGGATCCTCCACCGATGCCGTGCTGGGTTTCCCCTGTGTTGGGCACTTCCAGGAGAGACAGCCCCGTGCAGCCACTGGCAAACCCCTCCTCTTCCCTTGGGGAAACACCAAGGGCTGGTTTTGGCTACTGAGAGCATCCCCATGGTGGGACACCAGAGCCAGAGGTGCCCATGTTCCCCAGGCCTCTCCTTGGAGACAGATCCATCTGCCCAGAGTCCTTGATGGTGTCTCACCTTGTGAAAGCAGCCTGGGGTGCTCTCCTCAGGAATACCTGGGAGATGGGGCTTTTCCTGAGCATGTCCTAGTGATCCCTAATGGAACAACACTTTTGCCCAGCCGGGTGGGATGGGAGGACACGGATTTCCAGCAGCCACCTTGCTCCAAGCCTGTCCTTGTGTTTCCCTGCAGGTTTGCCTATAAAGATGAGTATGAGAAGTTCAAGCTCTACCTCACCATCATCTTACTCATTATCTCCTCCTCCTGTCGGTTCCTCGTCAATACCAGGTGAGTCTGGCTTGGATACTGGGCAGGGATCTCCTCCCAGAGCCCTTGTGTCCTCCTGTCCCATCCTGAAAGGTCCAGAGGAGACCCTGGCAAAGGATCTGGCTGCTGCCCTAGAGGTGGGGTGGCTGCTGTGGTCTCACTGTGGCCTTGGTGATGGTGGGGAAGCAGCTCTCACTGCCTTGGTGGGCATCCTGCTGTCCCAGCGCCTTGCTGCTGCCTTTACACCCTGCTTTGTGTGACACCAGGGTGACAGACGCCGTCTTTAACTTCCTCCTGGTGTGGTACTACTGCACCCTCACCATCCGGGAGAGCATCCTCATCAACAACGGATCCAAGTGAGTCCCATGGGCTTGGGAAGGGGGCATGCAGCGAACTGTCCTTCTCTGTGAGGAGAAGTTGTTGGGAGCTGGGACCCATCACCTAGCTCCGTGCTTCCCAAGGGAGCAGCTTCCTCCTACTCAGGGTGTGTAGCAAAGCTTGGGGTGAGCTGTAGGAGCGGGGCAGGAGTCACTCCCCACGCAGAGGTGGGGTGGGAAGGTGGAGCAGCAGTGGGAAGGGCCCTGCTCTCCTGGTGCGTGTTTGGGTGCTCAGGACCTGACTCCCCTTCTCTGTGTCTGCCTTCCAGAATCAAAGGCTGGTGGGTTTTCCATCACTACATCTCTACCTTCCTCTCGGGAGTCATGCTGACATGGTAGGTCTGTGTCCCCATCCCATGGGGGTCCTTGCTTTGGGCAATGGATGGCTCAGGTGCCTTTGCTGCCCCGAGCCATGGCCATAATCCTGCTCTGTGGATCTAACAGTCAGCTCCACATGCTCCTCACCAGGCAGGGTGGGCTGGGAAACACGAGGTGGTCCCCAGTGCCCAACCTGGGGTGTCCCCCCCCACTTCAGTAGGGCTGGCTGGGCCTCCTCTCACCCCACACCTGTCTCTCCACAGGCCAGATGGGCTCATGTACCAGATGTTCAGGAACCAGTTCCTCTCCTTCTCCATGTACCAGAGTAAGTGCTGCCATGGGGGGTGTGACAGAGGGCTGGGCACGCCTGCCTGCCTCCATAGCACGGGCAGACCTGGCTGTAGCTGCTCCCAGCTCTTGGGCTCACCTGGGTTTTCCCTTGGCCTCCATCCTGGTGCTGGGATGGGCAGTGTGGTGCTGTCCCAGCGCCAGGCTGATGCCTGGGCCCGTGCTGACCATGGCCATTCCCTCCTTGCAGGCTTCGTGCAGTTCCTGCAGTACTACTACCAGAGCGGGTGCTTGTACCGGCTGCGAGCGCTGGGCGAGAGGCACAACATGGACCTGACCGTGGGTAAGTCGGGATCTTCCCAATCCTAGTGGAGCTGCTGCCACCGCTGCCTCCATCCCAGCCCCAGCCTGGCACTGGGCTCACTGGGAGCTCTGGGTTCTGGTCAAGGCAATGGTGACAGTGGCTTTAGTTTTGGGGTTAGTTTGGCTCTGGTTTATCGCTGGCAGAAGCAGGGAAAGCTGCAAGTGAAGCCAAAGCTCTGAGAGCAGCATCTCCCATGAGGCAGCAGCATCCCATAGGGTGGATGCTCCCCTGCTCCTGCTCTCCTGGGGGCTACACCAGGCCCCAGCTGGCACATTCCCGGATCCTCAAAACCTTCTTCCTTTGCAGAGGGCTTCCAGTCCTGGATGTGGAGAGGCCTCACATTCCTGCTTCCCTTCCTCTTCTTCGGGCATGTGAGTGCACACTGAGGCAAGAGGCCAGAGCCTCAGGTGGGAGCAGATCCTGCTGTGTTCCTGGCAGCACAGGTCATGGAATGGTTTGGGCTGGAAGGGACCTTAAAGCTCACCCAGCTCCAACCCCTGCCACGGGCAGGGACACCTTCCACTGGAGCAGCTTGCTCCAAGCCCCTGTGTCCAACCTGGCCTTGAACACTGCCAGGGAGGGGGCAGCCACAGCTTCTCTGGGCACCCTGTGCCAGCGCCTCAGCACCCTCACAGGGAAGAGCTTCTGCCTAAGAGCTCATCTCAGTCTCCCCTCTGGCAGGTTAAAGCCATTCCCCTTGGCCTGTCCCTACATCCCTTGTCCCAAGCCCCTCTCCAGCTTTCCTGCAGCCCCTTTAGGCACTGGAGCTGCTCTCAGGTCTCCCCTTCAGGAGCCTTCTCTTCTCCAGGCTGACCCAGCCCAGCTCTCTCAGCCTGGCTCCAGAGCAGAGCTGCTCCAGCCCTCGCAGCTCCCCCATGGCCCCCGCAGGCTGCTTTAGCTGCACAATGCTGATGCAGGGAAGTGCTTTCAGCAAACACTGAGCCTTTTCTTCCCTCCAGAGCATCCCCAACCTCCACCGCTTGTGTTGGTGCTTGGTGTTTGTGCCCAAAGGGAGCAGGTGGGTGAGCATCAACGCGGGGCTGAGCCTAAACCCCCCTCACTCTCCTCTCTTCCTGCAGTTCTGGCAGCTCTACAACGCGATCACCCTCTTCCGGATGCTCCAGCACCCAGAATGCAAGGAGTGGCAGGTAAGGGGGGGGGGCCCTGCACAGAGGGTGCCCCTCGCCCATTGCTCCTGCTCACCCATCCCTCCATAGGTCCTCATGTGCGGCCTCCCCTTCCTCATCCTCTTCCTGGGCAACTTCTTCACCACCCTCCGCGTCGTGCACCAGAAGTTCCAGAACAAGAATAAGGACATGAAGCAGGACTGAAGGGGGGCAGTGTGGGGGCCAGGACTGTTTCTCCCCCCCAGCTCCATCTCCCATCCCTGTATCTCCTCGATGCCGTCCAGATTCTGGTGTCTCACTCCATCCCTTGGGTGTGGGATGGGAACAGACTGTGTGTTCTCTGCGGTGCTGGATCCATGTCCCTGTCACTCCCCTGGAATCGGGAGCATCCTGCCCCATCTGCCTTTACCTGCAGGGGAGCGGCGTGCCCGGGGCTGCTGCTCCCTCCCCTCAGCCCTGAAGACAGTTACTGGTCCTTGGGGTCAGCCCAGCTCTGTAAGTGCTCCCCATCCCAATGCACCACTGGGACAAGGCAGCGTCCAGGGGCGATGGTCACCCCTTCCAAGGCCCTCATAGGCAGCCCTCTCTATGTTCCAAAGCAGCTGGAAGTGCTGGTTCTTACCCCAGCTCCTCCTTTACCATCAAGCCCCAGGGCAGAGGTGGAGGAGCTGAAGCACCAGAGGGGTGGGAACACCACGAGCCTGATCCAGGCTTCATCCTGGAGCTGTGCAAACAGCACCTTTGGCACCCCTGGGGGATGCACTTGTGACAATAAAGGGAAGGTGCTGCCTGGGTCACTGAGGTGGTGTCACAACAGCTCCTGTGGTTTTGGCTCCTGTGGCAGCGGGCCCCTGACACAGCATCAAGGGGAGGGAAGGACCACCACCAAGTGCCCCTGGGGTGAAGGGCGCTGTGGACACCTTCCCTTTGGCCAAGCTGAGCCCAGCAGGACCTCAGTGTCCTCAAGAGATGGGAGAAGAGAAGCTCTGCCCCCTCTCAAGTGCTGTGCCCCAGTGCAGAGCCATCGCAGGAAGCAGATGACACAAAGAGGGGTTTTATTCCAAGGGCAGATGTATTTAAATAATTTAGAGCCATTGGACAGCCTGAAGGTGCCTCCCCCTCCCCCCTCCCCCGATTAAATCACAAAAAGATGTTAAAATAAAAACAGTATTTATAAAATGACCGTGCACAGCAGGAGGAAGAGGCTGGGCACAGGCAAGCTGCAGGGCCCCTGAGGGCTGAGACATCCCCCCCCCAGACAGAGGGGAGGTGAGGCGAGGCATCCCCTCCCTGCTGCAGCAAAGGTGGGCAGCAGGGACTGGAGCAGGGTCCCTGCAGGGTGCTGGTGGCACAGGGCAGAGCTGTGCCCTCACACCAGCCCCACACAGGATAAGGCAGCACCTCATGTTCAGGGAAGGACCTCAGAGCTCCCCCAGCACCATCCATCCCCTCTGCCCCGCATCAGCCGCATCCCTACCTCAGTGCTGGTGCCATGAGGTGCTCCCTGGGTACCATCAGCACCACAGCCCTAGCTACCCCCCTGCCCCACTCAACCCCATCCACCCCAGGGCACGCAGCCTGCCCTGGGGCTGCCATGGCCCAGGAGGGGTTGGGAGTGACACCGGGGTAGCTGCGTGCTGGGGACAGCATCACCCACAGCAGCAGCGGGCGCGCAGGCACTTCCCACCTCCCATGGGCCCAGGCTGGGGACCTGTTCCCTCCGTGGCCCTGCTCTTAGCTCCAGACATCCAAGGAATACCGGCCCTTTGTCATCAGTTTCTTTATATAGTCCACGGCCTGGGGCTGGCTCATGTTCCCAAACTCGGCCACGATCTCGTAGAAGGTGTTCTGCACATCCCGGGCCATGTTGCGAGCATCGCTGGAAGCAAGGGCACCATGAGGGAGGCATCAGAGCCCCTGTCAGCTCCTGACACCCAAACAGGGACAGTTCCACCCCAACCCATCACCCTCCCCTGGACAAGGACAGTGTGACCCCGGTAACACCGAGTCACCCTCATCTTCCTGAGACCAGGAGTGTTTTCCCTGCCACCGGACCTACCCGCACACGTAGATATGAGCATTCCCCTCATGAACCAGCTTCCAGATGTTTTCCTTGTTCTTCTTCAGCAAGTGCTGAACATAAACCTGGTAAAAAACAAGGCAGGAGTGAGGCGAGGGGAGCAGAGCCCCCATATCACAGCCCGTGGGGAGGTGGGGAAGCCGAGCCCATGGACACGGCTGCACAAGACAGCGGTGGTGCTGGGTGCTCCTATGCTTGCAAGGGGAAAGCTCCAGCCCTCGGGGCCTTTCCCCACTGATGGGGGACAGCTTGAGCACGCAGCAGGGGAGCAGGGTGGTACCTTCTCAGCCTGGTCCCTGGAGAAGGCGATGTGGAGCTGGGTGAGGACCCCATCCTGCTGGAAGCGGCCCAGCTCCTCACGGTACAGGTAGTCCTCGCGCTCGCGGCGGCAGCCGTAGTACAGCACTGTATCACCCACCTCTTTGCCTGCAGACACACAGCACCATCAGCTGCATCCTGCAGCCCTCTCCTTCCCCCTCCCCTTATCCTGCCAAGGCGGAGCTGCACCATGCTCCAGGGAGACCTTGGAGCAGCTCCAGTGCCTAAAGGGGCTTCAGGAAAGCTGGAGAGGGGCTTTGGACAAGGGATGTAGGGACAGGCCAAGGGGAATGTCTTTAACCTGCCAGAGGGGAGACTGAGATGAGCTCTTAGGCAGAAGCTCTTCCCTGTGAGGGTGCTGAGGCGCTGGCACAGGGTGCCCAGAGAAGCTGTGGCTGCCCCATCCCTGGCAGTGTTCAAGGCCAGGTTGGACACAGGGGCTTGGAGCAAGCTGCTCTAGTGGAAGGTGTCCCTGCCCGTGGCAGGGGTTGGAGCTGGAGGAGCTTTAAGGTCCCTTTCAACCCAAACCAGTTTGGGATTCTGTGACTGCTTCTGTTCCTGAGGGGAAGCTTGAGACCGATTCCCAGAAGCAAGCATAGAAATAAGTGTAAGTGACAGCTGTGGTTATCTAGAGACAGGTTGGGGCATGGCCAGAGAACTGACTCAGGTCTATCATCTGCCCCCCTCTATGGCCCATAGGAGCACAGAGCATCCTCACACTGAGCGAAACCCCTTTGCTGCCGCTCACCCCGCTCTTGGCTAACCCCACAGGTGATGCAAGCAGCACAGAGCTGCACAAAGCACCCTCCTGCAGCGGCTCCAGGCCCCAGGGCACTCACCCTGCTGCTTGAGCCAGGCCCGCTCCTGAATGAAGCCCATGAAGGGGGCGATGCCAGTGCCTGGTCCGATCATGATGACGGGGGTGCTGGGTTTGAAGGGCAGGCGGAACTGAGACTTCCTCACGTACATGGGCACCAGGGAGCTGCTCCCGTTGTCGGTGGGCACCTTGCCCTTGAGCCAGTTGGTGGCCACCCCTTTGTTCACCCGTCCCGTCTTGGTTTCGTACTCCACCGTCACGGCACAGATGTGGATGGAGTTGGGGTGAACCTGCAGGGAAGGGGGGGGGTCAGTGCCAGGCAGAGGCAGCCCCACAGCTCAGTGTGTTCAGGGGGCAGGAGTTTAACCCAACAAACCAAGGCCGAGCAAACCTCCCACCAGACCCCACACAGGCCTTCTGTTTTGCACCCAACTCATCACAGGAGCACTGAGCTCCCCTCAGTAATGCCAACAGCCACAAGGGCTTCAGGTACAAAGCAGTGAGTGAATTTTGACCAGCCCCTAAAATGCCATCTTGCTTCCAAGCCCCCAAAACAAGGCCTTTGGGCAAAGAGGAGCAGGGCTGTAGGGGAGGGTGGTGGTATCCAAGTACAACTGGATGCAGTGTGGGATCCTTTACACCCCCTGTGGCAGCTGGGATGATTCCCTCTTCTCATGCATAGAGAGAACTAAAGGTGCCCCTCTCACAGAAAGCATTGCCAGGGTGAGTTCCCCATGTGCAGCCCCCCCCATGGCACCATGGGGCTGCAGCTGAAGGGGTGCCTCAGCAGCCTCAGCCCTGCACACTCACCTTGGAGGAGGAGGCGATGGAGTAGTAGCGGGCTTGCAGGCGGGGCAGGAGCTCACACAAGTGGTCAATGGGGGGGCAGAGCGAGGGCATATCCTGCAGGATGGCCAGGATGTTCCTGCGGGCTTCCACCACCCAGCTGAGGTACAGAGCCTGTGGGCAAGGAGGGCGCACGCATTACAACTGCCCTATGAGAGCAGCAACCCCCCAGCTCTCTGCATCCCTTCTGGGGACACCCCAGCACCCAGCTGAGCCCAGCAGCCATGCTGGGAAGGCCCCAGCTCCCACCTTGCCCTCGGGAGCAGACGATGCCATCTTCCGGAGGCGCTCCTGCTCGCTGGGGTCCGTGGCGTACTGAGCCAGCTCATAGAGCACGTTGGTGCGGGGTGGGTTGGTGATGTCCAGGTAGTACGTGAGTGCTGTGCGGTAGGACGTGGGGCAGGGGAAGGGATGCTTCTTATTGGATTCCTCTGGAGAGGAGGGAGAGGAAAAAGAAACTGGAAGTCAGCAACCACACGCTGTTATGTCTGGTTTCGTGCCGGCAGATACAGGCAGTAGATGAGAGGTGGAGATAGAGCAGGGGAACAGGCTTGAGGGAGCCCTGGGCTCAGTCAGCCCTGATCCCACATTAAAGCAGCTCCATCTCCCAGTAGCCCATTTTGTGTTCCACAGATGCTGCCAGGCAGCTTATCAGCAAAACGGTATACCCTGTGCTCCACCAAGTGGGGCTCTCTGCCCCGAGATACCCATACACAGAAGCACCCAATAAACTCCAGACCAAGCAGGGTCTGGAGTTCGCCACAGCTAACTTGGCCTCACACATTTATGCCTCCTTCAGATCTGGCCTCAAAAGTGTTCTGTCTCCTTTGGCCATGGCCAGTTGTGCTCAGAGCCCCCTTGGGAAAGGTAAGCACCAGCAGACAAGGCTGGAGCCATCCAGTTCCACAAACTAAGAGGTCCATAAGGGACAGGAGCTCCCTTAAAGCTTCTGGGCGACCACATCCGATGCCTCAGGTCAGGCTGCTTCAGGAGCAAGATGGGTAGCAGCTGCTATCTCCCTCCTGCCAGAGGCCAGCTCTGCTGGAAGCACTGCCCAAGAAGAGCTCTTTGTATCAGTACAAGTGCTCCCTGCTGCGCCTCCTCCAAGGGCTGAATAACAGCATCTCAGACATTAAGGTCCCTGTTGAGTGCCGGGGCTGCTGCGGCACAGGGATGCTCTGGTGGGCTGATGCTCTGTAATTAGGAGCGTGCTGTTGCATAATGTGCTGCTGAATGGCACACAAGTGCATTTCACAACTGACCCACTTCAGCTGGCTCGCAGCAAGCAGGCTCCGTGCCACTGTTAAAATGCCATGGCATTCCGAGTGGCAACAGGACATCTCTCTCTGCCTGCCCTATGGGACCTGCAGGTGACCTGGCTCCGCTCTGGTGGGAAGCACAGAGGGCATAGCTGCAGGAGGAGAACTGCAGACATCCAGGGTGATCCATACTCACCATCCAGGTTGTTCAGGGACATGATCGTGTCCAGATTCGTGCCCAGGATCTCACCAATCTGATTGACCAGAGAGGAGTCGTTGGCTGGGTACACAGCCACGTGGTCCCCGGATTCATACCTGGCATGAGAGCAGGAGGAGAGCAGATGAAACTGCTTCCCATCACCCCAACCTGCTCAGCTGGATGACAAACAGGCTGCTGCAAGAGGCAGTAGGACCACACCAAGATGTGAGCTGCTACACAGTGCCTGCACAATCAGGGATCCCAATGAGCCACCAGCAATAGCAGAAAGGAGCATTGTGGAATAACGGTTTTAGGAACCAGGGTTTTCACAAGGGGCCTCCAAGATAGCAGCAGTTTTTGCTACAGGTTTCAACCAGGTCAGACTTCCAGCAGGCACAGCCCAATTCCATGACAGGCAAGGAACAAAGCAGTTCAAAACCTCTGCAGTGCAAGAGCTGGGAGCAAGTCCTCATGTGGGGTACCTGATACATGGTACAGAAGCCCAGAGAGGCAGTGTTAAGGGATTATGAGAACAAGGTCCCCTCCTGAAGTGCTGGATGAGGCCAGTGCCTTGCTCTTGGTGCAGACTGCTCCTGCCAACATAGAGGTGCAGTCTCCCATGGGAAGCTACCTGATTTTGGAATTGGAGATGTCCAGCTCCAGGTGCATGAGGTGCCGCTCTCCACCCTCGTTCAGCTTGCGGTTTTCTGTCACCTGGGCCAGGAAGGGGTTCTTGGCATCAAACGGCCTGGAAGGGAAGACAAGCACCATCTGTGTTACCCTCCTGCAGGCTCTCAGTGCTGGCTGCATCCAGGCACGTTCCCTCTGCCCCCAGAGCAGGCTCCCTGCACGTGAGTACAGGGCTGTCCTGGTTTGTGTTTCAAAGCACACCACAGCACTAAACAAATGATGCTCCTGCTGCTACCCAGGGACTGTCACACCCCAAAGAAATACTTCAGGTTGGCCTTAATTTATACAGCTCATCTCCCCACAGCAACAGGGCAGGAACCCGTGGTGTATTTTAGCTACCCCAGGTGAGGAAGGGCTCTGAGTGACCTCAGGAGGTCATTTGTACCACCCTAACAGCACATGTGAATGCAGCCATCTTCACACGACTTATGGTTCATAACTGGGGAATCTGAGAGCCCCAGTGGAGATCAGAGCCCATTTCTCTTGGGCAGAGACCTCCCCATGGCTGCACTGCAGGAATGATCCTGCCTGCAGAGCGGATGTTGCTGGGAAGAGCAAGGATCCATCGGTTGATCCTATCCAGGGTGGATTGGCACTTACGGCTTCTGGTTCTCATAGCTCTTGAGACGACCCATCTCACCAGTGTAGACCTTGCTCATGTTCACATCCGTGTGCACCACCAGCTCGTACTGCCGGATGCTGGAGGAGGAAGGGGGAAAGAGGACTAAGTCAAGCTGGAAATCACAAGGTACAGCTGGAAGCAGCACTTCACAAGTCTGGAGAGGGAAGAGCAGCTCAGGGCTGGTGGCACAGTCACAGTCAGAGGTGGCCAATCTTTCTGGCACCCAAAAGAGCCTGCTCCCATACCCACCTGGACTCTTCTCCTGTAGCCTCCACCCCAAAGTGCTCGCACACCGCTGGCCAGAACTGCTCTCTCCAGGTGATGAAGTCTTCCTCCAGGCTAGCCAAGGCAAAAGAAAGATTCAATGAGCTGTGGCTCACCAAGATCCCTATGGACTCCCTGCCTTCACCATGGGAAAAGGCATTTGCCCCTGGACCCAAGCAGTTTGGTACCTCCCCATGCCCACAGGAGAGCATCTTCAGGTTCCTTGGGAACTGTTGCTATACCAGGCACCCCTCCCTTCACCTACTGTACCAAGGAAGGCTCTGCTACCCAGGTTCATCTTTAACTCATCTCCCCTTTGCCCACTCCTGCCATCAGGTCACCCTCCTCAGAGGCAGATTCCACCATAGTAATGCTTATTGTTCTACGCTGAGCCTCCCGCACACAGCACATCCCTCCATCAGATCTCGCTGCCCTTCGAGGTAAAGCCACAGGATGATGTGATTTTCCCAGGTTACGCTGCTCCCCACAGGGTGCACCCAGAGAAAAAGCATTGTCCAAGGTGGAAAATTGCTGCCTTCCACCGTTAAGCCAACAGTTTCCCTCCACCACAGGGACAGTAAGGTTATCCATACTGGCTGGGTTAGCAATGGAGCTGCAGCAGTGCGAAGCAGACTGGAAAGCCTCTTCAGGTATGTAACTATGGTCATTTAAAGGTGATGTGGGATTTTCCAGACACAGGATCCCCTAGGATACTCAGAGTGTACAGGGATCTGATTGTGGGTGAGAGCAGACAGACACGAACTCAGAGGCATGTCAGCTCCCATAGCTAGCCCTATGGAGTTTATTGCTGTCTCAGCAGTAGAGCCAACTCCCTGCCAAAGTTCCTTCCAATATGCTTTGGCATTCCAAGCCAAGCTACTCACTTGCCATCATCATCACCCAGCCCAAGTTCAAAGATACGCTGGGCTCCAAGTTCTTCCAGTCTCTTATCCACATACTTCCCCATGGCATTGAAGTGCTCGTAAGTCTTGTTCCCCAGCCCAAAGACCTAGAAGGGAACACTGATGAGCATGGAGAAGCAGAAGACTGACTTCTCCCACCGTGTTGGCATCCTCTGACCAGTATCACCCAGCAAAGGATGTTGAAGACAGACAGCAAGACCTCTCCCAGCTCCCCACTGGCTCTCTGTGGGCCTTAAGGAAGGATCTACCACTGGAGAGCGATCAGTAGGCACCAGCACCCCTGGCATGTCAAGAGGTTGCACATATAAAAGCTGCCTGCACCATCTCCTCAAGGGACCAGTAACAGTCTGGACACCCATTGCTGCCCCGTGCCTCCCACAAACAGCTCAGCAAATGTTTGCTCACTGCTTTATACAGAGCAGCTTAACGTCTTCCAGCAGTGGCTTCTCTCCTCACTTGCAGTTATTGTGCTGCCTAAGGAATTTGGCTGGGGTTTAGGCGAGGTGGCTGCGTCTCAGCCAATTATTCAGCAGAGAAAAGAGCTCCCTCCACACTGCACCAAGTGATCCCATTTGTGGGATAAGATCTGGCCCAGGGCTGCTCAGTTAGCTCCTGAACAGCAGCAGCAGCCTCTAAGTCATTTAGAGACCTTGTATTCAAGGCCTGCTGCCTGTTTGTGGCAAGACATTACCAGCAAACCCTTGTGATTTAGGGAGTGAAGAGAGTTCTCTGATATCTGCATTTAAAGCCCCCAGATAGATGTTTGCATGTGTCCATGAACAGGGACTGCACCTGACACAGGCACAGACATCACATTGTGTCTTCACAAGCCACGTGCAGGCACAGTGGAAGGCTTCTGACTTTGCTGCCCAAGTACAACATAAACTGGAATGGAGCCACTTACTGCAAACCGGAGACCGGACAAGTCAGCATCAGCCTCCTGCAGCCAGTCATAGAAGTCTTGGGCATTGTCTGTGGGGTCTCCTTCCCCATATGTGGCCATGCAGAACACAGCTAAGGACTTGTCAATCTCAGAGAGGCGACTCAGGTCCGACTACAGCCAAAGGAAATAATAAACCCTCAAGGATCCTGCAGTGTGGTTATTGGGCAAGCCTACTCCTACCATACAGCTCTGGTGTGCAGAACAGCAGCATGCAATGGCAAGCAGCCGATTACAAATGGGGTTGGGAAAGGCCAAACCCACCCAAAAGGGCAGGGGAAATAAAGGTAACCACCCTCACTGGCTGCAAGCCAATGCTTCTACTCCACCAGAAAAAATGATGGGATTTTCCAAATGATGGGATTTCCCTTAAAGGGACCAGGATTGTTGTTCATTGACACCAAACTGTCAATACCTCTGTCCAAGACTGCAGCAGATCAACGCTAACCACTGAAGGAACAGAGCCAGTTTCATGCTGCCAGTGGATGACTCAACTCCCAGACACTCCAGGTTACCTTTCTCTTTCAGTCATATTGCAGCATTCCATAGCAAGGACCAAGCCCATCTCTCCCTCTCTCAGGCTGAGATTTTCTTCTCTAAATGACACCACTAAAAGGGCAACTTATCCCTTGGTCAGCCTCCTGCTGGGTTTTTGGGGTTCACTAAAAGGATGTTGCCTATGCTGAGGCTGTTCAGGGTTAAGTTACCAGGTCATACTCTTCTGGATCTGCTGCCATGCCCCGCAGGCCGTAGCGATGAGCATCTTTGGAGAGACGATTGGCAAACTCCTCTGCTGTACCCGTCTGGGAACCATAGAAAACCACTATGTTCCGCCCCTGGAGAGAAGGAGAAATCCCTGTTAAATGGTGATTATTCATTCAGCAAATGCATGGATGAGCACATCTTAGAGGCAAAGGAAACACCTAGGAACCAGGAGCCCTGCACTGCAGCCTGAAGGCAACCAGGAGCCTGCGCTTGCACAGGACTCCCCGCTGGGTTTGTGGCACACAGCTGCAAGTGGTATTAAGAACATGACTCTTGTCAACCTCAGAGAGGTGACCTGGATCAAACTAGCACCCAAAGTAAAGAATAAACCCTCAAGATCTACCCTCAGCCTCAAGGCTGCAGCGTGACTCCTGTAACAGGGAACTCCCTGGATGAGAAAGGCTCCCAAAGCTCTGGCAAAGCGCCTAAGCACCGGAGCTCCTGCTCTGCCACAAGCCAGCTGCTTTGAAGTGAAACAGGAAATACATCCAGCCCTTGCTTCTTC
The DNA here is from genome assembly GCF_028554395.1 of Pezoporus wallicus. Lineage (NCBI taxonomy): Eukaryota > Metazoa > Chordata > Aves > Psittaciformes > Psittacidae > Pezoporus > Pezoporus wallicus. Next base: position 98,843 of record NW_026639688.1, read on the forward strand.
CTCTGCCTCCTCTTGTGTCCAGTCCAGCACAGCCAAAAGCTGCCAGTTCTGTGTACAACAACTCCCATTCCAGAGTGAGCCAGTTTGGGAACCAAGCACGCACATGAACAACAGCCAAGCAATGACTTTAAAGTCTCTGCCATTTCCCTCCTGACTTTGATCTCGTGTTACTCTCTTTTTGCACCGAAATGTCAGTTCAGTTTTGGATGCATGGGTCTGCATCCAAACCAGTCCCCCCCGTGACAGCTAGACATAGGGGAAGGAAGAACACGAGCTCCCTTCTCAGTACCCCATGGAGCCAGAGCAAGCAGCTTACCGTCTTCTTCATCTTCTCAATGAAGCTGCTGTCTCTCACCGGAGCTGCTCTGAAAGACAGGAGGAACATCCTTTGAGATGAACATATTCATTCTTTAAGGTCAGGAACAAGCAATTGACGAAAAGTAGCCCCAAAACCTCAGGACAACTGCCCAAAGCAGTGGGAGTCCCCATCATCTGCTCTTATTTACCCAGGAACGTCCATCACTCAGCTGGGCAGCTGCTTCATACACAACCATGGAGCAGGGTCTCAGGGGGGGAAAGCGGACCCCCTGTCCTACCTCCATCAGTAAATCCACAGGCACTCAGCCCTGGGTGTCAGGAAACCTCTCCTCCATCAGCGGTTTCACAGCTGAGCACGTTACAAGGACCTCACAGAGCTATGATGCATGAGCAGGTCTCCAGATGAACCTCAGGGGGCAAGCCATGGTGGGAGAGAAGGGAATGGAGAGCTCCCTGCTTCCCTCACTGCAGCAGCTCAGTCCTGAGCCGTGCCCCCCAGGGCAGATTCCCCAAGCTTGAAGTCAGGCAGGGCTAAAATCCAGCTGTTTCCACCCCAAAACCACAGGCCAGACACAAGTCCCAGAGCTGGAGAGCCCTGCGGAGCAACGGACATAGCTCATCAGACCCACAGAGCCTCAGCAAGGGAGCTGCTGCCCGATGAGGTCCTGCAGGGCTCCCACGCAGGGGTTTCCATCTCCAGCATGGATCTCCAGCACAAAGTGTTTGCTTTATTGCATGGAGGCAGCTTTCTCTAGCTTGGAAGAGGGATAACCCATAGCAGCATCAGTAACATCAAGGCAGAGATTCACACCGCGATGGCTGCTCTATTAGGTAGGGAGCCAGAAGAGCTTTCCTATCCTAAGCACATCCATGGGTTTTAGAGCCCTGGAGTGAAAGCAGCCCAGCTCTAGAGAGTGTCACAGGCAGAGGTGGCTCTAGCTACAGTCACATTAGGTGCTGGGTCTTTTCAAGGCAGGAGGACAAGTGTCAGGAGCTCATTTGCTGTCTTCTCCCCTCTACTGAAGCTCCAGTAGTGGGGATGCGGAACGTGGGACCAGCTCCCGTTTCTCTTTCACAATGCAGGAATGCAAGGCTGGGTGTCCTGTGGGAAGAGAGAAGCCTCCAGGCAAAAAACAAATGGGTTTTGGCTCAGGCCCACGTGAGAATGTGCAGAGCTCACCAACAGCTTCCTGAACTGCAGTACAGAGAGAGGGAGCTCTGTGGATGCGCAGAGATGTTTGCAGGGCACATACAGAGAGCAGCAGGGGGGGGGATACTGCAAACCACACCTTCAAGCACCCCCTTTTCACCCAAACGGATCCAGGAGCTCCATAACCTGACAGCTCCAAGCACCTACAGCCTCATACAGCACACACTGAAGATGAGCAGACCCTACCCAAAAAGGCCACCCAAGGCAGATGTGCTCACAGGAGAGTGCTGCTTTGCACCCTCCAGTCTGCCCTCTCTGAAGTTACCAGTCTCCCCATGCTGTCATTTGTCCCCTCTTGGGAACAGGGAGATCACAAGCATCTTGAGAGCAGCCCCGACACTGTCAATGCTGCCACCAGGATGGGGGCTTGGCAGAGCTGCCCCCCAGCACGCTCACAAGACTCAGCTCTCTCTTTGCTTTTGGCTCCCCAGGGAGCATCTTTGGTTCACTGCCCTCTGCAAACAGGACCCAATTAAACCCACTGCTGGGTCAACTGCTAAACAAACTGCTTTTAAAGGAGGGAAAGAAAGTGTTTTAAATCCTTTCAGCAGCTCCCTTTGGAAGCGAAAAGGGTGCAGCACACAGAGCTGGTCCCTTTTCAAAGGAGCAACCCCGCACTGAAGTGTTGTGGTGTGGAACAGTCTGCGGCTCAGACACAGCCGAAATAATGAGTCTGGCTTTTATAAAGGGCTACACAACTCCCTGGAACTGCTTCATCAGAGTGGCTTGAAACTCTGAGCTGCAAAACCACACAGATGCCAAAGACACGAACAACAGACAAGAAAACTTTGATGTGTGTTTTCAACAGCGACTGCTGTTACAGCTTAGGTAGCTCAGGGTAGTGACTAAGAGAGTCAGAAGTGAGGGGTGGAGGAAAGGGGATTAACTCCATTGCATTGTACAGATGGCCCAGCACAGGGCTGTCTGTCACTCTGATTTCAGCAGAAAGAAAGGAGGGAAGTTCCCAACAGCTTAGCAACAATATCAAAGTCTGCCTCAGCTGAGCACCTCTCCTTCAGAGAGCTCCCATGCCCGTGCCTGTCCTCCTGGAAGCACACGTACATCCAGAAGTGAGAACACAGCCTGGCCATCACACAGAAAGCAAGCACCAACAGCAGGGTCCAGCACAGCCTCTCCCCTTCCTTCTCCTCTTGCCCCAGGAGGGAGAGGCACCCCATTCCTCCCAGCTCTGGGATGGGAAGAGCCACCCTCTGAGCTGGAATGTTCCCATCGGGCAGTAACTCACCTCTCCACAGCAGCCTCTTCTCGTGGGGCCGAGTACACACAGCCCATGGTCAGGGCAGGGAAGAGGCAGACAAAGAGTCGCAGGGCAGCCGTGTCTGTCTGCAACGGGAGGTGTGGGGGACGGATCTAACTTAGCTCTGGAGCAACACACGCACAGGCCTTCCCATGCTGCTCCTCCTGGGCTTTAAAGCCAAGTGTCAGCCTTTTGTTAAGGAGAAGAGAGCCGGCACAAAAGGTCCCAGCACGGGTCATAGCAGGAGTGGTCCTGTGCGCTCAGCTCCTCGTGGTGGGGCTCTGGAAGTAACCGAGTGGATCCACACAGCCCTGAGAAACTCCAACATCTGGCAGCAGTGGCAGAAAGGAATTAGGAGTGGAGAATGAAAGCTCCCAGGATGCTCCGCAGCGCACGTCCCTCTCCCATCCGCATGGAGCAGGGGGACGGGACACAAAACCCTTCCCCCTGCCCCGTTCCCTTGGGAACTGTTTATATCACAGCTGCTTTTAGATATATTCTGGTTTTAAAAGAAAGGCAAAGCAATGCTGTGGCTGAATGAAGTGATTCCAGACGCTGCGTGAGCAACGCCACGGGTAACTATGGCAGTGCCATTGCGGAGGCAGCTCAAAGGAGCTCCTTCTCTTCAGGATCCCATTAAATTAAATTAGAGATGGTCTGTCTCTAACCCACACGCAGGCAGTGAAGAGAGCTAATCAGGCTGAGGAGCTGGAGCAATTCCTGCCACAGGAAGCCCTACAAGCACCAGCGAATGGATTGCTCTATAGCTGTGGAACAGAGATAAGCCAATTTCTGCCCCGAACAACGTTAAGGATGGGGGGAGAAGGGAAGGGGTGACACCCAGCATACCAATGGCCTGTGTCTCCCCAATCTGCACAACTCTAGGGTGGGCACATGAGAAAGGAAAGGAATCTGTGATTGAGAAACACACAGAGGAGGCAAAGAATAAAGCAGAACTCCCCAGCAATGCCTCTGTGAGGAATGTGGTGGCCATCAAGAGCTGCTTGCCCTAATGACATCTGCAGAGCAGGCTGCAGGGAGGCTGCTCCAGTGGTTTCAATTAAGCCTGAAAATGGTCACAACACAAGCAGCTCTCAGTTAGCAGCATCCCTGCCTGCCCACACACACATGTATTACACAACACAGGTACAGGACATCTCGTACACAGGAAACCTCTGCATGGGATGGACTCTGCCCCTTCCCTGGGTAACTGGGCAGGAAACCAGCTTTAGATGTAAGAGTGAAGGATCAGCAAGCACCTGAGCTCTGGCTTAACCCAGAGAGGCTTTGTCAGGGCAAGGTCATGACTGTTCCTGGGCCGTGCAGGCTGACGGAGCCATGCAGAGCCAATCCAGCCCAGGTGCCATACAGAACAGGGTATTGTGAGCATGCATCTATTCTTCTCCAATCAAGGGCAGCTGCAGCAGCAGCACCATTTCCTTCACAGACCCTGCTGAGATAATGTGGCTTGATCAAGGCATGCTGCTCAGCAGCAGCTCCCAAAACCCCAGGAGAGCACTGAGTGCTCAGGTCAGAGGCTCTGCTTGCACTCCCCCACGCTGCAAGCAAACCCATCAAAGCAGCAGCCATGGGGATGTGCCTGAGTTGCTGTTCAGCACTTCTGTCCTGCAGCCTTCCAGGGCTGAAGCTGAAGGCCAAAGAGACACAACAGAAACCATCACCCAGCACCATCAGATAAGGTCTGGAATAGTTTGGAGTGAAGGCAGGGCGGCAGAGAATGTGCTGAAGGAAAGCAGCACTTCTTTAGGTTAAGGTTCTCCAGCTGGAGAAAGCCCCACCGAGGGCTCTTTGTCATCATGGGTCTGGAGCTGTTTCCCTGCCTGCCCATGGACCAGCCTGCTATATCCACAGTACTATCCTGTATCTTGCCTATTTGCTTGTTCATCAGAAATGAAACTCCACCCCAGCCTCAAGGATGACAGGAGGGAAGGAAACCCCAGGCTGAACAAGCTTGTTTTCCCTACTTATTTCCCTCCTGGTTCCAAGCATCCCATAAAATAACACTGCAAGAGCTGAGGAAGTAGCCGTCTCTGCCCCAGAGGATGGATGTACCACCAGACACAGCCTTGCCTTATGGGTCCACGCTGCCCTTAGACCAAGCTTGCTGCAATGACCACAGCAGCTCCACTTGGACAGAGGTGCTGACCACAGCTGAGGTGCTCCTGCAAGGAGCAGTTACACAGTGCATCTTCCATGCAGATGGAGAAGGCAGCACGGACCTCAAGGAGGAAACAAAGGGAAAATGCCTGAGAGTCAGCTCAAAGCCAAGACCTCCAGCCAGTCTCAGATGGAAGCCCATGAGAAGAGGTCCTGCAGCAGGACAAGGTGGTAACATACACGCAGGAAGGAGTCAGAAAGCTTCTCTGCAGCCCAACTTCTCTGCAAGGTCACAGCAGCCTCTGGAATTGCTGCATGTGATGGGTGCTGGGTGGAAACAGTCCCGAGGACGGGGAGTACAGGAGCTCTCCAAGTCCCTGTGCCATTGTCAGGATCTAATTTCAGATGGATAGAGCCACTTCTGAGCTCAGCACAGCACAAGCATCCCCATTACAAGCTCCAGAGGCAACCGCACACACAGATACACACAGCCCTCTCCTGCAGGCTCAAGAGGGAAGGTATCTGACTGATCCAACACAACAAACTCCCAAGGTAAGGCTGAGCAGACACAGAATACCAGCCTCGTGTGCACCCACCAGCACAAGTTCACACAGCCAGGGACACTGCTTCCTGTTCAAACCTTCCTAAGCCAGAACAGGTACTTTCCATCCTCCTGTGACACCAGTGTGCAGCCCGCCTGGGAGTTAGTTGTCTTACCCCTCCTGTTACCCAGGGACTTCACAACAGACCTGGCATCCCTGGCTTGCCTTCAAGCAGAAGGCTCTGCCACCACAGCAGGTCAGAGCAGAAACAATGAGGCCAAACCTGCTCCTTTCCAGTTCTGACCTGAATTACAACACAAGCACTGGGTGATGAGCCATGTAATCTGAAAGCAGCGTAACCCACTGAGGTCTGAGATAAACATAGCAAGCAGTTGTGGTCTGTTATCTCCTACACACATGGTAACAGGAGCATCAATCCCCTCCTGAAACGAGCCTTGGCTTATCACCCAACATCCTCATGTGAGTAGCCTTGCATTACAAACCCAGAGGCTTGACCTTTGCTGTGCGGTTACCTTCTGTGAAGGCCAAATGCTGGAAAGCACAGAGCTGGGCTGAGGCTGGCTTTTCCCTGGGGCAAACTGCATGCACACAGGAAGCAGATCCCATGAGACTGAATGGAAAGGTATTGCACAACACCAGCTCCTACAGCGAGTTTCAAACCTTGTAGTGCTCTTATCAATGCTCCAGGAGGAAACAGAAGGAATGAGCTAAAAAGTCCAGCAGAAAACTGGTGTTAAGTTGTGTATGTTACAGAGACAAGGAACCAAAAGCATCCAGATCTCCACCAACATGGCTCGCTCCTGACCCTAAGCCCTTTGCAGAAGATGGGGTGGAAGAGGACTTCTCTCTCTCCAAATCCAGTCTCCTGCTGTTGCACTAACCTGGCATCTGAGCTGAGCAAGTTCCACAGGAGCTGCCAAGCAGCTCATGCTCAGGAACTATTTCTTCTCTTCATAGCTAAGAGTAGATAAGATTCCTGATAGGAAACTTGCATAAGAGCAAGTCCACCTTCCTCCAGATTTATTTAAATATGACTTTTATCAGGAGACACAGAACAGCCAAAGCAAATCCTTCAGGGTCTGAAATACAGCCAGAGGCTCTCCTGCCTTGCCTTGCTTGGGAAAGGCACATTACTGCTGTGGACCCACACGGTGGGGTAAGGCAGAACTCCTTACCTTAAGGCAGAACTCCTGCTCCTCCACAGGGATTTCTGCATTGAGAGGTGAAAATACAGCTCAGCAAGAACGCGAGGGGAGGGAAACCCACTTTGACACCAAGTCCCCTCACTGGGGCACCTCTATAATCCATCTGTAGAGCCTCCAAGGCCTCACCACGATGACAGCCCCATGCTCACCCCATGCTGCCCAACGATCATTACTTACACTGTCTGCATCTTGGGGAGGTCTGGCACTTCCTCCTTTTTCTTGCGGAAGAACAGCCAGTAGGTAAGCAGCCCGGTGATGAGGGAGATGAGGAACACGTCTGTCATGCTGAAGAGAGAGTCCTGCTGCGCAGTGCTGTCCGGAGGGGAGATGTTAGGTCCCATGCTGGCATCCCCCATGATGGTCAAGGCACTGTAAGCAAGGAAAACCAAATGAACACCAGCAGTGACACAGTGCCACAGATCACGAGAGCATGAAGGGTCATTCAGAGCATGCTTTCTCACTATACATTCAGTCCTAGGAGTGCAATGCAGCCCAACCGCTCTTGGGAGCAAGGCCTTCCACCACAATACTGTGAGATCATTTTGCATCCCAAGGTATTTCCCTGTCCCACCAAGCTTTTTCCTTCCCAGTGCATCCATGCTGACCCGTCAGAAGTGACTTCTGCCCTCCCTGGGCCAGCAGCCCCACATTTCAGCCAGGGACTCCAACCTGGCCCCCACTAATGCACCAGCAAAACTCAGGAGGGACTCAACAGACAGCCTTTACTAACCCGTTACTCACCACAGAGCCCATGGGGTGTGAGTGGGGAAAGACCCCACTCTTCAAGTCACCCCACACATCTGGGGCTTCCTCCTTTTTCACAGGCTGAAACAATGCCCTGGACTTACTGCTGTGCTTATGAACTGCAAAGCAGGACCATGGCATGGTACTTCTGTGAGCAAACCCTTGTTACAACACAAGTGATGAATAGCTCTGATTTACTACCCACCTCCACATGCAGACTGGATTTATTATCCACCTCTTTTGGGGCCTCTGGCTTCCCAGTCCCCTCCACTCTCTTCCCCAGTTTAACTTACACCTCCTTGAATTACTCCTTTCTACTTGCCAAGGCAGAGATAAAGTGACTTGTGGCCATCCCCAGTCCGTGGTAGCACAAAGCTGAGCGCCCAGTCCTCAAGTTCTTCACTAGGCCGATGGCCCCTGACCTTCCCCCAGGAGCCACCCATCATTCCCTCCCTCCCACTGCTCTGCCAAAGCTCTGAACTCCCCTGACCCTCATCCAGATGGGAAGATTATCTTCCCAACGCACAAGGACGCACCGCGGCCAAGCAAACAGATAATCAACTCCAAACTTGATTTGTAAGGGCAAAGTGACTCTCTTCTTGTACTTGGGCACCCCGCCAGCCCAGAAGACCATGGACATTTGAACTTACACACAGAGAAGTGACTCAGAGCTCAGCGTGACTCTGTCACCAGAGAGAAGGGACACGTCCCATGGCTGAGGGTAGAGTTAACCTCTTCAGCAAAGCTGGGCCTGCTGCATTAAAGCTCCCAGACAGCCTTCTGGGGGGGGGGGGGGATGTCAAAGAGAAGCAGCAAACTCCAGGTTGTGCCTGTGCTGAGGAATAAACCTGGCTGAAGTGATGCTAAGGGAAGAAAAGGGAAGGTGATGCTTAGGGAGTGCTAATGCGGGAGAGCAGGTAAGATCTTCAGCAAAGAAGTTGTTACCCCCCCAAAGTCCAGCCCTAGAGAACATAAAGCACTCTGCCACAGGCCAGCAGCTACAGAAGGCAGCCCTAAGGGGCATAGGGAGAAGCCCACAACCACCTACAGTGATCATGGGTGGGCTGCTGGGTACTTCTGCAACTCAGCTAGTTCTTAACATCGTTTAGTTCTTAACATGAGGTTTAATTTTGTGGGTATCTTGGCAAGTGACTACTACAAAGGGCACCAAAACCCTACTGCAAAGCTTCCCATTTGCTTCCCAGGGATGACATGAAGCAGGGGGGTTAAAAGAAAAATGGGAGTGATGCAACTGTAGCTGAGCAAATTGCCCATTCCTCTCCATCAGGTCACCCTGTCCTCCCTCCTCGCTTTCCAACGCTGCATCTCTGAGCCAAGCAAGAGCTGGGTGTTCTTTCTGTACAGCTGTAGACTAAACTGTTAGTTAAAGCCTCCACAACTGGAGCTTCGTTGCCAACAAAGCACAGCTCCCAGCAGGGTCTCTCTCCTCCTCCTTCTTCAGTTCCAGTAAATCATTAAGGAGCTGGTCCAGCAACTGACACCAAAGGAGTGCACCAGTGGGGGGAAATGTGTTGCTGGTTTATTGCCTTCATTCCCTATTGCAGTATTACAACAAGCAAGACTCCAGAAGTTTTAACTGAAAGCTCTTCTCTTACACCAAACCTTTGCCCAAAGCCATAGGAAAAAATACCAAGGCTGACAGAGCCCACCCTAAGCTGGTTTTGGGCAGGAGCTGCATCCCTTCCCTTCCAAGCACCAAATTCAGTACTGGCAGCAGCCGAGCCCTAGGAAAGGCTCCTTGCACAGAGCACAACAGCATCCCTTGTAGCAAACTGCACATGGAGGAGAGTTTCACGCTAGACACATCTTTAGTGAGCCAGACTGGGGTGGAATGGGTACAGGCTGCATACGCCTGGCCCCACAGCAATTCCCTTATACAGGGTGAGAGAAGGAGTTCATGGGCTCACGAGCAAGGCAAGGGCTACATCTCCCATCAGAAGGGCATTGCTCTGCTCAAAGCAGCAGAGCTCCTGGGGACAAGCAGCAGCCAGGAGGGGGGTTTGCTTTACAAGGTGGTCTGCCCTCCCAAGCTGTGATGCCTTGGGAAGGGGCAGCCTTGGGAAGGCAGCTCCCAGGAACGCAGTGTGGACACACAGGGGAGAAAGCTGCACCGTCTCCTGGCCTTCACCACGGTGCAGCTCTCCAGCACTTCAAAGGGGAAGCCTACAGCTGCCAGACCACCCGTGGCTCGCTCCCTCCAGCCAGAGGGAAGAGCACTGTGTCTGCAGGCCTATGGGACTGGTGTATGGACCAGAGTCTTGCCTTCTCCATAACACACAGGTCATACACGAACCTCTAAACACAGTGACACAAGAACTGCTTTAGTTTTGACAATGGGCTCCATCTGGTCATGGACATTTAGTTATTCAAGTCCTATACCCAAGCTACAGAGGTAGGAAGGTGTTTGCTCAGACACAGCAGGAGAAAGGCAAAGGATATGGAATGAGACCTCACCTCTCCTCTTGTAAAGGGTTGCCATAACTGAGGGACTATTTAACTCGCTTCCCCCAGCATAGGAAGGTTATTCCTCAATTTATCTCACCTTATCTAGTTGGCTGTAGCAATTATTTGCCTGAAGTTCACTGCAGTTCAAATACATGTCCTTTTCTAGCTTCCAGTGAAAAGAATCCTGACTCTTTCTGGGAGTACAGCTATCCTGGAACTCCTGCAGCCCCCCACACAATGAGAGAGCTTTTTAAAGGAGAAAAGAAACAAATGTATGATGCAGAAGTTCCCCTGACATCACTTTTAAGGGTAGTTATTTTATCCCTAATGTTTATTCTATCTTTAATCAAGGCAAGACAAGTTTCCATTTCCTTTTTAAGTCACGGCTCCAGTTCTTAGATCCTTGCTGATGCACACAGTACCTGGTGTAAAGCCATCAGTCTCAGATGAGGTATGAGGCTTCTATGTCACACAGAAAAGTCACATAAACACAGAATGGTTTGGGTTGGAAAGGACTTTAAGATCATCCAGTTCCCTGCTATGGGCAGGGATGCCTCACCCTAGACCATGTCACTCAAGGCTCTGCCCAAGCTGGTCTTGAACATTGCCAGGGATGGAGCATTTACCACTTCTTTGGGCACCCTGTGCCAGTGCCTCACCACCCTCACAGTAAAGAGTTTCTTCCTTATATCCAGCCTGAACTTGCCCTGTTTCAGTTTGAACCCATCATCCCCTGTCACAACACTTTGAAAGATGACAATGAAGCCACGCTCTATTTTAGCACAGCTTTTCACCCTCTGAATGCACCTTTATTCATGTGAATTTGCTCGATACACAGCAGTTCACAATCACTCAAATCACAGGGACACTCTCTGCACACCTCCATGCTACCAAACACATGCACTCCCTTCGCATACTAAAAACATGTATTTCTAACTCCCATGCCCATCTCTGAAGGGCTGGAAGCACTGTCGGGGCCAGGTATCCTCAAATCCCCCATCAATTCCATAGCTATATCCTAAAGGGTATAGCCTATAGGTGCTATCAGGTCTCAGGGTTAAAAACATTACAATAGAAATACAGTATTACAACAAACAAGACAGGAGGAGGAGTGCCTCAACAGCCAAGTGGTCAGCAACATGAAGAGATCTATTCTTCCCCCTCTCTCACACACAGCTGACAGCAGCATCAGGAGACAGGGCAGCAGATATGCCCAAAAGCATGCTGGAGCACGGCATCAGGGAGGGCTCCCTCTCTGCCAGTCACACTGTACTGACCAAACAGCCTTGGCTCTGAAGCTAAGCTGGGCATGAAGTTGGGACTTTGTGAGCTTGAAGTAGCTTCTTTATGTCACGTCTGTGATGAGTTTCAAGCATCTCAGGACAATTTCACTTCCCAGTTCCAGACCAGGGCTGTGACTCTTGCTCCAAAACCCAGTGACCAAGCTCTGCACTTGACTCTCCTCTGCCCTGTGCCACCATAACCCTGCTCTCGTGAGAGGAAAGGAGAAGGAAGACTGCTGACCAAGCAGAGCCAGGGCTGCTAACTGATCCCTGAGCTCCAGCTGATCACAGCCGGTAGCACCAAGAAGCTCCAGTGTTGAACTGAGAGGAACCCACACATGCAGAGATAGGCCTGAGTCCCACTGTGCCCTATGGACGCTGCCTGCCCTGGCACAGGGCAGCACGGAGGCTGCACCCCCATGTCCTCTGCTCCTGAGCTTATCCAAACAGCCAGAGTTTTCCCAACAGGAACCAGGCGGCATCAGCGCCCTTTGGACACCTGCAGATAAACACAGGAGCTGCAGGCACAAGCTCTATCTTGCAGTATGTGCAGGGAAATATCCGTGATGAACTGATCACAAACCCACACAGTGCCATCAGTCACCCTCTGCCCAGCACTCACACTGCTGCCAGGCACCACTCAGAGGGAGCTGAGCAGGGCACTGGCAGCCAAACTGTCCCCAGCCCACAGCAAGGTCCAGCCTGTCCCAGCTGAACACTTACAGGGACACCACATAGGCAGTGTGAAGTCAAACCATGCCTGCAGCAATGAGCTCCCTTTGGCTCTCGCAGCAACACCATCACACTGCACAGAGCACCCAGCCCCTCACCACCCACCCAGCAGCAACACACACCAAAGGACCTCTTTCCAGTTCCTTGTAAATGGGAATCCATGCACATCACCACCACATCCAACAGCAACACACCCTCCAAAAGCCAGTGGCTCTTTCAGACAGGCTTTCTCCAGTGCAGACTTCCAGCAGTATCCTGCACAAGGCACCAGGGAAGAGACAAAGGGGCACTGCTGGCAGAGCTGACTTGGCAGGGCACTCTTCTTGCTCTCCACAGCCACGTGACTATGACCCTCATGGCACTGACTCAGCACATGCACAGCATTAGCAAGCAAAGCAGGAGCATCACTGCTACAGTTTCGGGCACTGGGAGCTCTGTGTGGTTGGGGATGTCAGCATTACCATGAGATCTGCCAGAGACACCTTTTGGATTGAGAAGGACCAACCTGAATTCCCTAGGTGTACATGGGTGACATAACCAGACCTCTCTTCCCACCACGTGCCTTGTCTGCCCCAGGGATCAGCCCTCCTCTTGTGCTGACAGCTCTTGCACAGGACCATGGCCCAACACAGATCAGGGGCATGAGAAGAAGCCTTAGAAAAGCCCAGTTTTAAACCAGCAGTCAGTTCTTTTCAATGGCATCACAGCACAGCCCTTAAAACAGCTTCAGGACAGAGGGGAGACAAGCAGACAATGCAAACAGGAACTCCTTCTCTTTGTACAGCACTGACCTGCAGCCCGAGCTTTAGAAACCATGGCAAAATGAGAAGACTGTAAATAAAAATGAACTAAAACACCTGGGAGGTAAAAGAAAACCACTCCTGAGCCCTCTCACAGGTCTCTACTCCTGTTCACAGCACCTCCAATGCTTGTGGACAGCTCACACAGACAGCAGCACCATAGAATCATAGAATAGTTAGGGTTGGAAAGGACCTTAAGATCATCCAGTTCCAACCCCCCTGCCGTGCAGTGAGCCCCCAGCGTTCTGCACAGCAGTGGCAGCACAGGAAAAGGAAGAGCCCTGGTTACAAAGAGGAATTCAGTCTTGTGACCAGCACAGGGTTGTCTTCTTTAACCCACCAAAGATGCAAGGCAGGCAGGTTATTGACACGTGTCAGGAAGAGGAGCCCCACAAGACCATGAGGAAGGGGGAGAGGCAGCAGCAGCAAAGAGATGGTGGAGATGGTATTTCTGCCCTGGTTCCTGGGCCCCATCTCTTCCTAATCCACTGCAGTGATGACTTTCCTGTGTGGTATTAAGCCAGGAGATCCTTGTAGCAAAACCAGATCTTCTCTTATTCCTCTTTGAGTATGAATGCAACTGATTGGAATAAAAAATTCTGTTTATATCAATTCGTGCCAAGCCTTGGCAAGTCTCAAATTACCTCTTTTTTCTCTTCCTTTTTAGTAAAAGAAGACCTGGCAAGAAAAGTGGCCCTTTCCAAACCAAAGCAGACTACTGAAGCAGGCGCTCAGATCCAGGTTGTTTAACATTGCCTCCAACAGCCCCTGCACTAGCCTTTTCTCTGCAGAGAGATCACACTCCCCATCAGTAAGATCTGGCTGTGCTCAGTGTGGTCCATGCAGGCTCCCTGCTTTGGGTGGGCTCACCCCTGAGGGGCTGTGCTGGGGAGAGCAGGCATAGAAGGAGACCTCAGGGCTTCTTCAGCCCATCAGCCTCAGTTCAACCACTGTGAACCAGGGTGGCCATGGCACACAGCACGCTTTCCTCATCACAGTGATAACAAGCAGTGACCCAGGGCTCACTTCCACCAGTGCTACAACACCAAGGCTCGGCTTTCACTAGAGATGAAGGATCACTACACCTCGCACTTCCCCATCACTTTCTTTAAAAGCACATCCCACAAGTTCCCATTAACCAGCTCAATTAAGGGTGGAAAGCAGCAGAGCCTCTCTCACACAACAGTGGGAAAGTGCCTTTCCACCCCATGCTTCCACCAACTCAGAACCCCCAGTCTAAACAGAGCAGCACCTTGAGCACAAGGGTAAGAAACATAAAAGCTGGGGGCAGTGGGGCTGTGAAACAGAACAAACCCCTCTTGCTGTGCAAGGTCTCTCCTAACCAGACCTTGACACACCAGCTCAGACAGCAGCACACTGTCTATTTTAGGCAGGAGACAGATGCAGAGCGTGCATCAGTCAGTCTGGAGCTTGAAATATTGCATATTTGAGCTTCCACCGTCACACGTGGACTTGTTTCTGGCCAGTAGGTCCGATTCAAGGACAGCAGAGCAGCTGGAAAAGCAAGGAAGAGAACAACAAGGAAATATCTTACTGAGGCAGAAAGCAGCTCTATGGGTATGTCAAAGGGGGGCTATTGCAGAGAGCCCAGTACACTCAAGCAAAGGACTTAAGGCATTATCCATCACAAAAATGAATTCAAACTCACCAAGCTGCCTTAAAAGAAAGCAACCTAGAATTACTGAATTTGCACACTTCGTTTCACCAGATAAAAGCCTGTCTTTCTACCTTCAAACAAGGAGGTGGGTCATCCCATCAGCTTAGGCATCTGAACACCTTTCTTCACACAGATCAACATGAGCCAGCACTGAAAAACAAGTGTTCAGGGTTACACAACCACCAACACCTGAGAAGAGCAGGTAAAGTGAACCTCCTGCTAACTAATGCTGTTCCCAGCCTCTAGTCCCAGGGAGGGACAAAGAGCTCCATGCTTCAGGTATCGCTTGAAAGAGGAACAGGGGTCTCAACACCACCAATATCCAGGAGCTGGGATAACGCTGCAGGACTTATAGACCACTCTGTTGCCAACTACCATGGGCAATACTCAAACCAACCACTCAGAAGGCCATGCATGTGTTGAGGGTTTGTGTGACAAGCTGTGACTTCGTGTGCAGCCACTACAGGGAGGGGACAGCTCAGGGTTGGTAGCCATAGACTTCGACCTCTTCCACCAGGAGGAGTTTGGGCAGCAAAACCCTCTAACACTGCTCTCGTTTGGGATGTTTTCTTTGAAACTAAGACCTGGAAGAGCATCTGAGGCACATGGTTAAATACAGATGCAAAGGTATTTAACTGTAAAGATCTCCAAATAGAACAGCATGCTTTGGGGATTTACTTAGAGAAAACCAAGCACTGTTTGTATAAAACTGGGACACTTTGTGTCTGTAAGATAGCTTTCCACTGAGGATGCAGGAGCTCCTCAGACATCACATGCTTGTATCCTATGGTGCTGTGCAGGAAGAAGGTGTTACTGTGAGATGTAAGGATTGTGTAGTAACTCAGTAAGAGAGTTGACCTCTTGGTCCCAGACCCAGGCTCCACATCTGGCCCACCCTATTAGAAGAGAGTGCAGTCACCTATGAACCTCCCTGCCTGCTATGGGTAAGGCAACCTGAGCTACCTTTCACCTTCTTGACCATTTGTGACATACAACTCCCCAGCCCCCTGCAATCACACTCAGTCACGAGCACCAGAACATCAGCCCTGTACCCAAAGTGGATGCTCCCGTGCCAGAAAGGGACACCCACAGGACAACAGGGAAGTCAAGCAGGAAATAAGCAAGGTCAGAGGTTGAAAGGCTGACCTCGAGTTGCAAAAGCCACAGCTCTTCAACTCCATACTCCCAGTACGGTCAACCTAGGCAGGCAATACTCAACACAGGCTTTTCCTTTCCCTTTGTAAGGCACTCTGCTCCTCTTACCTCCAGCAGCTATGCACACAGCCCTGTTACAAAAGCAGGGCTTGCACAATCCTTGCAGGCACTTTATCAGCTCGCTCTTCCACAGCTTGGAGTTGGCTGAAATGAAGAGATGCTAGCAATGACCCACAAAAGCAAGTCAATGGATGCGTTTCACAAGCAACCACGCAGCAAGATCCAGCATTACCTGCCCCCTACCACAAAGAGAGATACCAATTCCCTCAGCTGGTTACTAAACCTTTCCAGAAGGCCTGCACATAGTGCAGGGCCAGATCTGCCAAGGAGAAAAATCCAACCTCATCTTCAACTCTGAACCCCTCCACCTCCTACCCCATACAGCAAGAAAGGAAAGGAAAAATCGGTCAATAACTCTGTTCCTTGCAGAGGAATGAGGTGCAGACATGGCTGATGGCTAAACAAGAATACTACGGCAATCTGCCACCACAGGTCAAACTCAGCCACTCTTTGGACTTGTGATCCAGGAGAAGCCACTGGAGCAAAGCATACAAGTGCTCCTCTTTCAATCCTTCTGGATTCCATAAGCAATCTGCAGCCACAGCTGACTTGAATGCTTACTTGGGGAAAGGAGCAGCCTGTAATTATTTGTCCTGATAGATGAAATTTCAGACTACAAAGCCCCAATCTTGGCAGAGGTGTGCCTGACACTGCAGGGCTCGTGACTCACCCTCAACAATCGCATGTAGAGAGTAATCTCACCACTCGGATCAAATGATCACATTGGGAAAGCAACTTATGCAAGGTCTGTGAATTGTGGTTTTAAAGGTAGGAGAGCCCACATCAGGAACCTGAACAAAGTCCAGTCAGCAGAGGTAACTGCCAGGTGGCTTTCTCTATACCCCAGGAAGGGATGGGAGAAGGTGGCAGGAGTGCAGATCCAAGCAGGGAAATCTTTTCCATAGTGCTCCAGGATTGAACAAACACTTTATCTTGGCTGCACCACAACAACCAAAGGAGAGAGTAAAGATCAAAGGGGATCTCAGTTCGGACACGGTTCCACACACTTTTCCCATGGGTGAACTGGAAAGAGACCATCAATCCATCATTGGAAAGAGACCATGAATCCATCACTGGAAAGAGACCATCAGGAGCGCATCCTGGGGGTGCCCTGGGTAAAGAGACCATCACTCCCAACCACCCTCCCCAAACTCAGATGCACCCACAGATGCTCCACAACCTGCAGGGCTCCAAAGAAAGAGGTTACCTTGCACCTACGGTTCTGCAAGCTGATGGGGGCTGTGAGCTCCAGCACGAAGGGTGGTGACAGCAGGGAAAGCCTCCTCAAGACAAGCAGCTTTGGTTGTGTGGCCCCGTTGAGCTCCTCCAGCTGCTTAGGAAGAAACAAAATCAGAGCTGCAGAACACACTTACTTGCTCAACCCTGGCTACCCAGGAGGAACCACCCCAGTGGTTACTGAACTGAACAGTAACTGCAAAACAATGACAACACAAGAGGTTTTACAATGCACAATTAGTGTAGGGCTAATTAACAGAGAGTGAAAACAACTATTTGACACTACCTCATCCTTCCTGCCCTTTCTTCTCCAAGGTTTTCACACTAGAAGATTAAATGGAAGTGCTCAGTTGTGACAGGGTTTTCTCTCCCTGTACACCCACTGTTCTCCCTGCTTCTTCCCTGCCTTTTCATATACAGCTCTTATGCACCATGTCCACAGGGAACACAGAGGGTTCTCCAAATCCACTCTTTGCCATGCACATCCTGTTTCAGTGCAACCAACCAGCACAAGATGCACCTGAAGGAAAACCGAGAGCTGCACTGGGACAATGCCATGCTCTCCAGGAGGGGTCTGACTTACCAGCCCAAGCACCAGTTTCCTCCCCTGCAGCAGATTAACCTGCAGGTTTGCTCTGCATGTGCCCAACAGCTCATTGGGATTCCTCAGAGAGCTATGGAAACTCCAGAAGAAAGCACATCCCCTTCCATCCAAAGGGATGCGTACAGCAGGGCACCCCACTCCGCACAGCTCTGCCCTAACCAACACTAAACTCCTCATGATCCACACAAAGCACACAGCACTGTGGAAGAAGGGATGTCCCCACCAACACCAGCACTGTTTCACTTCCAGAAGTTGGAAGCAGAGACCTGATCCTGCTTTGTGCTTTTCCAACCTGGATGGTATTCCTGCTTTCACCGTACCTCCTCACGCTCTGAAAGCTGACCCATGGTTGAGACACATGCAGAGCAAAGCACGCCCTGAGCTGCTTATCCCACAAGCAAGACAACTTCCTAAGAACCAATTCCATGCTGATAACTATCTGCCAACAATGTGATCCAGGTGTCTCCACACCCTCCAGCTTTAGTATTCCCAAACTGGGGGGGGGGGTGTCCATTATGTCCTTCATCAAGCACATTCCCTAAGGGAATAACTTTGCACTGCAAAGCAATTCCAGCAGGAAAAGACAGGGCAACCTTCCCAGCACCCCAGCAGTTAGGTAAAACAGCAGCAAAGCAGCCCAGCGTGCAGCAAAGGTGTCACTGAGAGGCCAGGGATTGTATTCTGCAGGGAAGTGCCAAAGAAATAACTTCATGTAAGGCTTTTAACCCGCAGCAGCCTGGAATGCGGCAAGCACAAGCAGTGCTGTGGATGCAATGCAGGGTGGGCATCACCCTAGAGCACACGCCTGCCTTGCATCTCTTCAGCCCTACTTAACTCCTGCCCTATAGCCACCGAGGAGACAGGCTCACCCCCTCCACCCCATATATATACAGGGGATCCCAGTCACACCAGTCCCCCCCAGTAACAGGCAACCAGTCACACCAGACCCCCACCAATAACAGAGGCTCTCCTCATCCCACCCCCCCAGTAACAGGGCTCCAGCCACATTAACCTCCCCCCAAATAACCAAGGGCCACTCGCACCAGCCCCGCATACAGTGGACCCCAGTAACACAGGCCAAACACACCAGTGCTCCCACCCCGTGCAACAGCAGCCCATTCACCCCACCGCCCCCCATTAGTGAGGCCAGACCCCCCCTTTTCCCTACCAGAGCCCACCCCCCCTCAGCCACAGGGAACCCCCAGGCCTGACCCCCCCCACCCCGTTCACAAGGGCCGGCCCCAGGCCCTGCGCACCCACCGCGGCCCGTCCGGAGCTGTCGGCGGCGCCCGCAGCCCCGGCGCGCCCGGATCGAACCACTCGGGCACACGCGCGGAAGGGGAAGGGGAGCACGCTCCGCCCCCACCGCCCACCAATGAGCTGCGAGCGCGCCCGCCCGTGGAGGTCCCCCCCCTCCCACCTCTGCGGTTGGTACGGCCCCACGGCGGGCGGGGTAATGGGGCGTCTTAAAGGGACAGGGAGCAGCGTGCGGGGGGGCACGGAGCGGGTTTAGGGGTGTCAGGGCCCAGGGGAGGCGATAGGATTAGGGTGTGTATGGTATGGGGTGGGGGCCAGGGCCAGGTTTGGTTTGGGGTCAGGTTTAGAGTTAGGTTTCATTCAGGGTCAGGTCTGGTATGGGGCTGGTTTTAGGGTCAGGTTTGGAGTCAGGCTTGGTTTGGGGTTGGTTTTAGGGTTAGGTTTGATTTAGGGTCAGGTCTGGTATGGGGCTGGTTTTAGGGTCAGGTTTGGAGTCAGGCTTGGTTTGGGGTCGGTTTTAGGGTTAGGTTTGATTTAGGGTCAGGTCTGGTATGGGGCTGGTTTTAGGGTCAGGTTTGCAGTCAGGCTTGGTTTGGGGTCGGTTTTAGGGTTAGGTTTGATTTAGGGTCAGGTCTGGTATGGGGCTGGTTTTAGGGTCAGGTTTGCAGTCAGGCTTGGTTTGGGGTCGGTTTTAGGGTCAGGTTTATTTTAGGGTGAGGTTTAGTTTAAGGTCTATTTTGATTTAGGGTCGGCTCTGGTTTGGGGTCAGGTTTGGTTTGGGGGTGGTTTTAGGGTTAGGCTTGGTTTGGGGCTGGCTTTAGGGTCAGGTTTCTTTTGAGGTCAGGTTTGATTTAAGGTCTATTTTGATTTAGGGTCAGGTATGGTTTGGAGTCAGGTTTAGGGTTAGGTCTGGGGTCAGGGTTTGGGGCTGGTTTTAGGGTCAGGTTTGGAGTCAGGCTTGGTTTGGGGCCGGTTTTAGGGTCAGGTTTATTTTGGGGTCAGGTTTGATTTAAGGTCTGTTTTGATTTAGTGTCAGGTCAGGTGTAGGGTTAGGTTTGCAGTCAGGTTTGGTTTGGGGCTGGTTTTAGGGTTAGGCTTGGTTTGTGGCTGGCTTTAAAGTCAGGTTTATTTTGGGGTCAGGTTTGATTTAAGGTCTGTTTTGATTTAAGGTGAGGTTTGGTTTGGGGTCAGATTTAGGGTCAGATCTGGTTTGGGGCTGGTTTTAGTGTCAGGTTTGGAGTCAGGTTTGGTTTGGGGCTGGTTTTAGGGTCAGTTTTGGGGTCAGGCTTGGTTTGGGGCTGGTTTTAGGGTCAGGCTTGGTTTGGGGCTGGTTTCAGGGTCAGGTTTATTTTGGGGGCAGGTTTTATTAAAGGTCTCTTTTGATTTAAGGTCAGGTTTGGTTTGGGGTTGGTTTTAGGGTCAGGGTATGAATCAGCGCTGGGTACAGGCAGAGCCAGGACCCGCAGACCCCTGGCTGCACACTGTAGTGCTGTGGGACCCCCAATGCCCGGGGCAGGACTTACGGGAGGCTGGGGCACCAGCTCCCTCCGTCCCTCCCTGCCTGTGGATGGAGGGGCCGCTCCGCCTGGCAGAGCAGCAGATCCAAGCCCGCCGGTGATGGAGCCGCAAACCGGACGGGTGGGATGCTTCGGGGAAGCCTCTCCTCCCGCTGCAGCGCCGGGGGTTGCACAAGCAGCTCCTCGGGACGGGTTTTGCAGCACAGACCCCGGCTCCCGCGGGCACATCGGGGCTGGGGCTCTCCCCTCCCCTTTCTTTGTGCTGCTGGATCACGGCTCTGCTACGCCCAGCTCAGCCCCACACCAGGCTCCAGCATCGTGCATGGGGTCACCCCAGGGCTGGGTCCCCTCCCTGGCACATCAGAGCCGCGGTCCTGCCGCTATCGCTGTGTTGACGCTGGCTTCCGAGTCAATAAAACCCTCATGGAAGGTGCAAAGTCTGCGGTGGCTGAGCCAGGGCTGGCAGGCACCCGAGGAGGGAAGGAGCGGGGCGAGGAGGGGGCTTGGACCCAAAAAGCATCAGCTTTGGGGCAGTGATGCCCAGGGCGGCACCGATGCCCGTTCAGGACAGCATCCAAGAGGGCTCAGGGGCCACTCGGGGTACATTGGCTCTGGGACTGACCCCACAGAACCTCTCTGGGGTCACAAACTCCGGTCTGTGACTCTCCCCCATGGGGTGAATGGCCGGAGGTTAAAGATCACCTGCGGCAGGACAGCAGGACAGAGCTGTTCCATGGTTTGGGGTTATCCCAGCCCATTAAGTGCCCGGAGCGGGGACAGGCACCACAGCACAGCCCATCCCATTCTCTTCCTGCAAGGAAGGGGCTGGGCTCTCATCACACCCGGCCCAAACCCTCCAGAGGGCAGGGAAGCCCGCAGGGACCTGTTTGGTGGGTGCTTTGTCTCCTTGCATACTTGTCCCGCACGCCCTGCTCACACCTCTCTGGCTCTCCTCCATCTCCAGCACAGGCTGGGGCTGAGCTTTTGCCCATGGAGCTCCCGCAGTGCTGGCAAACGAGGTGGGACCCCATGGGACCAACACAGAGGTGATGTTTGGCAGTGTCTTGGCCACGGCACAAGTATCTGCATCTACATCTGCATGCGTGTGCTTCGCCACAAATGAATGAGCAACAGGAAAGCTGACAAATACAGACCTGATTTTCCTCCAGCGTCAATGCCAGGCTTCCCCGTGCTCCCAACATGGGGCAGTGGTGCAGGTCCAAGTCAGTTCTGCTTTCCTTCTTCCTGACTGCTTGTCTCTCACACCATGTGGGTGCAGAAGAGCAGAGGGGATGCAGCCTGTCCCCAGGCTCCTGTCACTCTGCAGTGAGGACACAGGGGCAACACAAGGGGCTCTCTGGACTCATCCTGCTTCCAGAGTGGATGCAACCCTGGCATTGACAGAAGTGGCAGTTTTCCTGGGAATGCAGGCAATAACAGCAATAACAACCCCCAGGCACAGCACGTCCAGGCTGAACTGGGAATTTATCCGTTATTTTAACCCTTTTTTCCTCCCCCCCGTTTTAGGAACTTTGATTCTCTGACTCCCCTCCAAGGCAATGACCTGGTACTGCAACATGCAACCACTAGCGCTGTGAACTGTTAGGCAAATGCCAAAGCCCAATGAGCTGATGATTTTTACCTCCCTCTCTTACAAATTCCTCTTTTCAGCCTTAAACACATTTGCAAATGTCTCATCCCGACCTCTTCCTTTCATCCAGCAACTTCCCTGGGTGAGGAGTTCCGAGTTTGCCACCAGCACTGGGAAACTGGGATTCGCTGGGACTCCACTGCTGGAGGAGCAGAAGGTCCTCAGCTGATTGTACAAGAGCATTGCACCGTGCGGTGGCTCTCGGGAAAGCAGGGAACAGACTTCACCAGGGAAAAAAGGGATCATTGCAAACATCCATCTGAAGGCCACAGAGGACGGGTACAACATCACAAGTGACATGCAGGCACCACGGCAGTTGTGCAGCTGGATGTGGAACAGCCTTGGGAATGTGGTGGAAGAGATCAGAGAGAGCCCAAGTGATCTGCCAGGGTCACCAGGAACTCACAAAGGGAAAACCCCAACCTGTGGCTTTGTGCCCATCCCACCGTGTCCCATCCCCTGGGCTCACCTTGTCCCAGCACGGAAAGGTCAGGGGCTGGTGCCTGCTCCCTGCACATACTCCCACTGCAGGGGGATGTAAAGGTTTTCTGTCTGGTCCCCACAGCAGCCAAGCCTGGGGCTGTTTTCACTGCTACCAGTGATGCTATAGTGATTCTCACAGGTCAGGGCTCCCTGGATCACTGTAAGGCTGTGACACTACTGGCTGGAAAGATGCCATCCCTTTGCTGGCTCTGCAGGGAGAGTGATCTCTTATCAGATCAACTGATAAGAGTCAGAAAGGAAAAACAACCGGTTTGCAGCCCCAGGAGCGTTTTCCAACGTGCAGTACCGCTCACTCCCAGTGTGTGTCCTTTGTCACCAGCCTCACAGGCACCCAGCAGTCATCAGACCAACACAGCGGGACCCACGGTCCCCATCCCACCCGGAGGGGCGCACAACACATCCCCACTTGAAAGCAATCTCAGAGACGTAGTAGTTTGTCTTTCAGACTGTGTTTCAAGCTTCCAGTTTGGAGGTATACATCATTTGCAATTGCTACTAGTCCTCATCAACCTTTCCAGCAGGTTTCTGGAATGAACAGTGATAAAATTCTTAGGTTTGCAGGCAAGGATCTCACAAGGAGGAAAACCAAGGCACTAAGAGTGGAGTATCAAGATGCTAATGTTATCTATAGCATTTCCTTCCTGACATCAAAACCATGCTTTTAACTTCCAAATAAGAGAGCACGGATTCCTCCTGGGCATGGCACAGTAAAGCAGCCACACAGCTGGAAATAAAGCTCAAGTCCCACCTATTCAACCAACATCCTTTGTTACTGCCACAGGCACCAAACACTGCATCCTGCTTTGAATCCCTTGCTGAAACCTCCCCTATCCCTTTCCATCAGCTCTGAAGAAAACAGAGAGAGATTGTGCTAATATTGGTGGGTGAAACATCTAAAGCTGAGCTGTGTGAACACCCCCAATGGCATTGCCACATTCCAGTCAATTCTTCTAACCCACTGTTACAGTCCCTCCCAGCTCCTTGGATTTATACACATTTGCCTCACAAATGCCAAAAATCCCTTACTGAAGAGGCACACAGGCTGAGCTAGCACAGGGCTGTCAGAAAATGAAGGCAACATTTTGATGCATGCACAGACTGCAGCTAAAAAGGACCTTCAGCATTTCAGAGCTGTGTTTTGGGGGGCAGAAAGGGATGCTCTGTATTATGCCCTCTTGACCACCCCGGTTTAACAAGCCCCCTTCAAGGCACACTCTTAGTGGAGAAGCCACTGGTAGAAAAGACATCTGTCCTTCACTCAAATATTGAGTTATAAACCAAGGCTTTCATGATTTAAACCTCTTTAGGGTCCTGTAAACAAGATAGGAGATTAAGGCTAAGAGATGGAGCACGTCGTAACACTGCAGCCTAGTTAAACCCCAGATTAGTCCAGTGTTTTGGCAACTGGGTTCCTAGCTTGAGTCAGGGAGCTGATGCACTACAGCTCGAGTGGAAGCATGGAAAAAGGCAGCTGCTAAATACAGCAATGAAAACAAGACTCCAAAAGGATGAGAAACACAGAAATGAGTCCCACCCCCAGCAATATCCAAAAGAGTTAAAAAAATAATTATTAAAGAAATATAATAAAGCCTCCTGGGCCAGGGGGCAGGGGAATGGTCTACGCTGGACCTACTAACCCACTCCACAGTTACCCCAGACACAGCAAAGATGCCAGCAATGCACTGCTGCACAATGGTCCTGCATGGTACAAGAGTCCTGGTGCTTTCTGGAGGATCAGTACACCTGGACCCCTGAAAGTTCAGCTGGAACAGGAGCCCTTGTGGGTGCTGGATACCCCAGTGCTTGCTGAACACCAGCCGGGGGCATCGGACCTGCAAGTGTCTGTGGGTCAGTCAGGCACGTGTGCGATGATGGGGAGAACTGGCAGCACTGTTCAGGCAAGGCTCCAGTGTGGGACTGCATGTAGCACCCTCCAGAGGCACCTCTGGCTTGGTAGGAGGAAGACATGAGGCTGTGCCCTGCAGTGTGGCTGTGCTGAGATCCCTCACCATAGCCTGGAGCACAGATGTGTTGAAACCCCTGACTGTGAACACTGGGATGCTGCATCTGGAAAGTAGGAAAAGCCGGAGGCGAAGCGCAGTAGTAGCTTTGGGTTGGGTAAGTGCCTGGTGAAGGGTTAATCCTGGGAAGGAAGAAAACAGAAGGTTACAGTGTGCTCAGAACTGGCATTGCCTAGTGATGGAATCGCCTTGAGGGCAGATTTCCTCCTGACCAGTGCTTAGAAAGGTCACTGCAATCCATCAGAGGGATTCATTACAGGAGAAGCTCTAATTATAAGCAGCACTCAAGTAAAAACAGGTTTACCGGCCTCCCAGGACAGATGTTCCCACTTCCAACCCACAGCAATTCCACACCCACTGAAGGAGCTTGATTCTTGGTCTCTGTGCAAGGAATACTCAAGCCAAACTTCAATGTGCTTGAAAATTAGCATATGCATCCTCCCTCCCTTCCACTGAACAACACATCTGCTCAGTTATTAATCAGGAGAAGCCACAGCTGCCAACTATTATTTATCAAGAAGCCATAAAGGCCTTTGGTGCGAGTAAGAGACCAGGGTATAGAGTGAAAAGGGAAGGAAGAGAGAGTTACAAGTAACATTAATCATTCAGAAGCAAGGCCTAGAAACAGCCTTTGCCAACAGCAGGCATGACTCATCCCGATGGAAGTATCAAGAGCTGCCTGGAAGCCAAAGCCTCTGGGACTTCAGGAGTACTGCTCAGCCCACGCTCACCACTGAATCAAGACAATACTCATGAAGAACATGACTGCCAGATTCCCAGCAAGAATAACAGAGTGGCTCATGCTGGGGGTTTGGATTCTATTTTATATGAGGTGTGGGTTTGGTTTGGGGTTATTTTTATTGTGATGCCAAAGCCTGGACCTCCTGGAAGTGTCTCCTGCCTGGTGCCAAGTTGATACCTGAAGTCTTAGGACAATTTAAAGAGAAAAACCCAACAAAAAGCCATCAAGAGCTTTTGCTTGGGAATAAGAATCAAACTAATACAAAGTAAGCCCCAGATGCACGTCTAGAACTTGTGTCTAAGACACAGAGTCATGCAAATTCAGCTGCAACAATGGAAAGATCCTAGAAACACCTTCCCACACCCTGCTTGAATGTAAATGTTTATGTAAATACCTTTGAGGCAGAACAGTCTATTTATGTCATCTCACCTGAGGCAAGCAGGTTTAGACACAGGGCTGAGGTGCTGTGTGCAACAATCATCAGCAGAAGCATGAGACTGATGCAGACACCGCACAGCAGTGAGACAGTCCCTCTTCCCAAAAACAGCCCTTGCACAGAAGGGAGAGAGTGAAACCACAAACGCTGCTGGATCTGCCTGGCCTCCCCTGCAAGCGCTCACATGTCTGAGTGCCCCACTGGATCTGGGGTACCCTCCTCCTGCAGGCAAGGGTTTCTTTTATGGTCTCCCCACAGCTGAGGGCAGATGCAAACACTTGGGAATGTTTCCATCACAAAGCTTTACAGTGAGCTGATGGCTTACACAATATGTAGAGTTTAACCTTTAATAGACAGCTGAAATCACATCTTAGAATAGGGAAAAATTGACCTACATTTCTAACCTGTTTTAGAATACAAGGGTGTTCTCACGGCTTGTGATCCACCCAACTTAAAACCATTCCTAAACGTCAGCCACAGGCCCCAAGGTTTCTTTTTGCTAATGCAATCTTGCTTTGACGCTGAAATAATGCATTGAAAAGTTTACACTGAACTTCATGACATCTTCAATTTATGATGCTCTGCTCTTGCAGAGGTTTGGACACAACTCACCTCGCAGCATTCCTGGGAAGAGAGGTGGGGCAAAGAAAGATAAAGATCATGCCTGAGGGAGCCATACAGCTCCCACTGTAAATCTTAATTTGGGGCAGAACTACACAATTTAGCTTTCATGTCAGCCCAGCTGCAACACCTTTGCATGTGCACACACTGCCCTTGCAGCAGGTGAGAGGTAGATCACTTCAGTTTAGCTTTCACTGAAAGACCTGGTTGAATTAATGCGGGATAATGTATTTGTCACAGTAATGTCAGCAGCGTAACATCAGTATGTTCCTCCTAACACCTAAGATATGAGCACAACAAGCATACAGCTCTTAAAGGCAACTTGATGCTTCTACTTAGGCTTCAAATTTCTCCTCTATCATAAGATCTTTCACAGTAACTCCCGTACTTACTTGCTGCTTTCCAAGGCTCTTCTCTCTGCTGAGGACCCTGGGATATATTTCAGCCCTGGTATCCTCTTCAGCAGGCTGAAAGGGAACACCCGGTCCAGCCTAGAGCCCACCGACTCTGGAAAATCCAAGCAGAAACAGTAGCCAAGCCCATCTGAAGTCAGCAGCATGTTAAGGAGGACCACAGACAAAGCCCACTCATTCCTAACACAGTCACATGCAATCCCCCTCTGGCCACGAATCACTTTCCCTTGGAGAATCCTCCCAGTTCTACCCAGAGCCTTCTCTGCTCTGTGTTCTCTGCATGCACCAAAGCCACAGGGAAGTGGAAGCATGAGGTAAAAAACAAATGCAGAACTGGGTGGGATGAGGACCAACAAAACCAGTGACAGTTTAATGCAAAGCAAGAGCCCAGGAAACAGCATAAAGCCAGTGCATCTGGCAGTAAGAACTGCAGGATGTCCTCCCCCTCGTGAGCCAGCGATCCCACTCTGGTTCAGGGCTTCACTTGGAAAGGATACAGGCTTCCCCAGCTAAGAGCCCACACAGGTTACTCAAGAGAGAAGAATGAGGGATAAACCATGCAATGCAGAGCATAGACCATGGCACCAGCACCACCGGGACTCTAACCCCAAAAAAGAGAGTCCTCTTCATCCGTGAGCGGGTGGTGGAGACACCCAGCATAGCAAAAGCTACTGGCATGAATCCTTCGGCGTCTTCCACCTCTGACAGCCTCGAGACAACGGGCTCGAGTAAGAGGTAGAGGAGGGCAGAGAGGACAGCAAAAGCGACGGTGAGGAAGCAGTGCTTCACAGTGCCCACGTTCTTCTCAAAGCTGCCAGCAAAATACCAGATGATAATGGCACCGCAGGTCAGGGATATCAGGTCTTCATAGACAAAGATGTAGGTAATCAACCTGTAGACTGAGCACACCAGCACTTTAGAAAGGCAGAGGCAGCAATGCATTTGTTTGCAACCACTACAATGAACACGCTTGAGCAAGAGGGAGCGCGAGCCTACAAGGATTAATGGCTTTCATTTCTATCCCGGTGCAGAAGAGAACTTGAATGCTTTAAAATCAGACATAAATCATCAGTTAAAGTAAGCGCTATCTTGGGTATCACAGACACAGGGACTGACTGTTGCTGCTTCCTGGGAAGTTGCCTGGAGAAAAGGAACAGCATCTGTAGTAAATTTCAGTCTCATTAAAAGAGAAGGCAGGAGACATAAAAACGACTGGTGTTGTACCTGGGATTTTGCTCAAAGGATAAACACTACTCAAACTGCTAAGAGGCTGGCTTTCTCACCAAAAAATGCCTGCAGGTTACCAGAAGTAACCTCAGGTTAGCTGTTCTTCTGGGCACCCAGTGAGGATGGAGCCAGAGTTCTCCCTCAGTCCCACAGCCAGGAAAACAGCAGTTGTGAATACAACCCGGTGCAACCCAACTGCGCTCCTTGGACACGTGGGAGGAGATGGCAGAATTCACCCACCATCTCAGAGCGCTGCACTGCTAAAAGAGATCACTCCCTGGGGGCAAGCAAGAACATAGGGATTAAAAGAGTGATAAAAATCCTTCTGGGAATAGCACAAGGAAGCAAACTGAGGAAAGCAAACCCCTGCAGCTCTTAGCAGGGTACCCACGCTGCACAGTGTCACAGAGGCAGGGCCGAGGGGGAAGCAGTCTGATATAGGAGCCGGCTGCTGAGGGGAAGGGGCTGGGGGGGAAACAAGGGGCACGGTGCGGGTCATGGAGAAGCCACGGAGGGAGCAGCAGGCTGGGTGAGGGACTCGAGGAAGTGCCCAGAAACAGGGGGTGAAGAGGGCGGACCGAGGGGTTCTGTTCAGGGAGGCCAGGAGAGAAGGGAAGCAAAGGCTCGCTGCGGGGGCCTAGGGAAGGCCTGCAATGGGGGATCGGCAGTGGGACCATGGAGGGGCCCCCGCTCACCTTCCCCGGCGCGCAAGGCCGCGGGCCGCAGCGCGGCAGCGGAGCGGGCAGCGGGAGCTCCCCGCAGCAGCCCGGGCGCGGAGGCACCGAGCGACAGCAGCAGCGTGAGGGCAGCGGCGGCCGGGAGCGGAGCCGGAGCCGGAGCCCACGGCGGGGCCATGCTTCCGCAAACCGCCCCGTTTCCGGCCGCCGCCGGAAGGCACGGGCCGTTGCCGTGGCAACGCGGGGCTGTTACCATGGAGACGGGCGGGAGGGGTTTCTTTTTCTCCCTCCTTTTAACTTTTAATTATTTCTAATTCTTTTATTTCCCCTTTTGCAGGAAGGAAAAACAACCCCTGGGGAGGGGGCAGCAGCGGCTCGCGGCCCGCCGGCCCTCCCGCTAAGGCCCTGCTGCGCCGGGAAGGCCCGGCAGGGTTACCCGGGGTCCGGTTAGCCCTGGTGGGCTGGACCGCGCGTTTCCCTTCGGGGTGGAGGTGGAGAGGAGCAGGATGCTCAAAGACAGGCGTCCTCCATGTCAGTGGTTATGAACCTGCTGGAACCGCTTTGCTGTCTGTCTACAGGGTGTGTGCAACAAGGGAAGCGGCGGATGGGGTGAAGCCCCTGAGTGAGGAGAGAAGAGAGGAGGAGAAAAGAAGAGAGAAATAGAGGCTTTGCTCCAATGGCGATGGGAGGCCCCAGCAGCAAGCGGAGCAGTTACGTGGCAGAGACACTGCAGCCCCCAGCTCCTCCTCCAGATGAGACCCTAGTCGCTGGCTCATGTCTAAGGAGAGAACAGTGAGGTGTCATCCACATGGGAAGGAGCCTCAGCATAAGGACATGGAGCTGCTGGAGCAAGTCCAGAGGAGGCCACGAGGATGCTCAGATGCTGGAGCAGCTCCTGTATGGAGCCAGGCTGAGAACATGGGGGCTGTTCAGCCTGGAGAAGAGAAGCTGATGGAGACCTCAGAGCAGCTTCCAGTGTCTGAAGGGGGCTGCAAGGGTATGGGGAGGGACTCTTCATTAGGGACTGTAGTGATAGGACAAGGGGTGATGGGTTCAAACTTAAATAGGGGAAGTTTAGATTGGATATAAGGAAGAAGTTCTTTACTGTAAGGGTGCTGAGGCACTGGAATGGGTTGCCTGGGGAGGTTGTGAATGCTCCATCCCTGACGATGTTCAAGGCCAGGTTGGACAGAGCCTTGGGTGACCTGGTTTAGTGTGAGGTGTCCCTCTCCATGGCAGGGGTTGGAATTGGATGAGCTTAAGGTCCTTTCCAACCCAACCCATTCTATGATTCACCTTCCCATACCCCCTCTGATTTTGCAAAGTGAGGAAAGAGTTTGAAGCGGTTGGGATCACCTCCAGCCAAGGGGGGTGAGCAGAGCACTGAGGGGCCAACACCTTTTCCCCATCCCAGCTTCAAAGCTTTTGACTGGGGGCAACAGGAGAACACACCACGGCTGTGGCAGCAGGCTCACGGGAGCTCATCGCTCCATCTCCATTAATGCCATTTTCCATTCATGGGAATCCTTCAGTCTCTGAGGAACACCAAGGCACTGAGAGACTCAACACAGAGCCAAAGATCCCACCAGCACTCCCACCCTGCCCCTGGCTATGGAGCATTGTTTGGGATCTGCCCTAATCCTGCTGAGGGATCCCAGGTTGTTGAAGCCCAATGATGCAGGAGATGTCGAGGCTGGAGGAGATGAAGCTTTTCAAGGAGAAAGCAAAAGCCGGGCAGAGAGCTCAACCCCCTTTTTTGTTGTAATCATTCTGGCCACTGCTTGCTCTGCAGAAACGTATTTTAGGCTGTGGCAGTGGGATTTGCTTCCTGCTGCTATGCCCAGGGGGGAAGAAACAGCCCATATTACTTGCAAATCTGCTTAACCCATTAGTTGAAACCAGAGAACGCCCTTCACTGCCTTGAAAAGTAAAAGATTCAGGGTAAAACCTCGCTGAAGCATGTGCAGGCTGCCACCAGGCAGAAAGCATGCAACTGTTGGCTCTCCCTCTCGCAGGAAGGCAGCTTGAACTGAGAGGCTGCTGAAACCCCAGCCGGATGGAATAATCAATGCTGCTTTCACTGCTGTTTTGGTTCATTCCTCCTTAATCTTCCTTTCTGACGTCCCTCCTTTCCTAGAAGTGGCTCCCAGCATCACGACCCCTTTGCTTGGAAAGCCTCTCTCCAAGTCGATATTTGCCTTTTTGAGACAGTCAGAAACTCTGACGAACCTTTCTTATTTTAGGACCCAGATTTTGGATGTTTTCTTTTAACTCTCTCATAGAACCACAGCCCGGTTTGTGTTGGAAGGGACCTCAAAGCTCCTCCAGTTCCAACCCCTGCCACAGGCAGGGACCCCTTCCACTAGAGCAGCTTGCTCCAAGCCCCTGTGTCCAACCTGGCCTTGAACACTGCCAGGGATGGGGCAGCCACAGCTTCTCTAGGCCAGCGCCTCAGCACCCTCAGGCAATAACTTCTGCCTTATATCCAACCTATATCTCCTGTTTAAGTTTAAACCCATCACCTCTTGTCCTACCACTGTCTTAGCATCCCGCCCCAAATGGCGATGCACAAGCAGGCGCATGCCCTGCTTCCCTTGTGTGTCTTCCTGCCAGCGTGAGATGTTGACCCATCCTTCGGTGATGCCACTCCCCACACATGGTTTATGTGCTTCCCATATGGAATGCAAACACCCCTTTCCTGTCCCGTCCCGTCCCCCCCCCAAGCATGGGACCCACCTTTGTGTTCCAGCATCTGTCCTATGTTCTGCTTTAGCCACCAGCACAGTGAAGGGGGTAGCTCCGTGCCCCCCTATAGTGGGCTTAAATTTGGCTGTAATTCTCCAGTGGAGGCCTTTAGCTGGGTATGGAGACAGCAGATCTGCTGTCCCAGATGACTTGATGCAGCCCGGCTTTTCCTGGGCCTTCTGCAAGCACGTTGTGTTGCTGGTTTTCATCCCATCGGAGGTCCCAGCAGCAGTGGTGTCCCTGTGAAGCCGTGGATAGGTAGTGTATCCTGGAATGGGAGAGGGAATTCCCCAAAGCCGTAAGTGCTTTGTGGAGTGAGCCATGTTTTGTAAGGCTTGAGCCATCTTAGTGTTGTCTCACATATACATATATAAATGATAGAGAACAAAACCAAAGCAAGGTATGTTGAAGGAATCCTTTGATGCAAGGAACAGTTCTTTAGGAGAAAGCCTGTCCAAAGACACCGTCAAATGAGTTCAGACCATGAATTCTTCACTAAATGGCTGAAGTTTGGCAGTAAACTGAAACCTCTTTCTTCCCAGCCTTCAGATACTTTGCAGTCAAGTACCTGAGTGTCTGCTATGGTTTTACTCTGTGGTGGCGTTCAAACATGAGGTTCTTTCTCTGATAAGAATACAACAAAAGCAACGCTGCTGCTTCATATAGATTGCTGTGTGTGAGAACTTTAGGTTTCAAATACACGCAGCAGGTTCCTTTATCTTAACAAGAATACACGTCCTGGGTGGTGCAGGCTGACTGCTCTGCTGTGCCCCGCTTCATCCACAGGAGATTCTTCTAGGAGCTTTCTAAACATGCAGAAAAAGTGTTTGTATATCCAGGAATTCCCAGAATAAACCATCTGTTGTTTCCAAAAATCCTTAATGGTCTCTTGTCCCCATGGAGCCCACCAAAATCAATCCAATCAGAAGCCTGTAGGCTAAAAGATCCAGTGAAGGATGTATAAATAAAGGAGAATCCTCTCATTCTGCCTGTTCCTATTTTACAGGCTCCTTATGTGGTTGTTTCCGAAGTTTTTCCCAAATGTTGTGGCTTGGCAGAAGTTTAAGTGAGAAGCTAAGGAGATTAAATATAGTCATTCAGTTTATAGCTAATTGCATCCTTAGTCAAGAATTCTCTCTGATATAACCATTAATATTCTTTCTTTTAATTAGCAGCATTAATGGCATATAAATTTTCAAGCTAAACCAGAGGTTTGAAGGTGGTTGCCTATTTAATACTCATCTTTGTGATCATTTAATTTGAAATAACATCAAAATTTGACCTTCATCTCATTAAGAACACTCAACATGTCGGAGCTACGCTTTTAGGTTGGCTTTTTAATTGCTTTTCATTATGAAAAGGCAATGAAATCTTTGTGTAGCAGTGCAGAGTGAGAGTGTTTCACATCTGAGTGAAACTCCTGTATAGGATGTGTGCAATGAAATATTCTTTCATCTCATCTTAGCTTTTAGTAAACTTTTCTCTTGCAGAATATGAAATTTGCTGCTTTGTGTTGCTTCGAGGAGATACTTTAGCATTAAAAATGATGCTTCATGTCTGAAGAGCTTAGGTGGTACCCTTGTCTTGGAATTACATACCTGTGTGTTGAAGTATATGTGTAAGTAGGATTTGATTTATAACCAGAGGTTATAATGAACAGGCTCTCAGCAATTTGAGGAGTGTTTTGATTGGAAAAATGATTGTAGTCATTCCTAGTTATCTTGCATTGTAATTAATTCTTGATTTCAGCTTTTCAGTCAGTTTTAAGAGGTTAGAGACAGAGCTTTGGGGAAAGCCTGAAATCGGGGCTGAAAGCAGAGACGTTCCTGCCAGTTTTTATTAGACCACAGCACCACAATATTTGTACAAGTCCTTGAAGTGATTTGAAAGGAAAGAGAAGAATTGCAGGGCTGTTACCCAGAGTGACAGGCTGGTAGAGAAAGGGAAATTCCCACCTTCTTGTCTACGTTTTGACAAGAAGGTGGGAATTTCAAGCAAGAATGTCAAGAGGAATTGAGGCTCCCTCCTAGGCAGCAGATGGATGGAATCTGTGTAGTTAAGAAGGTGGTGGGGCGTTGAGCAGCTTAGGGGTGTGAGGGTATCTCTGAAGTGATGGGGCCTGCTTGTGACAGCCCGAATTCTGAAGGGTCTGAGGTTGATGGAGCAGTGTGTGTGTGTTCTGGGTGCCTGCATCTGTTTGCTGGTTTGGGAAGCTGAACTGATAGGAATGTGTGTTTTCCCCTGGATAGTAAGAGCTTTTAACACATAGGATTGTAAGAATTTGCATTACAAAATTTAGATACATGCAGACATAAAAATATGAGGAAATCCATCATTTGGAGATTAACAAGCTAAAATAGCATGATAAACAGACAGTGATAAGTAAAGGCAAACACCGTACTGAATTCCAGCTGGCAGGTAGTAGGGGTTTTCTGTGCTTTAAATACAACCAGCCAAACCATTTCAATGATTTTTATTTTAACTTCAGGTCATCTTTTGAAATCCATATTTTTCCCGTGTGTTTCCACAATAAATATCCTTGATAACTGATGTTTATATTGGAAGTAATACCCATAATGCCTGCCTGGCCTGTTGTGTTGTGTGAATGAATTTATTCCTGCACGGTTTGAGCTATCAGTAATGTTTCTCTTTTTGCAATACGAGGGAAGGGAAATGTGGCTCCTGCATCCCCGATTTTACATCTCCATATTCTGCCTGTCTCTTTGCTTTTTGCTAGGCAGGGTTTTCTTACGGCATCTTAAAAGGGGGTTCAGTTGGCCTGACCTGCTTAGCTTTGCTTGACTGCTAAAGCTGCTGCATTGTTTCTGTTCACTGGTGATGGCACTGTCTGTGATAGCCATTAGAGGGGGTTTTACAGGCCTGGATGTTTGAAGAGACTCCTTGAAAATGGGATTCAGAGCCTTCAAAAAGAAAGTTCAAAGTGGCCATTCCTGTGTCATGTTCCCTGCACCCTGTGCTCCTGTTCTCCCAGCCTTAGCATTTGCTAATAAAGAGGAAGCTGTCTCATTCCGCATGGAAAGCGGTTGCATTACCCACTGTACTTGAACCTTTTTCCTTCTCCCCAGATTTCTTCCTTTTACAGTAAGTAGAAGAAGAAAATGTTCATTTTAAGTTCTCAATATGACTTAATTCTTTTTCTAGATTCTGGAAGTTACAGTCAGTCTGGGGGCCAGCAGAGGTATGTGTGTGGAGGGGGGGGGTGTGGGTGTTTTGCTGTTAGCAATTAAATCTGCAAAATGAAAGGCTGTTTAGTATTCCCACCATGATGTTTGACTCTTCAGGCATAACAAAGTGTTTATATGTTCTTGGAGTTATGGGTGCAGAAAGCTTGCTGCCCTGGGCCTTTATTAATATATCTTCTAAACCAGGGGAAAAGAAAATCTTCCTGAAGAGAAGACAATGAGCAGGTTTATATTGGAATGACATTGAAAGAACTTAGGAAATGGCATGAATATAGAGAAATATTTTTCATGTAACTGCCTTAAGCTGTTCAGGATTTTTAGCCAAAGCTTATATAGGTAGAAAGATGATGGGCTGTATAGATGTAAAGATATACATACATATTTCCTTCTATATTTACTTCTATACTTGTATAGAAGTGAAATTTCACGTTTCCATCTGATAACTGTTCATCATTGTGAAAATTAAAAGCCTGCTCATGAAATAGCTCAAGTTTGGGGGATGTGTGTGTGTATTTTCATTGGTGAAACAAAAGTGGTGTTATGGAAGGATGAAAATCATAGCTAATACTGACGGTGCTAATGAAAGTCAGAAGGTTCTATGTGTATAGCACTGTGTGAGTTTGAGTTCATATCTGGATATGATACAAGTGTTTCAGCACATGGTGGTTCTCTCTGTTCACGAAGTCTTAAAGTGGCAGCATACAAGTAAGTATAATCTCAAGCAAGTGTGGTTTTGCTGATGATATTGCTGAATAGTCCAACAAATACCAACCTGACAGTAATTGATGAAAGTAAAATTAACTTTGTAAGAGTATGCTGCAAAACTTAAAATGCTTTGTTTCATAACAGTTTCTGTGATTCTGAGGAATGTCAAATGACAGTAATCCCAACTTTTATGTACTTCAAATTTATACTTGAAACAGCAGAAATTAGAATAAGCTTTTCTGCCTTCTGACAGGCAACTGTGGTAACCAGTAATTCACTGATGTGGTTCTAATGTGCCTACAGCTGCAGTACTTGGATTAAACACTTGGTTTGGAATGAAAAGAAACTTAACACCAAAAATACCTTTACTTTCCAACCCATGTGGAGGGTACTGTCAGCATTTACTAAATGCATTTTTCTCTTACAGCTATTCGTCCTATGGCAATCAGAGCAGTCAAAATTATGGCCAAGCACAGGTAAGGTGAAAAGACCCATAGTGTCTTTCATAGCAGATGTTCCTTGGGTAAAACTAATTGCTCCTGAGTGACCATACATGGGCCAGGAAGAAATCCATTCTCAGCTTGATGTGTGCAGTTGTGTCTAGTAAAGAACAACTGTAATTAGCTGCTGGAAGTTACACTTATGTGAGGACGTTCTTGAAATTACAGGGATATTCTGGTTATGGGCAGAGTGGAGACAATTCCTCCTATGGACAGAACTATGGAAGCTATCATGGGAACTATGGACAAAATCAAACAGGTTTGGTTAGCTTGTTACATTCATTGGCAGTAATTAAAAGGTGAATATTTACTAAAAATTTTCTTCCTCCATTCCCAGGTTATGGACAAGATTCCCAGGGATACGATGATGAATCCGGTTATGAAAATCAGAATCAGAGCTCATACAACCAGCAGTCTTATGGCAGTCAGGGGCAGCAGAAAGGGTCGTCTAGAGGGTAAGGAGGCTGAGATTAACAGGATCTATTTACAGTCTAGTAGTTGTATGTTTTTAACTACAGCTGTAGCAAATTTCATTGCTAAAAAAAGGACAAACATCTGAAAATCCACATTCTTAAAACATTTTTTATGTCTGAAAGAGCAGGAGGAAAAGGAAGAGTATTTCTTTGTGTGGGAAGGATGGGATACAGTTGTTTTGAAGTCGAGGAGTACGGGAGATACACTTCAGAAAGTCTTTGGATAGTGACTAAAATGAAGAATGAACCTGGTAGAGAGTATTTTGATTAGGAAAAAGATGTATCGGATACCTCTCCAGTCACGTTCTTTTGTATGAACTTACAATACTCTTTTATTAACTTCTGATAAGCTGTCAGCAAGGAAATTCTTAGCTGTTCTTAGATTTGCAGACTTCTTATTTGACTTAGAATGCCTTTTCTTTTTGAAGGAAGCGGAAAGGATTCAGAAATGTCATTCAAGGAGTTATCTTTTTCCAACCAAGTAGGATTCTCAAAACCTGATGTTTTTATATCCTCATCAGTAACTTAAATGTGTACTCTGATTCAGTACTTCACGCTATTGCAAATGTATTTTTCTTGTAAGGGATATTATACCTCCGGTAAGTTTCAGGAGGATTAATGATACCGCTTTGAAAGTGTGTTGGAAAATACAACCCAGCTGCCCTTAACGACTTACAAGGCCACATTTTGCTTGAATACCTTTGTTATCTAACTTACAAGCTTCGTGCATACACCCCAAGGTTGCTGCATGCATTATATCTTTATTAAGGATCATGTGGCCTTTAAATGACAGTCTGTACTAAACCCCATTCTTGTTTTCAAGGTCCAAATATTTTTGTGTATTTTTACAAGCTGATAAAGCAGTCTGGACTTGAACAAATCTGTACTGGCTTTCTGCTTTTATAGTTATCGGTACAAAACGTCTTAATATGAACAAGCAGGGTCTTTATCTGTCAGCAGTAGGTGCTGTCATTCCCAGTGTCTTTTACACATCCCTAACAAAAGCTGGTAGGTGATTAAGTTTTGCTGTGCTTTGTTTTCTAAGCATTTTAGAGCTGTACAAAGGACTAGGCAATCATGTGGGGTTTAAGTGTCGACATCCAGTGGGGAAAAAATGCAGTAGAGTATAGATGCTCCAACAAGTTGGTTTTGTTCAGGAAAACAGAAAAGAGACCTTGGAGGGGAACTCTTCAATGTATAGTTGCAACAAGTAAGGGAAGTTGAGAAATTAAATGGTGACAGTTTTGAAGAGGGTGGCCACAAAGTTGTAGCTCTCACTTCCTAAGGGAGGTAAGGAAGGAAAAGCAGCCAATAGTGGATGCTCTCAATGATGCTTCTTTCCAGATGGTGCAAAGTGGAGCTTACTTGTTCTTAAGATATTAACAAAAAGTCTTCACAAGCTCTTTGCCACTAGGGTTAGTTATATTAAAGCTAAGATCGAGGCTAGGACTGGGACAGAGCAGACTAGATGGTTGTTTATGCCGATGGGATATTTTGAGATGGGTTGAATCCAATGGACTTCATCTTCAAGTGCTTCCAAAAGCTGGTGGAGACTTTCTGTAGGCTCTTAGGTTTTATTGTTTGCTTTTCTGAGACATTTTGGCTAGCAAGTACGATTGCCAAAGACTAGAGAGGGGCAAACACAGTGCCTCGTCCTTTGGAAAAGGGTGGGAGCAGGGAGGAGGAAGAGAAGAAAGGCTGGCAGAGGTTAGTGATTAACTTCAGTTACTGAAAAAAACAATACAGTTAAGCCACAGCTATTTACCCAGGGGGAAAACAAAGGTGTGAGTAACAGCCATTGTTTCCTGGACGCAATTTCTCATCAACCTATCTAATGTCTTGCTATGAAAGGGTAACCCAACTGGAGCTATTCTCTAGATTTTTACAACACTTTTGTTTCTACAAGGGAAGCTTGGTGTAGGTGAGATCTCTTTGTGGTTGCTCTGAAGTTGTTACTAGTCAGAGAAGAGTTACAGCTCTCTCCTAGAGTGTATAGCCATGTTGTATTGGAATATCCTAGATGTGATGTTGGTCAGTGTTTCTGATGGAAGTTGGTTGGATAGTATATGTAAATGACATGAAAGTGAGGAGAACTGCAAGTATGATGGGGGACATCACAGGAGTTAGAACAGTTCTTGGCCAAATGGTAGAAAGCCCAGGAAAAGATAAACTGCAATTCAGTGAGAGCAAAATTGGGGGATTTTTTTGTTTCATAGGCAGCAGATATAAGCTGCATAATACAATATGGGCAGCAGAAGTGTTCCCTGCAGTTCTGCAGAGAAGGCTTTGTTGTTTGGCAGCTCATGGGCTATCCATCAGCCCATGTATCCATCAGTAGTCATGCTACTGGGAGAGGAGAGAAAGCAGCATTTTACTGGGGTATGTACAGTGAGTGATGCTCGTAAGTTACATTTATAGAGAAAATGGAGGATGTCTTGAAAGCATTGGTAGTGTACAGTTTTCTGTGTTTTATCAGAACCCAGATACATCCCAACAGAGGTGAAACAGTGTTTCCTATCTGTATGCCAGTAATGATTGGGAGGTAACTGGGATTAGGAAGTTTGAGCAATGTCATGAATTTTCAGCCATTATTTTGCTCTCTTTTCTGTGAACATTAAGCTATTAATACCGATTCTGTTTATTTTAAGTGGAAGAAGCTCTTATGAACAAAAGTCAAACTATGGTCAGCACCAAAGCTCTTATGACCAGCAGTCAAGCTATGGACAAAACCAAGACTCTTATGACCAGCAGTCAAGCTCATATGACCAGCAGTCGGGCTATGGCCACCAGGGTTCTTATGACCAGCAGTCGGGCTATGGCCACCAGAGCTCATATGACCAAAAGTCAGGCTATAACCAGCACCAAAGCTCATATGGCCATTCTCAGCAATCCTACCAGTCTCAGAAGGGAAGCTATAGCCACAACAGCCAAGGTAAAATTCACAGGTTAAGTTCAATATTGGCTAGTAAAATTAAGCAGAAATGCTGTGAAATAGCTGGATTGCATTCCACAGGCAGTTGATTTAATGAATAGTTAAAACTCTTTTTTCATGTTGTTGGTTTTGGGGAGTGTTTTATTTGTGAAGACTTTCAAGCATTATGCAGAGATGAAAAACTTGGGGCCCCAAAACTCTTGCATTTGCATTTGTTGGAGGCAGCCTCGCAGAGTCCATATCTGCAAAATGTAGATGGAATTTTCTTCCTAAGCCATTTTGAACCTTCTTCCTACATGAAGGTGGTATGTCTTGATCAGTCATGAAGAGCTTTTGCACTTCACATTCCAGCTTTGTGCTGTGTAGGTGAATTCTGAGATAGAAGGAAATGAGAAGTTTAAGGTCGGCCCTTCTTTTTGCAGTAACTTCACACCAGCGGCACAACCCACACTCTTTATCCTTGTTCTGTCTTCAGTGATGCCTTTTGCAAACTGGGAGGGTGATATGGAAGTAGAATGCAAAGTATATTTTAGACAATGTGTTTAACATTGGAAAATGGAGTGTGAGGAACAGTGTTTACATTTGGAGATATCTTGTGGCTCTGGAGGCTAAGAGAGAGAACAAAACCAAACTTTGCTCTGTTACTTTGTGGTGTAGATAACATAAGAGATTTAGGAGTTGATGCTTTCCTGGTTTAAATGGCAAACCAGGGGAGGAAAAGCTGTAGGGTGGGAATTTTCACTGCAGTTTGCACTACAATTCACTCATGTTTTGTTCTCTTCATTCCTCCAGATGATCGTCGAGAAAAGAGTAGGTATGGAGAAGATAATAGAGGATATGGCGGGTCACAGGGAGGAGGTAGAGGGGGATATGACATGGATGGAAGAGGTCATATGTCTGGATATAGGTAAGTGATCTCATTCCTGTGCCTGCAGTTCCCTACCCTTGTTTGTTATTAC
This sequence comes from Pezoporus wallicus, assembly GCF_028554395.1. Taxonomy (NCBI): domain Eukaryota; kingdom Metazoa; phylum Chordata; class Aves; order Psittaciformes; family Psittacidae; genus Pezoporus; species Pezoporus wallicus. The sequence continues at coordinate 138,916 of NW_026639688.1, forward strand.
TTAGCTGGCTTTAATTTTTGTCTATTATATGTCTATTCCTAATGTGGCTCAGATTTAGATTTCTAAAAATGGGAAGTTTCTAAAATTAAACCTTTCTGCACTGCACAGAAACACATTTTGCCTAGGAAAAGCTTTTGGATTATGACACGTAGCTGTGTTTTATTTACATGAGTTGCAATACACAAACTGCTTGAGCCCATCCCTTAAAATAAGACATTGTAAAACCTGGAACAGTTGTTTTCAATTGGAAGAAACCAACAGCCAGGGATTGAGAAGGTTTTCCACAATTCATAGCTAAGGTAGCTAACATTTTAGCAGGGAGGTTTTGACTTTACAGTGACAAATCATTATGCTAAGGGTGGTTAAGTGTCTTTCTGCTTCCTAGTGACAGCATTACTTGTTCTTTACTGGGTTGTTTTGTGGTTTGGGGTGGTTTTCAGTTTAAACTTTTATTAAAATACAGTTTGTATTATTGGCTTAGCTGTCAGTTTCAACACATTTATTTAAAGCAGATTTTAAATATTAACAACCCCATTACCCCTTCTGCCATTGTATTAGGCCTTGCTCCTGTCAAGAAAATTTATGCACATATTTGATGTAGTGCATGCAGATGATCTCATGCATAGGCCATTGGGACCTTTGCTTTAAATCCTGTTGCATTAGACCAGATGACATTTATATTTCTTAATAAACTGTCACAATTTGCTACCCTTTCATTCCCTCTGTGAAGTGGTTGGGGGGGTGTAGAGTGCTCACTGATGCCAAGTAAGGATGTGGGAGCTTCCAATGAGCTGTAGAGTGCTGCTTGTTGACACCCCTTGCCCTTTAATAGGCTGCACGGTTGTGGGTTATTGCTGGAACCCCAGACAACTCTGAATTGTACAACACTGAACTGACCTTAACTAAAGAAAATAATCTAACAGTGTGTTAAGACTTGGTTGGTTAGAAAGTCTTCATTTTAAAACCATACTTTAAATTTACCTGTTTCTAAAGTGGTCCCAAATTGAACTTTGTGACTTGTTGCTTCGATGACATAGGTGAACCCTACCTCTCTTGATTAGGGGTGGTAGCATAATTACAAGTGTGTGTTAATACTTACTTCATGTTAGAGTTTGCTGGGGTTTTGTATAATAGAAACTTAACCAGCAAAGTAACCTCTAAATTAATTTTCAGTTAAAACTGAACAATTGCTTTTAAATCAGCTTTTCTGCGTGGATGAGGGTTTTCCATGTTCCTACGGTAAAATATGGGTCTTTAAAAAGCCATCTTCAGGTGAGCCCTTTCCATTCAAGAGCTTCAAATGTGAGCTTCAGAAAATCTACTTTTGGTAGATTTTATCACTTTGAAACAAACTTCCGTCTTTGCAAGTTGAAGTAAATGAAATTGATGTCTGTGAAAATAAAGCCTCTTCCCATGTTTTTCCAAATTGTAAGGAAAATCTTGTTCGCACATCCATGTAGGTAATACATGGATTATTACGTATTACCACTTCTGGTCGAACCAAAAACCACTTTTGGCTTTTTCAGTGGAAAGCCAAGAGAAAAAGAGTGGAAGTGAATGGAGAAGTGGGGGAAAATACCACAAAGTGGGTAGGAATTCTGTTCACTTCTATTAAGTGATGCAGTCTTTGGTGCTGTTTATAGTGAAATTTCTCTGAAACTACACTGTCATGTATATTTATTCAGTCTCTCTGCATAATTATGATGGAGAATTCTGTTTCTGACATGTTTTACCAAAGTCATTCCTAATAGGAAAGGGTAAAGTTTAAATTAAATACCAAACTTGTATAATCAAGAGGAAAATAACTTTTAATAAGGTAAGAAATCATGTTTAATCCTGTGAAAGTGTGGGATTTCAGGGTAGTTTCTTGGGTTTCCCTGGGTTTTTCCTTTTCCCCCTCCCCTAAAAGCTTGTGTAGGAATGTCAAGTCTATCTCCAGTAACTAGTTAGCATTTCAGATCACATTTTAATGCTCATGAATCCATAGCCACTAGGAAATAAGCTAAAAGTCTTGCCTACACAGATACTTGTAACTATGTAGGCTTTGACTTTCATAGTGCTTAGAACATAATGTGTAACTGAGTTCTGTCAATACACACACAGAGAAGTAAGTTGTTCTTTGACATTATAAAAACATTAATAGCTAACTCAAGACTGTAGCAAAGGAATCTCTTCTGTGTTAGCAAGCAAGAAAGATTTTGTCTGGACAGGGAGAACATGTTGCAGCTTGTTGCTCATTGTTAGAGCTGTACCCAGTGGCTGGTGTTCTTACAGCTGTATTGCCTAACCTGCTCTCTTGTGCTGGGTGCTGCATCCCCCTTACAAGCATCATCCTGCACTTGTGAGACAGTGACTTTGCCTGCAGCATCAGTTCTCCCACAGGGTTCGTGTGAGTTGCAATGGCCTGTATAAACCCACCCTACGTGTAGGAACCTTCAGAGCAGTGTGCAAGTGCTAGACATTATTCTGGCATACTTGAGGCAAAATCCAGTTAACATTTTTAAATTCTAAGAGCTTAAATTTCTTTGAATAACCTTTCTGAAAGTACTTCACAACCTCATTGGCAATGTTAAGGTATGAATTGTTATTCCAAAAACCAGAATGATTTGAATATGTACTGTGATGAATGCTTTCAGCACTCATTTTTCTTTTGTGCCTGTGCAAAGTCAGGCAGCACTGAGAGGAAAATACCTTTTGAGAAGTTCCTGTTCAGATTCTGTAGCTGATGTTACGATAAAGAACAATCGTTTTCTTCTGTGTCAGATGTTCACTTTTTAATCTCAGTAACTCAGGGTTTCAGAATCATTCAGGTATTTTTTTTAATGGCCTTGAATTACATCTTTGGGGGCTTTAGTAGAATTTGTCACCCTTTCATTGTGAAGCTTGAAGAATTCATGGTCTCATTTGTATTCTGGCTAAGAAGCAAAATCTTTTCTGTGTTTTTAAACCCACAGTAGAAGAGTCTTATCTTTGAGCTCTTTTGGTTAGAAAGCGGGTACACCAGGTCTGGAGAATGCAGTTTTACACCCAGTTATTCTTCCAAGTTTCCTTGTAGGGTTATTTCCCTTGTTGTTAGAGTTCTTGTCTGAAAAATAAGGAATTAATATTTTATTGTGGTTGTGGGACTGAACTGTTTTGGTTAAGCAGGTTAAGTGGGAAATACAGTAGCAATACAAAGCAGGTTTGTGCTCTTTGATGTTGAGAAAGCCATTTGGGCTGTCGGGTAGCTGTACCTGTGACACTGCCCTTCTCTTAGAGCCTGGGGATTAAATGGGAGAAGCTCTGCCTTTGAATCAGCTTGTGCAGTCTGTGTGGTGGAACTACATAGATGCAGTTTAGAAGAGGATTTACTGTTGTGTTAGGGTTTGGCATAGAAATCCCAACTTTGCTCAGCACAGATTTTATTCTCTCATGCAGAACTGATGTTGATGTGCTATAAATCAGTCACCTGTGCAGCTTAACTGTTGTATCGGCTATGAGTGGGAATAAGCTTATTGTTATAAAAAGAAACTACAACTTAGTGCAGGTGGGTTTTTGTTACAAGTGTGGTTTGTGTTCAGAATTAATATTATAACTTGTAATATTCATGCTTGAGCTCAGCCTTTTATAGGTAGACTTTGGGAAAACATGAAAAGAGGCAATAAATACAGGCGGGGGGGAAAAAGCCATCTGTCAGTGATTTTATGGGTGCACTGAGCATTCCTTTGTTGTTTGTAAAAATACATTCTTACGTGCAACTCCCACATGCTTGGCAAGACAGATCCATGTTGGAGGCTGAAATCTGGTGCCTGAGTTCTTGGTGCTGCTTCTGCCATTTAAAAAAGGTATTTCTTGTATCTGTAGTGTTGAGCTTGCCATGTAACTGTGCCTTTAACTCAAAGAGTGATTCCCAGCTGAAGTAAGCAATATTCAGATGCACACCAGTTACAGTCAAGTAGGTGATGGTTAAATGTGTGAGCATATACAGGGGGAAAAGAACATCTGATGGTGTTTCTTTCATAGCAGCAAGTTTTTGTCCCTATGAATGGTGCCTCGCAGACACTCTGACTGCTTGCAGTGCAGTCACTTATCTTCGTTGGTGACATAGCTGAATTTTAGCTGCCTGTTCATGATTCTAACATAAGGTGTTAAAACTCCAAACTCCAGTTGGTTGCCCATCTATTTGGTAAAGCAGTGAAGCACTGATATTAGGTTTTCCACATGTTCTGTGACGATGGTGTGGGAACTATTTCAGCCAGCTTGAGACTTGAATTTTGGGTCTTGGTGAGAGGTGAATCTGAGATGCTTGCAACCAGCTTCTGTGTTTGAGTTTGCTTGCTGCAGCATATCCAGGGACCTCCTGGGGATCTTGGGTACCTTTGCCCAGGGAGCTTGGAAAGGGAACACACTGCAGCTTTATAAATCACATAGGACATGTGACTTAAAAATGGAGGAGAGCATAAATCTGTCATCAAAGGTATTTGACACTGAACTGATGCAAATTTTTGCTGGGTTGGTGAGTCAAGACTAAGCAGAAGATGCCATGCTGAAGCATACTTGGGGAAAACCCTATTTCTGCAGACATTAATTAAAAAATCTAATTAAAATGTGGATTGCACTTGTTAGTGTGGGGTACAGAATTGCTGTATTGCAAAGTTACAAATGAAGCATTTGATGTGACCTCCTTTACATTTTGTATATCCAGCTCTGTACCACTTCTCAGTATTGTGGTGCATGCATTTTTACCCCAGCATCCCAGCAAAACCCTGTGAAGTCCTGGCTGTGTTGATCACAACCTTTCTGTATGTTTTTAGATTGTTGGATTTTGTCCTAATTTATGTCTCTGCTGCTGTATGCTTAGAAATCAGAAAACAAATGTTGTGGATAATGCTCTCCTGATGAACTGGGGACATAATCTAGGGCTGGGAAACTTTGATAACATTTTCATGGTTGATGTATTCACTCTTGTTATTTCTAAGTTAAAATCCTAGAAGAACAGGCATCCGACTGAAATGTTATGTTATAATCAAGCTTTTCTTTTAGCTGAAGTGAATTGGAGGTGGCAGAAAGGTATTTACAGTCAATTTTATGATCACTATTGTGTTTTTGTCATCAGTCCTTGAAAATAGCCAGCCTTGACTAAAGACCAGCTCTGATGTTGCATGTGGAATTTAGTCATTTTACCTCTTTAATGAGCAGAATGAGTTACATAGGAGTAAATGACACTGCATAAGAGAAGTCCCAGTAAAAGTGATAGCCTGTTGTGGCAAACATCTAATAGTCCTTTTATGTACTGCTACAGAATGTCAGTCACCCTTCAAAGAATGTGTCTCTTAATCCAGCTTTGATAATAGCTGTTAAAACCTTGTTTCTTTTCTATGCCTCACTTGGGGCAGATTTTACCTCATAAATGTTAAGCAAGCAATACCTTCCCTTCATCACTTTGCATTTGCTGTAACAGAAAGCAGATGCACAAAGTGCCAAGAAGTTACTCCCTAATTCTATACCATTGCCTCTTGCTGGGGTGCTTGTCCCATGGTTGCACTCTGGTGTCTTGGCAGATAGGTTGAATCAAAGCCTGGAGTGACTTCTAGTTGTGAAGCACAGTGGTGAAGGGGCTACTCATACTAGCATAGTAGTTCCCTAGCTACTCCACATCATGGTTTGAACTTATGCTGGCTTTATTTTAGCTGCTGTCAGGATTAGGTGAGCTGCCTAATCTTAAAGTAGCAGCTAAGCCCCCTGTGTGAAGGAGGGCAAGCAGGGCTGTTGTACACGGCAGCATGAGACTTTCTGACGCTTGTTTCTTGGCTTCCTAAACAACCCAGTGGTCGTATTTTTCCTCAAGGCTTTGAATACTGGTTATGTTATGTTCATAACGTGGATGCACTTACAAATGCTGGTGTGAGAAATCCTGCTAGTACAAACATTGACATTGAAAAGAGTGAGGGTTTATTTTCATGCACATAATTAGAGTTTCAAACCCCCTTCTAACCTTTGAAAAGTGATGTGTGTAATCTCTTAACTTGGTCTACATTTTGTGCCACAGGTATCAGAATGAATGAAATAAAACTTCACGGCCTCTGCTTTTGAAGCTCACATACACACACCTTCTCTGTAATGTCAAGTGCTAGCAGTACAGTAGGTCCCCACAGGCCCTTTCTCAGAGAACGGCTGATACTGATCATTTGCCCCTTGTATATAAATGCATTACAATGGAGGTTAATTAACTTCAGCTCTTCTTACTTCCAGGGAAGTCCTAAAGCACTCATTATTCCAAAGGAGCAATTACACCCACAATTAAAGCCCATTAACCTTCATGAAATAATGTGTCTGTTTGAAACCCCAGGTTTTAATAGCAGTCCTTTTGCCTTATGGGATGGGAGAGACTATTGAAGCAACGACATGTGTGTGGGTTAGTTTAAAATACTCTTCAGGGCTTCTCTCTCCTCCAGTGAGTTTATTCACTTTCATGTAATTTAAGCTTTGAACGTGAATGAGTGGTGAGGAGAGCGTAGAGATGGTGCTTTAGGTGCCAGACAGTAACTCTCAGCTTGTGATCAGTTAACTGTAGATTGAGCCTTGAGCTCAGCACATAGAGACTTAAGGAAGAAATCATTTCTTCAATTTTTCCTCTGCAGTGGTGGTGACCGTGGTGGCTTCAAAAATTACGGTGGTAAGTGCCGAGTATCCAAAAATGTTTCAGTGGAAATCCTTTATAAATCTAAAAGCCACCAATAATATCTCGTTACTATCTCCTAGAAGCATTATGGTGTTTCGGTGAGGCTGGTGTTGTTCATGAGTTTCTTTAAAGAGCCAAACTTTTAGCCATAAACTGCATTCCTCCTTTGTCAAATTGCATGAACGAATTTGTGGAGACAGTGACGTTCACCGGATTGTTTCTTTTCTTTTCTTTTGTTTCTGTTCTTTTTCCGTTACAAACGCTTCTTAGAAAGGTTCTAGAGGTAAAAACTTAAAGCGGTAAACTGCTTGGTGATGTGACAACCAGCAAGAGAACACCAGCACAGCATCAGTGTGGCAACTGCCACGTGCTGCAAGTTAAAGAACACGTTAACGTCCTACAGACACCTTCTGTTGAACGTTTTAAGCTAAATGGCCTCTAAATCTCTGGTTAATGTTTTAGATCTTAGCTGCATTACATACATGCTTTAAATATTTTCTTGTTTCTAAAAAAGTCACTTGAAAATGTTTTGCTAAAAATAGTCTTTTTTTTTTCCTTTTTTTTTTCCCCCCCCCTTAAACTCCTTTCATAGGTCAGAGGGATTATGGACCGAGATCAGATGCTGGTAAGAAAACAAGCAGTGGGTGGGAGTACATTGTAGCTCTCAGGTCGTTGCTTTTAAAATGTATTGCTAGAAAGATGGATGTGGCTGCAGTTCCCATGGCTCAAAAGAAACCTTAACTAAAGCCTCTCTTCCTTGAGAGGAATCTGGTTTATGAAAGCACGTGTGAATTTTTGGATGCCTTTTCATGGAGCAAGTAGGAATTTGCTGATGAACTTTGAATCCCTTTGAGCCCAGCAGCTGCTTTCACTGCCATAAGACTTCCACTGAACTTGAGTTATTTAAAACATAAGCTGCTTTGATGGGTTTGGATGTGCTGGCTCCATGGATAAGTTGAGTGTGTGGCTGTCCTGGGTTCAGCAGTAGCAATGACAGCTATGCTGGTCAGCTATTGAATGTTCTCTGTCTCTGATGTACTGTGGCATCTGTAGGTGCTGTGCATGTGTGTTGGAAGTTGAGAGTGTTAACTTCAAAATGATGCTCTCAGCTCATCTTTTATTTCATGCAAGTTGTCTTTGAGATTTAAGGGTCTGCTCCTGGGCAGCATAAACCTGAGTTTAAAATGTTGCTTTTGTTGCTACCACAGAAATGCATGGTAAATGTAACTTACTTTGTCCTAGATTCAGAGTCTGACAACTCTGATAACAACACCATCTTCGTGCAAGGACTCGGAGAGGATGTTTCAACAGATCAAGTGGCAGACTATTTCAAACAAATCGGTATCATAAAGGTATGTGAAATAAGAAATCATTGGTAAGAAGAAAGAGAACTTGCAGAGCTAGTGTATTGGAAAAGTACTGGTATCATTCAAGGCAGATGCTCACTCTGACTCCCAGTTGTAGATAGTATTTTTGTCTGATGTATACATAAGTATATGAGATGACAGCTCATTTATAAGCTGGCAGCACTAGCACCATTTTTTCCCAGTGACATTTAGATTGCTTCACATATCTTTAGTCTTTATAACCCTTAACACTGACACTCTATCCGTTGTACCACCCCCGTACTTCAGCATGTATGCTTCTGTGTTCTGTGGCTGGTTTTTCTGTTTCTGTGATTCTAAATTAGGGCTTCCTGCACTTGACTTCATTTTTTTCTCTTAAAACTGGGCCCATCATTGCATCCTGGAGAACAGCCAGTCAGTATCCTTCAGTCAGAAGCATCTGCTTCTGCAGGCTAGCTCCAAGAGAATCTTCCTTCTAGTGATACTTAGCTTTGAACTAGGTTTACCAGTATTTCTCCTATGTCAAGTGTACAACCTTTCTTTTCAGACCAACAAAAAGACTGGCAAACCTATGATAAATCTTTATACAGATAAGGATACGGGCAAACCAAAGGGAGAAGCAACAGTATCTTTTGATGACCCTCCTTCTGCTAAAGCAGCAATTGACTGGTTTGACGGTAGGTGAGAGTACCTGTTCTTCTGGTTATTTATGGATGTAACACACAGTTGAAGAAGCAAATCAGTAACCCCATTGGGAACCCTGTGCTGGTTGTTGTGTGGCTGTTATTATTTTCTGTGTGCTGGCTTTCTCATTTGGTGAAACAGCAGCTTGTGGTTAAGACCAAAAATCTCTAATGAAACCATTAAGGTTTGCCTGCGGTACCTCACGAGTGTGAGAGGTGGCATCACGTCACTTCTTGTTCAGACCAGCAGAGCTGTGATCTGTCAGCAGCTGGAGGGGTTTCCTACAGTGTTAGTATCGATACTGTTAGTGCTGTGGTGTTGGTTTTAGCCTTTGGGGATGGCTCTGACAATTTGTTTCAAGTGCATGTATATGAGCAGTGAAGAACAAGGGTTTTCTTAAATTGTGGGTTCAGTGGAGGATGACAGCAGATCCCAGAAATATAGTGATATAAAACTTTGCATTCTTGATGCAAAAATACAGCTATACTCTTTGATAGCAGTAAACTTGAGGAGGGTCTTAGAAGCTTTGTATTCAGTCTGTATGTGCAAATCACTTCTGTGCCTCTGAACTTGCTGCTGTGCCATTGGGAGCTGTATTGATCTTTCTCTCATTCCCTGTCTTTCCACAGGAAAAGAATTCAATGGCAATGTTATCAAAGTTTCTTTTGCAACTAGAAGGCCTGAATTCATGAGAGGAGGTGGAGGTGGTGGACGTCGAGGTGGGGACTGAAATCCATGGAATCCTTGGGTTTTAATAGTTAAATGCTTTTTAGCTATTCTTAGTTTATAAAAGTTGACTTTGAAGCAGTGATTCATCAAGCATAGGGGCCTTTGGGATTCTGCCATGAAAGGGAATAATAAGGCTTGAACCAAGCACGCTAAACTGAAATCTGTGATCTCTTCTACACAGCACAGAATTTACGCTTTCCTTTTGAACTGGAGAGTCTCCAGATCATGTCTCAGCATTGCTTTGAAAGAGATAGTGTAACAAGGATGTTGAGGCTGTGCAGTTTCCACATATATAGGTGTGAATTCCCAGTGAGTGTATTTACTCATTACAGCAAAGCCTTGAGATACTGTGTTTCCAGATGGTATCAAGCAAGGTAAATTATTCAACTGCTGCTGACTTAGAGCAGCAGTTGGATATCTGACTCCTTCAGTTACATGGATGTTTATCTCCCTGCTTCTCTGCATAATGCAGTTCTGTGAGTAGCCCATTGGATATTAATTACCATTTTACAGGAAGCATGCTTTGTGTGGTGGCTGTCAACAACTCTTAGTTCTTAAATCAGGCAGTTTTGTAGGCTGGTACAAAAGGGATTCGTCAAGAGCTTCAATTGGTATAAAAGTTCTTACTGTGTTTTGCTGCAGAAAGCAAGAACTGTGGTGTCCCTGTGCTTGTCAGATGCATCCTGGCATAAATCCAGTTTGGGGTGGTTTTTGTTCAGTGACTGAGCCTGGCCATATGTGATGGATAGACATTGTTAAATCTTTATGAAATTTCATTAATACACACAGTAGGTTTACATTTACCCATTGGCAATTCAAGTGGATCAGGTTTCCTTTTATTGCTGAAAAAGAATATATAATAAGTACATGGTGGAGAAACTTTTTCTGGCCACCACGTGCTATCCTTGCTTCTTTGTTTTCTCCATCTGCCTGAGTTAGAAATGTGCTCCTATGGGCATATGTATTTCAGCTATGCGGATACATCAGCTTCAGGACGTCAAATGCTGTTGAGGTTTGGTTGTGGCTGAAACTTCTGTTTGTCCAAGTTTTCCAGCTAGGAAAACCTCAGCTGGTAGTTGCTGAATTCTACCAGGGTACCATTTACTGTCCTTGGCACTCCCTGCTTCTTCCAGAATTCCTAATATGGCTTGTCTGGAGGGATGTATTTACATTAAACACTTCTTCCACCTGTAAAGTCTGTCTCTCAGGTTCTGAAGCTGGTGACAGCCCTTAATAAATGTTTCTTATGTATAAGGTCAAAGACACTTCCCCTCCTTTATTCTGACTGTAATTTTGTGTGCAGGTTCACGAGGTGGATATGGAAGAGGTGGAGGCTTCCAGGGTAGAAGTGGGGAACCCAAAAATGGTGACTGGGTTTGTCCTAACCCGTAAGTGTCATTTTCATTGGGCAGTGGTGTTTCATGGATGCTCTCTGAGTTTCTTGGCAGCTGAGTCTGGGGAGTCCTTGTCTTTTCCAGGGGCTGTGGCAACATGAACTTCGCTCGCAGGAATTCCTGCAACCAGTGCGGTGAGCCCAGACCAGAAGATTCCCGTCCATCAGGAGGTGTGTAGGGAACAGCTGTCTCTCTTCTGAAGCATTTAAAGTGCTCATGTCCCCTGCAGCCTTTTGGATAACCTGGCTGATGTGTGTTGGTTTGCATCCCCTCCAGATTTCCGTGGGAGAGGTGGCTATGGAGGAGAAAGAGGATACCGAGGGCGCGGTGGCAGAGGTGGCGACCGGGGAGGTGGCTATGGGGGTAAAATGGGAGGAAGGTAAGCACTTGCTTTGTCCTTGCTTGGTGCTGGAGCAGACAGGCTGTGGAAGTGATAGGGATGTGGGAAAGGAATGTTGTTTATGTGTGCATGCACACTGTGCTGTGAAAATACCAACTCCACATGGGAGCTTGCAGGGGAAGGAAGTCAGTTGAGTGTGTTCTGTGAGTGTTTTTGGATGAGGCTATCCAAGCACAGAAGTTAGCGTGGAGATGTCTCACTGAAAGGGCTGTTTGTTGTTTGCTGAAGGGGATTCCTTATAACTTTGCATTTCCCTTCCAGAAATGACTTCAGAAACGATCAACGCAACAGACCATACTGAAGACCACTGTGAATGTTTTGTTTGTCTTCTTGATGCGTTTGATAGTGAAATTGCCAGAGTTTTGCCTGCAGCTTCACCCATGGCCTCTTTGGATAGTGGAATTGAGTGAAACTAGAGTTTTATTTTGGTGGGAGGGATTGGGGTGGTTTGGGAGGACTTTTTTTTTTAAGCAAGACATGGAAATTTAATCTTGATTTCAACATTCTCCTCTTTTCTTCCCCCTCCCCCATACCTTTTCAACAGGCCCCTGAGAAGAAAAAGGATAAACTGTAAAATATTGCCAAAATATGAAGTGTTTTGTAATACAACAATAAATGCTGATTGTTTTATTTGTGAAATCTCACTGGTGCAAGTTAATTCAGTTGCCTGTGTTTCCTTCTGTGCTCCCTAGCTTCCTGTGTATGACCTAAGTAGTAAATAGAATCATAGAATAGTTTTGGAAAGGACCTTAAAAGCTCATCCAATTCCAACCCCCTGCCACAGGCAGGGACACCTTCCACTAGAGCAGCTTGCTCCAAGCCCCTGTGTCCAACCTGGCCTTGAGCACTGCCAGGGATGGGGCAGCCACAGCTTCTCTGGGCACCCTGTGCCAGCGCCTCAGCACCCTCACAGGGAAGAGCTTCTGCCTTATCTCTAACCTGAACTTCCCCTGTTTCACTTTGAACCCGTCACCCCTTGTCCTGTCACTACAATCGCTGATGAAGAGCCCCTCTCCAGCATCCTGTGGTGGGCCCACTTGCTGTCCATACTTTCTATCCCAGACTTGCAGACTTGTCCCTGGCTCCTTTCTCATTTCCCTCTGAGGATGAAGTCCTGCTTTCCTATATTGCCTGCTACACATGCTTTGGTGCACCCTGCAGCCTTCAGGAGGAGCAGGCAGATGGCAGTGTGCTCTTGTGCTGCCAGGGAGCATGTTGTGACCAGCCCAGGCTCCAAAACCAAAGTGGGACGGCTTTTAGCAAATCGACTTCCTTTTTCTATGTATTGCTGTCCCTTTTAGTGCTGCTTTTGAAATGTGGGTGATGCAAACGAGTGCTGCGCTCATCTTTGAGATAAGATGGAGGTGACACAGATGCAGAAGACACGTTGTAAGCGTTTGGGATTCAGCACTGAAGCCAAGGTTTGAAGAAGCAGGAGCCCCTGCTTGGACTAGGTCATTGCACACTACAGAGGAGAGGTGGTGGGGCTGTGTGAGAAGCTGGCACTGCCACAGTCAGCTTGTGTCCAGTGCTGCCTCTTCATCACAGGCCTCCAAGAGAGCGTCTGGTTAACAGTAGCTTTTGTTCATGCTTGTAAGCCAGCTCCCTGCCTTGGTGTGCAGTCACGGTGATGGGGAGTTCAAACTGGGAATCACCCATGGCTGTAAATGGAGTATTTTAAGGTGTCTCTTTGAAAGTGCAATTGTCACAAATCACGGAGAGCTTGTTCATGAAACACTGGAACTGGAGGTGTATGTGTGTTAGTGATGCTGTAAAGTTTAATGGATGAGGGAGGCCTTTAGGAAGGCAAATAAATTCAGTGTCTTGTTCTGCTTAAGACTTAAGATCCGAGGCCTGGTACACCTAACTTGGTACTGTCAAAAATGAGCCAGGCTGGCTAAGTTGGAGTCACAGTTAAGCTGGAGTGATGGTTTGAGGGAAGCAGGCTAGAGGGTGCTCTTGCACCTCGGATCCGAGGGATGAGGGGCTGGAGGAAGGCAGTGATGCAGCTGAGAACAAAGGGATGTGTCACGGCCTCAGGTTGCTTGCCGAACACAGTCGCGCTTGCAAATTGCAGGCACCTCCTTAGGGCAGCTCCTTGATCCCATCGCACTGTGTGAGTAAGCTGGGAAGGGCTGGGCTGAGCAAACCCAATGGGGCAGAGGCACCCTGGTCCTGCACGTTCCCTGCTGTCTCTCTTGCCTTTTCCCTCTGGGATTTTCAATACCTGGAGCAACAGTTGTAGCTCCCTTTAATCCTGACTCAACTGCCAGCCCTGCCTTCCCCCCCCAGCCTAAAAGCATTTATGTCCTTAAGCAGTCACTCCCCAGCTGGATCACTACCCAGACCAGTATTCAAGTAAGCCACAAAACTGGTGGAGCTGTCGCCACCTTCCCAGCCTGGCAAAGATACTGGATGTTTGTTTTATTCATGTTCTGTTCCTCACTGGGGCAAGCACAACTTGTGTTCTACATGGCTTCTACGACTGTGAAGACATCTTCACCGGCTGCTTTGTCTCATAGAAAGCTAGCAGGGCAGAGAAAGGGTGACACCAGGTTGGGGGCATGCATGTGTTTTAGTTGGTTTTGGTGCAGAGAGTTAAATGAGTTCATAGAGAAGTCTGTGAAGTGATGTTCTGTAGTTACAAACCCAGGTGAAGCTTTAACAATGCCATTGCCCTCCCAGCTCTTCCTGCTGAGTCCTTTTGCACTGCACACACTGCCTACAGGGTAAGTTTTCATTGAGGCTAAAAGCAAAGTAAAAACCTTTCCAAGAAGCCAGTGTATTAAGGAATGAATGAATTTTAGCTCTTCCTGACACACAAGTTCACAGCTTGCTGCACTCTGGTTAAACACAGGGCCTTACCATCACACTGGGGTTATCCCTGTATTTAGTTAGATACGCTGCTCCTATTTTAGGGACTTCACTTGTAATACTGTGCAAACAAAGTGCTTTACTAATGGCCAGCGATCTCCACGAGAAGGCTTGGGGTTTAAAGGTACCAGAAGCGGTCCTATGTGAGAGCTTAGTAGGATTTCATCATGCAAACCTACAGACTAAGGAGAGGGAAGGATGTCGACGTGTTGGTGGAAAACCAGGAGCGGCTATCCCAGTAGAAGGGGCAGTTTGGGATGTCTGAGATGGGAACAGCTTTGCTCTGCTTCCTTCATTTCTCCTGATCTATCCCCCAACTCGCTTTATAAGGGTTTATGAGGGTTTAGGTTTGGGAATCAGTCCTGTATGGGATGCTGGTGGTTTATTTATAAAACACATCCCGCACTTGCCAAGCTCAACAACAGCTTTATGGAGAAACGGAGGGGTGCCAGTGTGGGAGAGGCATGTGATCCCTGCGGACATGAAATGCAACTATTATCGCTAAACAATTTAAGAGACGGCCAAATAGTTTCCATGCTGGATCTATGCAGCCAAACCCACCTCACCCTTAGAAGTAATGCAACTTAAGTTGCTCAAATACCACAGTCCTAGAAGAGATATGGAAGCAGTGACTGAAGCCAAGAGCTCGGCTCTTGGGGGTTTTGAGGCCAGGATTCTGCCTGTGCTGCTTTGCCTAAGATGGAAGTTGTAATTCCCATTTCCAGGCTAACAAAGAGCTCGTGTGACCTTGTCCCCAGTAGATGGTGGTGTTAATGCTGTTGTAATAAAATACAGCTGCCAGGATGCACCCAACGTTGCAAAAGGGCTTAAAAACCCACTTCTCGTGTCGCTTAGGTTACACCCTGCTCCTGGAGAGAGGGATGCATGGGTTTAGCTGTCCTCTGAGCTAATAACCAGTGAGGCTTAAACTGCTCCAGCCCCTGCAGTACGACTCACACTGGTGTGCTTGCAGCAGGACCTGTTGGCTGGCTGCAGCCTCTCCAGACTTCCCAGGATCCCTGCGCAGGAAAGGGAAAGCCAAGGGAAGCATCTACAGCTTTTGCATTTCCTTCTTTCCTAAACACCTTTCTGACGAGCATCTGCTCCTGGCTCTGTGTAAGACAGGACCCTGGCCTGGGTGGGCTCACTGAATGCATCACGTCCTTCGACTCGTGAGAGCTCACCATGATGGATGTACCCATCAAAACAAGAAAGGCTTGACCCTTGTGATGGCTGAAGCCAGGGGAGCACAAGCTGCTTGTGCCTTTGAAGAGCGGACCCTTGCAGGCGAGGGTTGGTGAGCACAGCAGGCAGGGGAGGCCACAGCTGCTCATCTCATTGACACTGATGTAGCTGCAGAGCTTCCAGCAGCGGGGTGAGTACATCTGGTGCTGCCCTGGGGCCATCCTACAGCTCCCGGCTGCTGCAACCCGTGTTGAGCAGCAAACACGTGAAGAATGGCTGTTGTACAGGGGCTGTGTCTCGAGTGGATGGAACAGAACAACTTGAACGTGCTCGGAGCGCAAAGCACTCAAGGCTTTTACCTGGCAGCTCTTGCGTGTTGCATCCGTCCCGGGTAGACGCTGGCACGGAGGAGTGATGGTGTTGCTATTTGCTTTATCAGTTGTGGTAAACAGTCAGAGCCGTTCCAAGAAGCATCACGTCACTGGAGTGCTGTTTCATAATGTGTGTTTATGGGCTGCTCTCGGAGCTCACCTCGGTCGGAAGCAGGCAGTGATTCACTCCGTGGTGCCTCACTGCTCTGCCCCGCACCCATATGGACTGACAAGGCTCCCTTGCTCCAGACCGGTGCCTGTGGGAGCAGCAGCACGTCCTCCCTGATGTTCTCAGGTGAATACACTGCTGGTATTGGATCAGGAACCCTCTGCACCTCCAAATTCAAGCTGTGAAGGCATCTTAGGAAAGGGTTTAGAAATTAAGCTACCTGCCTGCAGTGAGACCTGTGTGGATCTGAGGGAGATGGGATTTTGTCTGGAAACCTGAGGAATCAGGGATGCTCAGGCAGCCAGGGCTTGTATGGCTCTGTTTATCATCCTCTTCCACTATTGGTTAGTAAAGCTTCATCAGCTCTTCGCTACAGGTTTCACTTCTTCCGTTTCAGTTTTAGGGTACAGGTTACGAGGATTCTCTTTCTTCTGCTCCACGTTAGAGCTTTAACCTAATGCTGAAGGAGCTGGAAATGTGTTCACCTTCCCACAAGGCAGCTTCTCTGTTCCTGATACTGCTCTGATTACAGCACCTGGGTAAACAGCTTTATCCTCCGAGCCAGCAGCCTGTGCAGAGCTGTGATTCGGCATCTCCAAGGCTGGGCTGGATTCTTCTCCATCTGAATGCTGAATCCCCTCAGGACCACAGCAGCGGCCCTGGGAAATGCCAGGTCGGAAAGCTGGCTGCTCCAGGGGCTGCAGGTGCCCTCCCAGAAGCTTCCCTGCATTACAATGAGCAGAGGAGGGAGTTTCCTGCTCCTCCTGGAGCCGAGCCCGTCACTTTCTCATCATCCATGTTCTTAAGTGGAAGAGCAGATGGATCAGTCGCTTCCTAGATACGAACCAAACACGGATGCGTTTGCAGACAGAGCTGCTCTTGTTTTGAAGGGAAGCATGGGGCTGACCTGGGCTAGGAGCAGCCCCGTCCTGCCCTCACCCGTGCCAGCCTCCCTCTGTCCTCTGCCAGCATCCCATCGATCATCCCCAACATTCCTCATTTCTCCCATCTGTTTATTCCCCCAATCATACCCCAGCAACTGACTTATTTTGCCGTGTTATGCAGATCTCTTTCTCCCTCCTCTGAATCCCGCCTCCTTCCCGACATGCTAATCCCTGTGCAGCTGAAGGCAATGTGTTACAGGATCCCTGCGGACCTCTTCAAGCTGCACTCAGCAGATGCTCCTGGAACTTCAGCTTTTGGCATGGTTAAAAAGAAGAGGAAGAGGCCTGCTAGCTGTAGAATAGGTGTGTGGTTGAAGCTGGCATGGAAACAGAAGCAGATATAAATCACATCCTATTTTCCCCCCCACCCCGAACTGAAGCAGAACCAAAACATCCTTTTGCTTCAATCAAACTAAAGCACAACAGTCAAACAAAACACTGCGGGGAGTAAACAGAGCTGTTCACTTGTCACTGGGAGCCGCAAGATCATGAACTGTGTGCAGGTCACAGAGCTGATGCTGGTGCACTGTATTGCCTGCAGTGACAACAAGCCCCTCACTACCCAAGGCCCGCTGCCGTAATGGCACTGCTCTAATGCGGGCTTTGTCCAGCCTGCTGTGCTCGTGGCTAGCGCTGTTGGAGCAGGATGCCTTGCATCTGAGCCCTGTGCTGCTCTGCATCCCCAGGGTCTGGACCACAGATGAACGCAGGTTTAGGAAATGCTGGACTTGCTTTCTCCTCCTCTGCTCCCCATGTTCAAGCCCAAGCCTTGCTGCCGTGGTGGGGGGTTTGTCCCAGCACCCAAACCTGCCCATGCTCTGCTCCCCGTGCAGCCTGGACCAACAGCCCATGCCATGGGATGCCTCCTGGCGTGGCCACTTGCGTGCCCAGCTCTGCCACCCACGGCTGGGGTGAGCTGGTGATGCCCGAGCGCAGAGCAGAGATGCTGCACAGGGGAGACGGACGAGGACCCAGCCCGGGTGCTGCTGGAGCCGGGTGGGTGCAGGACGGGCTCAGCTCCCTCCCACCCCTCCTAACCTCGCTGTGTGCAGGGGGACGCGAGGCGAGTCCGGGCCGAGGGCGGGCGGTGCCGGGGCTGCGGGAGCGAGCGGCGGAGCCCAGCCCTCGGCCGGGGCCGGGCCGGGAGGGGGCCGCCCCCCGGGGCCGGGCGGGGAGAGGCGAGTGGGGCCGGTGGGAGCGGAGCGGAGCGGGCATGGGGCCGCGGGCGGCCGGGGCGCTGCGGGCAACGCTGGCGCTGGGGCTGCTGGCGGCAGCGCAGCCCGGGCCGGCAGCTCGGCAGCGGCGGGACGCGGAGGTAGGAGCGGCACCGGGGTGCGGGGGACCGGGGAACGGGCCGGAGGGAGCGGGGGGGCCGGCACCGGCGTCGCGATGTCCTGAGCCAGGGCGTCGTGTGAGACCGTGCTATAGGGGTGTGTGAGCCCCGGTGTGCCCGTGCTATAGGGGTGTGTGAGCCCCGGTGTGCCCGTGCTATAGGGGTGTGTGAGCCCCGGTGTGCCCGTGCTATAGGGGTGTGTGAGCCCCGGTGTGCCCGTGCTATAGATGTGTGTGAGCCCCGGTGTGCCCGTGCTATAGATGTGTGTGAGCCCCGGTGTGCCCGTGCTATAGGGGTGTGTGAGCCCCGGTGTGCCCGTGCTATAGATGTGTGTGAGCCCCGGTGTGCCCGTGCTATAGGGGTGTGTGAGCCCCGGTGTGCCCGTGCTATAGATGTGTGTGAGCCCCGGTGTGCCCGTGCTATAGGGGTGTGTGAGCCCCGGTGTGCCCGTGCTATAGTGGTGTGTGAGCCCCGGTGTGCCCGTGCTATAGGGGTGTGTGAGCCCCGGTGTGCCCGTGCTATAGATGTGTGTGAGCCCCGGTGTGCCCGTGCTATAGGGGTGTGTGAGCCCCGGTGTGCCCGTGCTATAGGGGTGTGTGAGCCCCGGTGTGCCCGTGCTATAGGGGTGTGTGAGCCCCGGTGTGCTCATGCTATAGATGTGTGTGAGCCCCGGTGTGCTCGTGCTATAGGGGTGTGTGAGCCCCGGTGTGCCCGTGCTATAGATGTGTGTGAGCCCCGGTGTGCCCGTGCTATAGGGGTGTGTGAGCCCCGGTGTGCCCGTGCTATAGGGGTGTGTGAGCCCCGGTGTGCCCGTGCTATAGGGGTGTGTGAGCCCCGGTGTGCTCATGCTATAGATGTGTGTGAGCCCCGGTGTGCTCGTGCTATAGGGGTGTGTGAGCCCCGGTGTGCCCGTGCTATAGATGTGTGTGAGCCCCGGTGTGCCCGTGCTATAGATGTGTGTGAGCCCCGGTGTGCCCGTGCTATAGATGTGTGTGAGCCCCGGTGTGCCCGTGCTATAGATGTGTGTGAGCCCCGCTGTGCCCGTGCTATAGGGGTGTGTGAGCCCCGGTGTGCCCGTGCTATAGGGGTGTGTGAGCCCATGCTATATATGTATGCATGCCCCGGTGTGCTTGTGCTATAGGTGTATGTGTGCCCATGCTATGTATGTGTGGGAACCCCGCTGTGCCCATGCTATAGGTGTGTGTGAGCCCCAGTGTGCCTATGCTACTGGGGTGCATGAACCTGTGCTATAGGGGTGTGTGAGCCCTGATGTGCCTGTGTTATAGGTGTGTGTGTGCCCATGCTATATGTGTGTGAGCCCTGGTGTGTCTGTGCTATAGGGGTGTGTGAACCCGTGCTATAGTTGTGCATAAGCCTGTGCTATAGATATGAACCTGTACTATAGGTATGTGTAAACCTGTGCTATAAGTGTGTGTGAACCTTTGCTATAGGGGTGTGTGAACCCTTGCTCTAGGGGTGTGTGAACCCTTGCTGTAGGGGTGTGTGAACCCTTGCTCTAGGGGTGTGTGAACCCTTGCTGTAGGGGTGTGTGAACCCTTGCTCTAGGGGTGTGTGAACCCTTGCTATAGGGATGTGTGAACCCTTGCTGTAGGGATGTGTGAACCTGTGCTATAGGGGTGTGTGTGTGCCATAGATGTGCCTATGTGACAGGTGTGTATGTGTCACGGGTGTGTGCATACCATAGGCATGTGCCGGCCCCAAGTATGCCCATGCTACTGGTGTGTGTGTTCCAAGGGTGTATAAATGTCATAGGCATGTGCATGTCATAGGTGTGCCCATGCCATAGGCACGCAAGTGCCATAGGTGTGTGCATGTCATAGGGGTGCCCATACCCTGGGTGTGCCCATGCCATAGGTGTGTGCAAGCCCCAGGTGTACTCATGCCATAGGAGTACAAGTGCCATAGGTGTGTGCTGTGCCATAGGCATGGACATATCCCTGAGGTACATTAACACCATAGGTGCATGCCCACGAGGGCCTGACGTTTGTTCATCCACGCGTGCTGTGAGTGCCTGTTATGTGTATCCCGCACAGGCACAACCACACATTGAGCCCCGTGTGCCACAAACTTCCCATCTCCAGGCAAATCCCAAGGGACAAAAACCAGGCTTTCCCCTCCTCTGCCTCTCCCCAGGGCTGTCCCATCGCCTCTGTTTGGATTTCCTCTTTTTGTCCCCCTATCATTGTCCCTCCATGCCCCATCCGTTCCTGTTTGGTTTGGGAGGACGAGGTGTGAGGTTTGGCTGGTGAACAAAGGTTGTGTTGGGGATTTTCTCTTGTTTAGGCACCAATCCAGTGCACGTTTGCCCAGATGCTTGATCCGAAACCCCAGCAAATCCTAGTGCATTAACTGGGGTTTCACATGCAATAAATGCTTGAAGGGTTGTTTTAATGTGCAGGCTTCTCTGGGAGACGCTGTTCTGAAGAGGGGATTTATCCATGTGCTCCTCCCAGTGTGCCCTGGAGAAAAACAAACTTGCGAAGTTCTCAGTGCTCAGAATTCACTTCAGTTTCACTCTAAAAGCAGCTCGTTGGGGGCAAGAGCTGCCTTTGGGTTCCTCGCCGATGTCTTCCTATCTCCCTGCCTCAGTTTCCCCGGTGAGATGTGCTGTGCTGGCCAGGGACCACGTACACAGTGGAAACACAGAGAACCTGGGCTAACAAAGCTTGTCTAAATGAAGTGAGCAGATAATGCTGCTTTTAAAGAGGGAGCTGAATGTCTCCTGTAGCATCCAATAGCTCCCGTGACTTGCGGCTTTCAGACCACTGCCAGGCTTTGCTTCTAAGGCTTTATTCTTATTGCTTTTAAACCAGGTGAAGTTTGCAGCAATGGGCTGTAAAAGTGGGATAAAGCACCCAGCGGTGTTGTTTTCCTGGCTCCTGCCCTGCTTTTCAGCGCCTTTGTGTCGATTGCCGCTCCAAGAGACAAAAAAGAAGTTAGGAAATCCAATTTGAACCATTTGTGTGCTAAATCCTGTCGTTATCTGCAGGCTCCAGGCAGGAGAAGGGCTGGAGCACGTAGCTTGGCAGACCTGGGTTGTGCTCGGGATGGCAGTTTGGGGGGTGTGGTAATGCCCGAGTCTCCCCGATCCCAGGGGAATGGTGTGGAATACAAGGCACAAGAGAGCTCATCCCGGTTTGGGAGTGAAGAGCAAGGCAGAGCGCTGGTGGGGCCAGGGGCAAAGGACCATAGAGCCCCTTGTGTGAGAAGCTACAGGTCTGATGTGATGGGAATCAAAGTTGGGTAGAAATCTGAGAAAAGCTGGGAATGGGAATGGGAATGGGGAGCGAGACTGAGGGACAGATCCACTCTCATTCTGGCTTATTTTCTATTGGTATCTTCTTTGGTATCTTCTTTTCCTATCCTCCTTCTCCCTCTCTTACTTTTCCCTATCCTGTCCCTCTTCCCCCTGCACTTGACCTCTGACTTTGCAACCCAAAGGCTCACATTTAGCCTGGGCTCTGAGCCATAGCTGTGCTTAGAAACGCTCCAGTGTCCGGATGAGCTCCTTTATGGAGCAGACTTCCAGTCGGGATGCTGGATGTTGAGCGCTGCCTGGCTGGTGCGAGGGTCTCTGGTACCCTGTGGGCCTTGGGGTCAGCTGGGACCCCCGTGTGCTCCAGGGAACCCCCACATTGACATAAAGAGGAAGAAATCCTTCTCCCTGGGAGGAATTCCTTGCTGTTCAGCCTCTGCACAGCAATGGAAGGAGTGGAGGAGAGGAGGAAATACTCGGGTGCCATCGCCCCTGTGAGAGGATGTAAAACCCAAGGCTTTTGAGACAGTGTGGATGTGGGAAGTGGTTCCAAGGCACCCGTGTGCCGAGCAGCCCCTGAGTCACACAGTGTGAACAGCCCCCCTTTCTTCCCAGCTCCGTTCCCAGACAATCCCTGCCTGTTACAGGGAATAACGCCCTCCAGGCAGGGGGTTCCCATCCCGGTGGAGGGCGAGGATGGAGCGTCTGGCTTCCTTTCTCTCCTCTGACATGAAAGCAGAACCAGGCTGCGTGACCAGACTGGTTTGTCTGCTGCTCTGGTATTCGCAGGGGAAGGTTTGGCCAAGCCCTGTTCTATCCCTGCTCTCCCCAAGTGCTTTGGGTCGCATTCGCATGGCTCTGGAGCTCGTTTCCAATGCAGGAGTGAATTGTAGTGATTGCCGGTGAGATATCCCTCTATTTAACACGCACACAAGCAGTGATTTGCAGCCCCAGAAGCAGAGAACACCAACCCTGGTGTATCTCATGGTGTTTCTTTCCTTTCGAGTGATGTTTGTTGCTCTTGTCCCGAAGCATCCCTCCTGTCCAGGCAGAGGGTTGAGAGCAGAGAGCTCAGCAACCTGAAGATGCAGGTTACTGAAACCAGGAGGGGTTTTAGTCCTGCTTCTCAGCTCCAGAAGTGTGGAAACAAAAGGAGCTTAACAGAACCTGGGTGCAGATTCTCCCAGCTCCTCATCTTCAGTGGTAAGGAGGTAAACTGCTGCTGGAGCAGCATTTCAGGAGGGGCAGTTGGGAGAGGAGATTCCTTCAGGACCGGATTTGGCACAGGAGGGGAGCAGCCGGATGGGGATCAGGGTTTAATCACCCTCTGTCATTAACATGCAGAATTAGCCGAGGTTCCGCTGTCTTTGCAGCAGGAGGATGCCCAAGTGCTTGCTAATCTCCCTTCTTGTGTGTCTCTGTATACAATATTTATACAGATACTTACACACACACTTAAACAAAAGACCCGAGGGCTCTGCCAAAGGGTTTGCAAGCGCAGGCAGGAATGTGGCTTGGGAGAGAAGAGACAAATGAGTGTGTTTAAAGGCAGCCCGCAGGCAGGTAGCAACCCAATGGGCAGGAGGAGATGCTGGGGTCAGCTCTGCTTGTGTCTGTGCTTGAGGGAACCTGAGGCAGCAAAGCAGGAGCTGCAGCTTCCCCTGTGCCTGTCTTGGTGGTGCTGTGGGATGCAGCCTGGGGCTGATGGGCCCCAGGGCTGAGGAGATCCCCTTGGGCTGCTGCTGTCTCATGATTCAACCCCAGGTCATCAGCTACTGTAACCATGGCTTGGAATTCCAGCCCACCCCGCGGCAGGATGCGGTCGCTTCCCTCTGCTGCTGAGGGATGGAGGGGAGGGATGGGGCTGTATCCATGCGGAGCACAGGGGACCACAGTCAGCGAGAGCCCAACGTGAGGCTTCTCCATCACTTAAGTGGTGGAAAGGTGCCAGAAGCTGAGTGTGTGGAGTGGGGGCATGCAGGACCAGAGCCTGCTGCTCTGCGCTGTTGTTATCCCGGTTTCCAGGGAGGGAGGTCTGATTGTATTTACTGCTGGCTGTGCTCCACTGGGATGCCTGTGGTCAAGGGCAAGGTGTTTCCTTGGCTTTAGCTCTCCGCAGAGATGATTTCCAGGGCTGTGTCCAGCTCCACATCAGAGCTCTGTGGTGGGAAGTGTCCCTCTTGTCAGTCCCAAACTCTCCTCCTGCTCTCCCTGCTGCCGCTCCAAAGGCTTTTCCACCCTATCACTGGCTCCTGGGCAGCTGGATCTTTCCTCTTTTCCCTCCCCGGTGCATAGCGGGAGCTGGGCATATTTCGTGTTAATGTTCAGCCCTTGGTTTCCTGCTGTTTTTCTTTCCCCATTGTATGGAAAAGAGCATTTCCCTGTCTGGGGCAGCCGGGAGGCGGTTTTCCCAGCATGGCCAGGCTTTGCATTGCAGCCTCTGGAGAGGTTTAATGGGATGTGCCAGCTTCCACACAGCCTTAACAAAGCCTGGCTGGTCCCAGGGGGAAGTGCAGGGCATGGGCAGTGCTGGAGGGGGTCTTGAGCACTAGTTTGGGCACAGGACACTGTGCTATGGGGCTCTTGGGTTCCCCTGTAGCCCTGCAAAGCCTCTGGTCCCCAGGGGCCAGAAGCTACAAGGAAAACTGCTGCTTTGGTTGGACTTGCAAAGCTCAGGGAGACGTGGACAGATATAATAAAACCAGTGGCCTGTGTACATCGTGGTGCTGCTCAGGAGCAGCTGCTGCGACAGCCGTTGCTGTTTGCCATGTATGCTGATGGTCCAGATGGGGTTTCAAGCCTTCATGAGATCATGGTGGGGAAAACCCCGTTTTCATGCATGAAGAATGGGCTTGTGTTAGGTTACAGGGGAGGAAATAGCTTCAAATTGTTATGTTTTAGATGATGGGTGGAAGCAAAACTGTGGTAGGAAAGGTTTACAGACTGGGGCTCTGTCTGGGTGCTTTGGAGATCGCATTTATCTGCGGTGATGTAAGTGCTGGGATTATCACCCCACATCCATATATGTAGCTGGTGCTTTTCTAACTGGAGGAGAACATTGTGAAAACACAACTGCAGAGAAAGAGGCCAGATCCCTCCTCCTCCTCCCCAGACTACTCTTCAAACCTCCCTGCCATGCATCCCTGTGAGGCTCCTCCATCCCCGTATCCTCCACTGTGTGCGCATCCTGTGTTGCTGCTGGTACCCATGTAAAGGGGGGATTTATCCCCCTGTGGCTGTGGAGGTGCCATGTCCAGGCTCTATGGTCCATCCTCATGCAGAGGTGGTGTAGCTTCACTCAGCAAACAAGCTCATGCCCGATTTAACCTCAGTGGGACGGGGTGCGCAGTGTCTGGGTGACACTGATGCTTTCACTGCTGCAGCCTGATGCTGCTCCAAGATGCTGGTACCTCCAGCCGAGTTGGAGAATGCTTTTGGTGGGAAGCACAACCAGGTTTTTAGGCTGGGGCTTTGGTGAAGAGCGTGTCCCGGCAGGAGGATGTGCTGGTCCTTGCTAATGGAACGGGATGCTCCAGGTAGAAGGGGTGTAAAGGAGGAGATCAGACTCAGCGGGTGCAGGAGCACATGGAAGGTGCCTGCCCTGCCTGCAGGGAGCTGGCGGGCACAGGGGATGAGTGTGTGGGGATGACGTGATGATGACTGTTAACAGCAAGCAAAGGGCTTGGGCAGGAGGAGGAGGAGGAGAGAGACATGCTCTGGCGCACCCCAGGGCTGCCATATCCAGCAACCGTTCCCAATCCCTGCCAGGCAAAGGGATGTGCCCAGGAAGGGATGGGGGGTGCAGTGGGATTGAGTCACCCTCTGGAATTAGACGGTCAGGAGCAGCATCTTGTGCAGGTTAACACTCTCCCCCTGCTTTCCCCTGTCCTGAGACAAGCAGGATGGGAAGAGGCTTTAGAAGCCCGAGTTTCTGCAGTTCTGTCCCGGGGCAGCCCGTGGCATTCCTGGTGCTCAGCCCACATCTCCTCTGGGATGCGGGAAATGAAGCAGCCACTTTCCCTTTCTATTGCTCATTACTAGAGCTCCAGTTCTGCCCTCACAGGATGCTGAGCAGCTTGTTTGACCCCTGCAGACGGCCCCGGCGGGTGTGGAGCATTCCTGTGACCAGGAATATTCACTTCTCCGGGAGCTGGGGCACGGGCTGAGCAGAGGGAAGCTGTTTATTTTCCTTAACATGCAATTTCGGTGCTGGAGCCAGTTCAGAGCAACCATCTCCGTCCATGTCAAGGGCTGATAAGAAGAAGAATGGTTTGGCAGAGCAGATTGCCCCCAGAGCGTCTCCGCTTTGCAGCAGCACATCCTGCATGGGGATGGGGGGAGGCTGCAGCCTGACCCCGTCTCACCCCACTCTTCGTGCCCACAGCGCTCGAGCCTTTAACGTAGTCATTGCGCTGAGCTGAGGTGATTCAAGCTGTGGGGTTGGTGGCTCTGCCCGCGGGTGACACGGCAGCAGGGCTTTCTGATCTGTTGGTAGCGATGTTTCCTCCTCCGCCTCCATCTCACCATGGCCAAACACCAAGAGAACCAAAAACACTGGGGGGGAGACACACATAACCCTGTGTGAGCGCAGGTTTGGGGTGCTGAGGTGCCAGGAATAAACCCAAGCTTTTCTGCCCAGTCCCATCTTTGCAGCACTGTTTCCCACCCCATCTCCAGTTTTCCCTTATTCCTAAGCTAATGCCTGCCTCTGCTCTGAGCTGTGCCTCTCCCATGTCTCTTCTTCCAGCTATTCCTGGAGAAATACGGCTACTTTGGGAAGCAGGCTCCCGGCACACACAGCCCTGATGAGTTCACGGATGCACTGAGGTACAAGCCTTTGTTTCACCCAAGCACTAACGCAGCAGCTCCGGCTGCACGGATGCTGCCGGCATCTCACACGCTCTGATGGTAAAGCACAACCGGCCCCTTCTGGAGGAGCTGGTCCGTGCCCAGCTGGATGCTGGCTGCTGGCAGCCCCGTGCCTCGCTGTGCTGCTTTATTTCCCTTTTATGGCCTGCTGCTCCCCATACAGCTCCCCATGCAGCGAGGCCAAGGTTGGGGATGGCTGGGAGATGTCAGGGGTGAGCTGACAGCCCCTGCTCGGGCTTCTGCTAATGGGAACACACTGACACTGGGAGCATCCCTGGCCTGACCCTGCTCGAAGTCAGGTGCAAAGTCAAACAACTGGGGCTACAAGCTGGAAAAGGCATTTTTCAGGCTCTTCTGTCCACTTTTGCCCTGCTAGGAGGCGGCCCACTGGTCAGATGTGGTTGCAGAGCAAAACCCTTCTGGTTTTATCACCTGGATGCGTTCCTGTTGGAGGGGCATGAAGCTCATCAGGTCAAACACGAGCGCACCCAACCCAGCTGCGGGATTTCGGATGTGTGTGCTGACGTCTCCCTTCCTTTCCCAGGGATTTCCAGCGGGTGACCCACCTCCCGCTCAGCGGGGTCCTGGATGCCCCCACGCTCCATCAGATGGCTCTGCCGCGGTGTGGCACCGGTGATGGGGAGAGCCGCACTACAGGGACACAACGGGCACCCAGCACCCGGCGCCACAGGCGCACTGTGCAGCACGGTGAGCGCTGGCTGTGGGGTTCTCTGATGAGCTTTGGCACTCTGAATGTGTGTTGGTTATCCAGCAGTAACCACAAAACCCGTTGGTGCTGGTGCTGCCTGGCCGAAGGGAGGTGTTCCAGCCACATTAAGGGGTTTAACTCTGCTCCGAGCAACTTCTCTTGCTGCTGAGTGTCCAGGATTTGGCCTCTTGTCTCCCAAAGCCTGCCTCCCAGGCTTGTGGGTGAGTAAGTGGATTCCTAGAGAGCAAGAGGGCTGGGGCCAGCTGCGCTTAAGACATGGGAAAAATGAAGGCGAGATTAAGAAAGGGCTCTGTGCCTTGTCAGGCTGTCTCTGCATCTGGCAGGGCTGGCGATGGACGGCCCCAGGAGACATCCCCATCATCCTCCTCCTGCCTCTGGCTTTCCTTACAAACCCCTGATACACAGCACCACTCCTTGCAGGCTCCATCCTGCAGGCAGAGGGGATGCTGTGCCCAGGGCATGGTGATGAGGCAGAGAAGGAAGGGCTTTAAAAGCTCCGGTGGTCTGGTGGTGGCAGATCTGTGCCAGCAAGCTGGGGTGCAGTGGCACTGCAGGTGGCAGTGCCTGCAGGCAGAGGGGTGGGAGCAATGCCATGGCAGTGCCTGCAGGCAGCAGGATGGGAGCGATGCCATGGCAGTGCCTGCAGGCAGAGGGGTGGGAGCAATGCCATGGCAGTGCCTGCAGGCAGAGGGGTGGGAGCAATGCCATGGCAGTGCCTGCAGGCAGCGGGATGGGAGTGATGCTAGAGCAGTGCCTGCAGGCAGAGGGATGGGAGTGATGCCATGGTAGTGCCTGCAGGCAGCAGGATGGGAGCGATGCCATGGCAGTGCCCACAGGCAGCGGGATGGGAGTGATGCCATGGTAGTGCCTGCAGGCAGCAGGATGGGAGCGATGCCATGGCAGTGCCCACAGGCAGCGGGATGGGAGTGATGCTAGAGCAGTGTCTGCAGGCAGAGGGATGGGAGTGATGCCATGGCAGTGCCTGCAGGCAGAGGGATGGGAGCGATGCCATGGCAGTGCCTGCAGGCAGAGGGATGGGAGCGATGCCATGGCAGTGCCTGCAGGCAGAGGGATGGGAGTGATGCCATGGCAGTGCCTGCAGGCAGTAGAATGGGAGCGATGCCATGGCAGTGCCTGCAGGCAGTAGAATGGGAGCGATGCCATGGCAGTGCCTGCAGGCAGTAGAATGGGAGCGATGCCATGGCAGTGCCTGCAGGCAGTAGAATGGGAGTGATGCCATGGCAGTGCCCTCAGGCAACAAGGAGGGATGGTGCCCACATGGCTGGTGGCCCCGTCCAGGAAGGCCGGAGGCTTTGTGCTAAGCTGGCTGTTTATCCGCTTGGAACAGGAAGCCAATGCAGCTGAGCCAGCAAAGTGCTTCGTTACCCACCCATCTCCCAGCAGGAAATTGGGGTCTGCAGTGCAGGGCACTGGGAAGCGGTCACTTGCTTCCAGCTGCCTTGCTGGGCTTTATAGGCACTGGAGCTGGGCGGGAGCTCTGCTGACCAGCAGGACCGTGGCCAGATGCATGTCGTGCAGCCAGCATCCTGGATTTCCCCTTGGGGAGATCCCTGCCGTCATTATCCTGGGCTTAGTGGCTGTGTGTGTTGCCCAGCCTTCCTCTTGCTGAGAGCTGGCCCCATTTACCTCACCCAGCCTGGCCTGCTGGTGCTCTTACAAGGGAGATGCTGTGGCTGGAGCCTCCTATCCCCTGCCAGCTGGTGCCATCCATCCTTCTCCAGCAGTAGATGCTCTGCTCCTGTGGAGGGAAGGATGGGATGCCAGGGCTTTATCTTAGACTGCAGCCATCTAGGCAGGTATTGAGCCTTTGCCATGCAGGGAATTGTCCTGGCTGGAAAGCAGAGCTGTGTGCCTTTAGACTTGGAGGCTGTTGCTGCAATGATGAGCAGGAAGAATTGATTCTGCCCCAAGGATTGCAACCAGCTGGCCCAGGGCCACTGCTCAGAAATGGGGGAGAAGGAAACAGAGGGGTGGGATGGGATTGGGTGGGATGGTTTGGGATGGGATAGGATGGGGTGGGATGGTTTGGGATGGGATGGGATGGGAGAGGATGCGATGACCACCAGGTTTGCATAGCTCAGACCCTCAGCAGTGATTCCCGGTGTGCTGCAGGCTCCATTCCCACTGTTCCCCGCACAGCTGGAGCAGGCACTGGAGATCTGTCCCTGCTCCCATGCCTCAGCACAGGTGCTGGCACCCGCATCTCCCCAGCGCGGCCCCATGGCATCTTTCCCACTCCTGGACAGCCCTGGATGCATGTAATCATGAGGCCCCGGGGTCCCCAGAGCTGCCGAGGAGGAGGAGGGAGCTGTGATGCTCAGGGAATGAGCACGCATCTTTGCACCCCTGTGTGGTGGGAGGGGGACTGGCAGCTTAGAGGGGTCTCACAGGCTCATCCCCTTCATTGTCACCATCTGCCCTGGTGGCATCCAAGCTCTGTCTGCCCTGAAAGGGTTTATAAGGGAGCTACATAGGGCAGTAAGATCTGCGCTGCTAGTAAATCGATGCTTTTAAAATGAATGCTGAGCAGTGGTTTGCTCCTGCTGGGTTACCCCCGGCTGGGCTTCCAGGCAATGGCTTCTGTAGGTAGAACTGGTCAGGATGCCCTTAGAAGCAATGAAAAGACAGCCCTAGCCTGGGGACCTGCCTGCTTCTCCTGGCTCACTGTCTGCTGTGTGCGCATTACACACACAGGTATGTGTTTGCTGCAGGCTGAATGATGGACTGGGGTCCCTGGGTGGGTGATGGAGATCAGCATCTGCTTTATAGCAGAGGTGGCTTTGTTTTCTCTCCCTGGAATCCAGTCCTTGGGCTGCATCTTCTGGGCATAAAGCTGGCATCAGAGAGCTGCAGGTCAGGAACCCATGTTGGATTGGCCCATGATGAGGCAGGAGGGGTTCAAAGTGGGTGCCCCAGCTTCCCCTCTCCTCAAACAGGTTTCGGCCCCTCTCTTAGGGTTCGGTTGCATCTCCATCCATGGGAATGTGGGTAGGATCCGGTGGAGACACCTTCAGATGGGTTTAACGGGTTAGATCCTGGTGCAGGATGCTGATGCTGGTGGTGGGACTCCTGGATTGACTTTCACTTTCAGCTTGGAAAAGCCATGGCTCTTCCCAGCACCGGGATGCTTTCCTCCAGCCAGGACGGAAGAACAAGCCCAGGTCCCCATCCTTGTGCTGAGCTTGTCCCTCTTGCAGGCGGGAGGTGGTACAAGCGGCACCTGACGTACCGGGTGGTGAACCGGCCCCCGTACCTGCCGCAGCACGAGGTGCGCCTCGCCGTCAGAGCCGCCTTCGAGCTCTGGAGCAACGTGTCCTCGCTGGTGTTCTGGGAGGTGCGCGACGGCCCCGCCGACATCCGCCTCACCTTCTTCCATGGGGACCACAACGACGGGCTCAACAATGCCTTCGACGGGCCAGGTGCTGGTCGCTTACCCCGCGTAAGCTTCTCTTTCACCACGTGGGCTCTTCCCCGGCAGGGAGGAGGGCTGAGGGGGGGGGATGGAGGCAAGGCTCTGCCCAGAACCCAGTTTGCTTTCTGATTTGGGGTCTTCACTCCCAGCTCTGCAACCGAAGCTTGCCAGCGAGGCAGCTGAGATGCTCATTATAGGATCACGTCCTCCCCGCCCTGACAGCATCCCGCAGACCTGAGCTCATTCCGTCCAGCTGAGCCTTTCTGCTTACCCACCATCAGACAAGCCCAGGGCTTCTCTCTTCCTGAGCCTTTCCCAACATGGGTCATTGTGGTGGCTTCAATCCCTGGCCCGAGCCCAGCAAGAAACCAAACGCATGAACCACAGAGCATGCAGCTGGTTTGGGTTGGATGGGAACAGCCATGGGAAGCCGCTGCGCTCCCAAAGGCCTAAAACTGATGCACATTTAAGCTCGGGGGCTGCATGTGCCCCACTGCCCCTGTTTGTGGCTGAGGCCCTCTCCTGCCCCATGGTCCCTGATGGCTCTTGTGTCCCCAGGAGGTGCCCTGGCTCACGCCTTCTTCCCCCGGCGTGGTGAAGCCCACTTCGACAGCGCCGAGCGCTGGTCCCTGCACAGCGGCAAAGGGCGCAACCTCTTCATCGTGGTGGCCCACGAGGTCGGGCACACGCTGGGACTGGAGCACTCCCCAGTCAAGAGCGCTCTGATGTCTCCCTACTACAAGAAGCTCGGCAAGGATTTTGTGCTGAGCTGGGATGATGTCTTGGCCGTGCAGAGCCTGTACGGTGAGCACGGCTTCTCCGAGCATCCCTGCGGTGGAGAGCGAGGAGCAGGGATGGGAACAAGGGGAGGGGGCTACGTGGAAAGGGCATGGTGGGGATGGGCCTCGTCCCTTTGCAGCTGGGGAGGAAGATGCGGTAGGGCATGTGGAATGGGTACCAGGCCCTCCGGGGCAGGGAAGGCTGGGCTTGCTAGGTGCTTGTTTGCAACCAGGGAAAGGACGGTGCATATGCTTTGGGGGTAATAAGGGGTCTTTTCTACTGCTATATAGAGGGGGACAGGTACCAGAGAGTGGGATAAAGGAGTGTTTGGAGCCCAGCTTTGTGGTCACATAGCGCTTTGGGGAAAGCCAGTTCCATGCCCCTTCTCTGCAGCTCACACCCCTTGCTCCATCCCAGGGAAGCCATCCAAGGGCTTGGCCATCCAGCTCCCGGGGAAGGTCTTCACTCACTTCCAGGACTGGAGCACAGATCCTTACGGTGGGGATCGGCAGCAGAGGAGCCCCAGTGCCTATTACTGCCACTCCTTCTTCGATGCCATAACTTCTGGTGAGTGCTGGATGGTGCAAACCTCTCCCAGAACATGCACCCCTACCCTTTGCTCCAGCTTGCCCCAGCTTGCCCCTTGCCCTGTTGAGCTACAGTGGTGGGAAAGGTGGGTTTGGCTGACCCGGTACCTGCTCCTGGGGCTGATGGCATCACTGGTGCACATCGCTGCCACAAAGTCCATCGTGAGGATGCAGCAATGGCTCAGTGTGTTAGGAGCAGGGAAAACATCCTAGCACTTGGCCATGGCAAAGGCTTATTCGCTGCAGGAACTCAAGTGTGAAAGACAAGCCTTGAGCAGGAGCTGTGCTCAGCTTTTATCCTCTCCAGGCTGGAGACAATGAACGATGAAAGCAGGGAGGTGTAGCTGGAAAGGCAGAATGGAGCATCCAAAACCTGAGTGTCCTCAAAGCACTGCATGGGGAGGAGAGGGGAACCGGCGCATGGGAGCTGGGTTGGGGTTTCTCACCCGGGACATCCTCACTCCTCCCTCTTCTCTGCAGATGGGGATCACAACATCTACATCTTCAAGGGCAACCACTACTGGATGGTGCCGGTGCACGGCAACGCCAGTGACCCACAGCCGCTGCAGAACCGCTGGCCTGGCCTCCCTGCTGGCATCGATGCCGCTGCCTGGTCCCAGAGCAGCAATAAGTTCTACTTCTTCAAAGGTAGGTGAGCAGGATTGCTCCTGCCTCTGCCCTGGCTGCCTGGTGTCCACAGCACCTACTCCTGCCCGTGATGCCCACGGTACAGGGAGGGAGCATCGCTGCGTGCCCGGTGTGCTGAACCCCACAGGAGCCCTGTGCGTGGCCTTGGCGGTGTCACCCCCGCAGCCTCAGTTTCCCCATACAGTAGAGCAGCGCTCACTGGTGTTTAACAACAAAACCAGATGCATCAAACCCTTTGGGGTCTCAGGGAGAACATGTCCCCTGTAACACATGGGCAGAGGGGAGCTGAGAGCGGTGTTTTCATGGTTCCCTGCGCCACGCTAGGGGCTGAGCTGCTGTGGGGAGCTCAAATGCCATCCACAGGCTGGCTGGGTAGAGGGAGGTCAAAGCAGGCAGCCCCACTGCAGGGTCAGCCACAGCTTTGAATGGAAACCCGGAGCTGGCTGGTCAGAAAGGGGGCTTTGTTGCTGCGGCTGGGTGAGAGCCAAAAGCCCCTCTGCCTCCACAGCCCTCGGCTGCTCCCTCCCTCCCTATGGCTGGATCAGGCTGCGGCTTGTGAGCAGAAAGAGGCTTTTGTCTGCCTGCTTTGTGGGGATAAGGCTCTGTGGGGAGAGCTGAGCGCTCAGCCCCGGCTGCAGTTCCTGCTGCGGCAGCACTGCTCTGGATCTGTGCCCCACACACTGGGGAACAAGGGGGAGGCTTGCAAGGCAGCAGCATGGGCTAGCAGGCAGCACGGGGGCTTTGCTCTGTCCCCGGGGTCCCTTTTGATGCCTCCAAGCCACCGTGCCTCAGTTGCCCCACATCCCGCTCCATGGGTGCTGCTTGGATCACCAGCAGGGTGGATGTCGCAAGGCCCCATGGCAGGACCGCCCCGGGATGGACCCTAACCTCTCCCCATCTCTCCCTAGGAGGGAGATGCTGGCGCTACGCGGGCTCCAGCTTGGATGCAGGTTTCCCTCTGAAGTGCAGCGCCCGCGGGCTCCCGCGGCACCCGGACACGGCGCTGCACTTCCAGCAGCTCCGGCGCATGGTGCTCTTCAAGGGACCCAAGTACTTCGTGCTGGGCGAGGAACCCCTCGCCCCGGAGCCCTATTACCCTCGCAGCCTGCGGGACTGGCAGGGGCTGCCCTCGGGCACCGCGGGTGCCCTCACCCACCGCGACGGCTCCGTCTACTTCTTCAGGGATGAGCGGTACTGGCGCTTCCACCCGGGGAAGCTGCAAGTGGTGGCCAGCGGCAAATGGGCGGCAGAGCTGCCCTGGATGGGCTGCTGGGATGCCGGCGGTGGGCAGGACCTCTTCTGAGCTGGACAAAACAGGGCTCTGAGCCCCTGCCTGCAGCCCTCTTGGTGTGACTGAATGGGAGCGGTTTGGAGGGGACCAGCAGGGTGGCTGGAGCCGTGCGTGATGCAGTGGGGATGGAGCCGTCAGCCCCAGCGGCTCCGCCACGGACAGAGGCTGGAGGCTTGGAGAGACAATGTTAAGACTGCAAAGCAAGGGTATAAGCCATGAGACTGCAGTGCTCCTTCCCGTGAATGGTCAGGGGATCGTTGTGCATGTGTCTTCCACACTGGGACTGGGGGCTGTTGATCCTTTAGCCATGGCCAGGCAAAGAAGTGCTTTGCCATTGCTCACCTTGGGCTTTGGGGGGGGTTAAATAAGAGCCTCGAGAATGTTTCCTGGTTACAACCAAAGAGAAAAGAGAGAATGGGATAAAAACCCCGGGTCCGTGTTGAGCTTTGCCGTGTTGTGTGCACAGACCCCTGCTCCTGCCTCCTCCATTCCTTCATCCCAGGATGGAGGATGAGCCCTGCGGTGCCGTGCTGGGTTCACATCCCAGCTGCAGACACGAACACTGCGGGGTTTCGGGGGTGAAGAGGGTTTTGGTGTAAGAGCCTCTATGAGGAAGGGAGGGCTGAGCTGCTGACTATGGCACTCGCAGGCAGCAGGAGCACTGCAGCCAGGCTTTATGATGGGTGGGTTCTCAGGTGGCTAATAAGGGCTGTGCTGAGCTGGCAGCTTTTCTTGTGTGCAAAGTGTCCTCCATCTGCAGCAGACAGGATCAACCTGCCTTTGAGTCCCGCGCCACAGTTGGATGTGAATAACTGGCACAGCACTGGCGGAGGAGGACAGACGGACGTGTCCGTGCACGCTTGCGAGGACAGCTCGGCTGCACCAGTCCTCATTCCTTTCCCAAAGCAGGTTCTCCACCTGGAAACGCTGCTGGCTCCTGCGCACTGAGTCACCGGTCCCGTCTGCAAAGGGCCATTGTCTCCCATAGGAGATGACTCTCTCTGGTGGGGGAGTGTCAGGTCCCCAGGGCTTGAATTCAGTGTCGCCGATCATTGGTGCTGAGCAGGTGCTGAGCTTCATGATGTGCTTTGATTCGAGGGATTTAGGGATTTTCACCGTGCTGGGCTGACGGTTCACTGATGGCTCGCCCAGGACTCAGTCCCAGCACTGGGTGCCCTGCTTTGGCTGTGTTATGGTGCTGTGCTGGGGTGCTGAGCTCGGGGGCCATGTCAGCATCCCCTCCCAGTGCCAGCATCCTCTGCTTGCCCTCTCCCACCCTGGACCTTCCCACAGGGAAGGCAGGAGCTGCCTTGGCCCAGGCAGGGCACTGGGCTGGTGCTTCCTGAGGAATCCTGCTGCTCTCCTGGGTTTGGGGTTTCATTTCCTTCCCTTGCTTGTGCAGTGTTTCCAGAGGCTCTGTGCTGTCAGGATGCCTTGTGGTCACGGGTGATGCTGAGCAATGGGGTGACTGCTGCATCGCCTGAACCCCACAAGGGTGGGGGGACCTGTGGGAGATGGATGTGCATCCTGAGCCGTGCAGTCAGCCCCGCTGGTTGAAACTCCTGCTTCACAAGTGTCCTTTTCTGCTGCTGGGCTCCCTGGCACACGGCAGGCACAGACTTTTCCGGCCTCCGTGCATTCCCGGCCCCTGGAATAGCTGGGATTCTTGCGTTTCCTCCCCCAAAATGACACTGAACAGACAGTTATCTGCAGTGAGCATCCTCCAGGGAGAGGACAGGGCCCTGGACACAGCAAGAAGCCCCCGAGCCCAGGAGAGGCTCCATTTCAGTCCCAAGGTCAAGCACATCCCTGGTGGGTTTGTTTGCACAAGTACCTGGGTGCTGGGCAGCTCTGGGTTAGGGAGGGAGTCTCCGACATTCCCAGCAGTGCCCACTCATCCATGTAGTCATTCTCTTAAAGCCCCAGCTCTTGGGATCACCCCATCCATGGAGGAGCTCGGCTTTTGCCACAGACCTCGCTGGCATGGGCAATTTGGGATGAAGTTTGCAAGGGATCACAGTGCAGACAACCCCCAAAGGTGGGATGCAATCAACGCCCCCCTCATGCTCGTTGTATGGATCTGCTTTTCAGAAGGAGGTTTGGGGGAGAGGACTGATGCGTTTGTGCTGTGATTTGCAGCTCCCACAAAGGGCTGAGCCCTCAGGCAAAGGGAGCTGGTCCTTGCAGGGAGCTGCTCTGGTCCCCAGCCTTTGGGGGTGACAAGACCTGTCTGTCGCCTGCAGCGGGATCAAGGGATCATCGTGAGTTCAAGTATAGGGATTTGCACCCAAACTTGAACAAAACCACCGGCCTTTTTATCAGGAGATGAAAGCAAATGACGGGGTAAGTGAAGATGCTGTGATCAGCCTGGGGGCTGTGGCTGATGGAGGGGGAGCAGAGGGGTCCGGCACTGCTCGGCTCTCAGTCCTTGCTCCATGTCTTGGTGGAAAGCACAGAGCGATCCATGGCAGTGGTGTCTCCATCAGGATCAGCCCCCTCCGAGGCCTCTCTGCCCTGATCCCCACTGCTTTGGGAAGCGCTTGCTTCAGGGTTTGGCTTTCCAGCTCCTGGTGCTGCTGTGCTGCATGGAGCAGACAGGAGGGATGCAGGGGGAACTGGTGTGAGCATCACCCCCATGATGTGATCAGGTCCTCACACTGGACCTGCACAGAGCTCAGCCTCTGGGCACCCCATCTAGAGAGGAGGGAGCCCTGCCCAGCATCACCCATGCTGGAGGTCCCCTGTTTGGGTTGGCTCCTCGCCACGGTGTGTTTGGGCTTGCACAGCACTCGGTGGCACCTCAGCTGCATCTGAGCTTCTGAAATGGGTGCAAAGAGTGTGACTGCCTCAGGGCTGTAATTCAGGGTACCAAGCCCTGAAGATGCATCTTGTAGGGCCCTCAGATCCTGGAGGTGGGTGCAAGGGGGGCGTGAAGGGGGAAAATCCCCCCTCTTTTGGTTGTGAGCAACTCGGGATGCTGAGGAGCTGCTCCCTAACCGCCTCCTGCCCCAGATCCAGGGGCCTCTGGGAAAATCCAGCCCTGGGGTGGCTGGGGAAGAAGGAGCAGGAGGAGGAGCAGGTGCTGAAGGGTTAACGGGGAGTGTTTGCAGCCGGTCCCTTGTCACCAAGGAGAAGGGAGCAGCACTTGGGAAGGAAACAAAACACCCACTGCCCAGGAGGGCGATTTCCTTTCCCCACGCTGCGTTACAGCCCTCGGACCCCAGAAGGGCTCCTGACACCACCGGGACAACGGCGTCGCCATCCCGGGTGGCCGAGAGCACGCGGCACCGGGTGAGTGTGGCCGGTGGGGAGGTGGGCTGGGGACACGTCCCCATCACCCGTGTCCACACCACCCATGTCCCCATCACCCTTTCCCTTCCGTCTCCTCCCAGTCTTATGGCAAAATGTGGGGGCCGCCGTGCCCGGCGGTGCGCAGCATCCGTCCCTACCGCTCCAGCGAGCAGTACCTCTATGCCATGAAGGAGGACCTGGCCGAGTGGCTGAAGGAGCTCTATGACCTGGACATCGAGGTGGGCACCTTCGTGGAGGCGCTGGAGACGGGCTCCGTGCTCTGCTCCCACGCCAACAACGTCACCCACGTGGCCGCGGAGTTCTCCCGTGCCTGTCCCGATGCAGCCCAGCACCTCCGCCTGCCCGCTGCCGGTGTCGCCTGTAACGTGGCCGCGCAGCCCGGCACCTTCCAGGCTAGGGACAACGTCTCCAACTTCATCCAGTGGTGCAGGAAGGAGATGGATATCAAAGGTAAGGTGCCAGGCTGAGCATGACTGGGTGCGATTCCCCATGGCTGCTCCTGGCATCACCCTGTGGGTTTTCCCATACGTCCCACAAAGCCAGTGCCACCCAGCACCATGGGCACACGTCCCAGAGCTGGGATTTCTTGCACAAGCTCCTCCAGGCTTGGCAGCAGGGTGCTGGCATTCGGATGATGTGTTTGCTTGGGTGCTGGAAGGGTGGAATTGGAAAGGATGCATGCTACGGCATGATCCCAAACATCATCCCGTCAGGCGCAGTCCTGGCTCTGAGCAAAGGGTCTCTCACCCTGTCCCCACCATCGGTGCATGCCTGGGAAAAGCATAGGCATGGAGTGACACAACCTCTGCACACCGGGTTTTGTGGCTTTGGGATGCCATGAGAGAGCCACAGTGATTTCACTTGTGGATGCTCAAGGAGAAGGCTCTTTACCCCAACTCTCATGGGACCATTCCTAGAGGGATGGCTTCAGGGAACAACATCCCTTCGGGTGGATTTTGACTCCACCTGTGCCCCATATTCCCCTTTGTCCCCATCCCCTCACACCGGTCCTAGCTCAGCCCAGCCTGCCCTGCCCCAGATGTGCTGATGTTCGAGACGGAGGACCTGGTGCTGAGGAAGAATGAGAAGAACTTTGTGCTGTGCCTGCTGGAGCTGGCGCGCCGTGCCGCCCGCTTCGGGATGCGCGCCCCGACCCTAGTGCAGATGGAGCAGGAGATCGAGGAGGAGCTGCGGCAGGAGCTGGACCTGCCACCCACAGACATCCCCCTGCCCCGGGCCCCCCGGAAACCACGGGACCTCCACAACCTCGACCAGATGGTATTGGAGGGGCAGGGAGCGGGATGGGGATGGGGATGGGGATGGGGATGGGGATGGAGATGGAGATGATGGAGATGGGGATGGGTGGAGACAGAGATGGAGATGGGTGGGGAAGGGTATGGCAATGGAGATAGAGATGGGTGGAGATGGCAATGGAGATGAGTTGGGAAGGGGATGGCGATGGGGATGGAGATGAGTGGAGGTGAAGATGACAACGGAGATGGAAATGGGTGGAGGTGGAGATCGTCACAGAGATGGAGATGGAAATGGTATGGCGATGGGGATGTAGATGGAGATGGGTGGGGTAGGGGATGGGGATGGGGATGGAGACAGGTGGAGACGGAGATGGAAATGGGTGGGGAAGGGTATGGCAATGGAGATGGAAGTGGGTGGAGGTGGAGATGGCAATGGAGATGGAGAGAGATGGAGATGGAGATGGGGAAGGCCAAGGGGATGGGGATGGAGATGGAGATGGGTGGGGTAGGGGGTGGTGATGGGGATAGGGATGGAGATGGAGATGGGTGGAGATGGAGATGGGTGGGGAAAGGGATGGCAATGGAGAAGGAGATGGGTGGAGGTGGAGATGGAGACAGATGATGGAGATGGAGATGGGGATGGCGATGGGGATGGGGATAGGGATAGGGATGGAGATGGATGGGGATGTCCACCCCAGGACCTTTCCCAGTGACCACAATGAGGACCTATCCCTGGTGCCTGCAGGTCCAGCACCTAGTGAGCCGCTGTACCTGCCCCGTCCAGTTCCCCATGATCAAGATATCCGAAGGGAAATACCGTGTGGGTGACTCTGACACCCTCATCTTTGTCCGGGTGAGTCTGCTTGGCCCTGAGCTTTTAGGGCCCAGGCACCAGGAATCTTACTCTGCTGCCACAAAGCCCCTTCCATAATCCACCCCCAAAATGGGGTCAATGTGTGGGTTTTGACTGTGATCCCCAATGCTGGGCAGCAGGGAGGCTCAGCCCTGCAGTACACGTTTGCATGGATATAACCACCCATGTGTACAGGGCAAAACCTGCCATTCCAGCCAGAGCCAGGTCTTATCCAGCAGTGGGAACACTGGGATGCTCCATCCCTCCCTGGATCCATCCCAAAGGATGTCATGGTGGAGCGGGGTTTTCCACAAGGCTCCCCACTCTCCTCGGGGTGATGAAATGTGCCCATTGGGATGGCAGCGGGAGCTGAGCCCCCCACCTGCCCCTCTTCAGTGCACAGAGCCAGGGATGAAGCTGTATCCTTTGGGAGACCCGGTGGCACTTAGAGCAAGCCCAGAGCCCCCAAAGCCCTGCTCAGCAGGGTCCCTATAGAGGTGTGGGTCCCAGCGGGTCCCACAGCACACGGCATCCCCTGCAGATCCTGCGGGAGCACGTCATGGTGCGGGTCGGGGGCGGCTGGGACACCCTGGAGCATTACCTGGACAAGCACGACCCGTGCCGCTGCACCTCGCTCTGTGAGTCCCTGCATCCCCAGACCTGCGGCTGGGGTTGGGGGGGTGGGGGGTCCGCCGTGGGTCTGGGTCCCGTTTAACAGAGGGGAAGGCTTCATTCCTGCCCTACCCCGTTGCTTTGCCTGGTTGCGGGGCCTCTCGTTGGCTTCGGTGGCCGCTAGAGGTCACGGCAGACTGATGGATGGAGCCGGTCCCCAAAAAGCCCCTTTGCAGGGAGCATCCCGGAGGGGCCGGATGCTGAGCAGCGGCTGGGGAGGGGGGTGCTGTACCGGGGGGGGGGGTGGGTGCACGGGCAGCGGTGCTGAGCCCCGCGTTGTTCTCCCTACAGCTCACAAACAAGCCTTGAAGAGCAGGAGCCCGCAGCAGCAAGTGCAGCACGAGATCAGGCTGTGCCCAGCCGCCAAGGGCCGCGGCCAGCCCCAACCCACCGTGCTGGTCAGCCGCTCGCAGAGCCCCCTGCCCCCTGTCACATGGGGGTCCCGAGTCCCCCCCGGTCCGAGGCCCCCGTCTCCGGAGGGCTCAGGTCACCCAGTGAGTGCCAGCCCCCGCCGGGAGCAGCCCCGGAGGGTTCCTTCGGGCAGGTGAGTGATGCAGGGATGCTTCGTGCCCCAAACCATCCGCTTTGGGCAGTTTTCCTCACATCCCTGCATTCCCTTCCCTCTCCCTTCTGGAGGTGCCCGGCTCCAGGCGGGATGGAATGGGGGGGGGGGATGCAGCATCTCCCCAGCCCCTCTCTCCCCTCTTTCCCCTTGCAGGACCCGAGAGCCACCAGCTCCCCCTTTGGGACGGCAACCGCCGCCATCCAGGTCACCCGCTCGACCCAGCTCCGCCTGCAGGGTGCCGAGCAGGGCACCCACCCCTTCCCGTGTAGCCCCCAGCGCGCAGGGCAGGGCACTGCATGGGAGCACCCCAGTGAAATCCCCCATGGCACCAGCACGGGGCAGGCCCAGGGCACCCAGCACCCGGCTGGCACCAGCACCCCCGAAACCCACCCAGCAAGGGGGGAAACTGCCTGCGGAGGCAGCCAGGCCGCAGGAAGGGGGGGTCCCTGCTGTGTTGCACCCCCGTGCCCGCAGCCCCATCAAGGTCCGTGCCCCTTCCCCACACCAGGGTGACTCACAGAGCCCGCGGGAAGGGAGATGGGGAGCCCCTGGCCGGGGCCACCCCTTGTCACCCCGAACCCCCTCCAGGCAGCATCCAAAACAGGACAGCAGCGTTAAACCCCCTACCAAAGCCAGCCCAGCCTCCTGCCGGCCCCCCACCCCAGGGTGCAAGGGCTGTGCCCCCCAGCAGTGCCACCCAGCCCCAAGCCCAAGGGCTGGGGATGCTGAGGAGCTGGTGGATGAACCGGGGGGAGCCTGTGGGCCTGCTGTGGGGAGTGAGGGGATGCAGGGATGCCGGGGGCACGCGCAGCCCCCTGGCTATGACAAGGTAGTGGAGGAGCTCTCCCGTGGGCACCAACCCCTGCGCCCTGCGGGGAGCTGGGTCCCCAGCATGGTCCCACAAGCTGACCCACAGCCCACTGTGCCCCCGGATGAGGGGCAGGCAGAGGGGTCAGCAAAGGGGGCCCAGACCCCGCGGGCAGCCAGGGCCGGCAGCGTCCCCAAGCCCCGGCGGTGCCTGAAGAAGCCTGAACGCGTGCCCTCCATCTACAAGCTGAAGCTGCGGCCCAAGGTGCGTCCCCGGCGGGACCACAGGCCAGGCAAGCGGCCCTCGCGCATCCCCACCCCAATGGGGCAGCGGCCGCAAGTCCCCCGGGGTCAGCATCGCCCCACGGGGCTCCCCCGGCACCCCCAGCCCAGCAGCACCCATCCCATGGCCAAGCCATCACTGGCTGACAGCGGTGCCTGGCTGACCGAGGATGATGAGGAGGCGTGGGTCTGACCCCAGGTTTCAGCAGGGTTGGACCCTACACTTGTCCTAAGTGATGCTGGAGCTGGAGCTGTGGTACCCAAGGTTGGTGTGGGAAGGATGGATTTGCTCCCAGGACGCCCAAGGGGTCCCCCCATTGCTTTTTGGAGCTGCAGCCTCTCCTTCCCCATGGAGTTGGTTGTGGACCACCCTAATTCTCCTCCTCAGCAGGCGCTCTTGTGCCGGTTTTGGGTGGAAAAATCCAGCCCCAGGTTGAGAGAATGGGGTGCTTTCTGCAGGGAAGAGGGGTGCAGCTGGCCCCACAAAGTGGGGACACCTCGCACTCAGCACCCAGAGGCGCAGGCCATCTCATACCTCAGTCTTCCCCATCTGTACAACAGGATTAACAACCCTCTTACAGCACCAAGAGCCTTAAAGACTGGAGGGAGGGGGTTCAGAGGAGTGACCCTTGCTGAGCCCCGTGGGCTTCTTTATGGTGGGAGACCCAGGGGGGCGGTGGTGATGGTCAGTGTGGTGGCTGTCACCCAGGGTCATCGCCTGCAGCCATGGACCCGTCCGTGTTTGTGCAATAGAGACATACCAAAGCTCTTCTGTTCCAGCATCTTTTCCATACGGATGGGGAGGGACAGAGGATGATCCTGATGGGGGGTCATGGCGAAGGGAATTCCCGCTGTGGGTCTGTGCGTGCACAGCAAACATCCCTCTGAGAGCCCCATGGGGGCCAGAAGAACCCCATGTTCTGAGAGAGGAATAAGCCAGACCCACACCCCTGCAGAGGAGCAGCAAAGGAGAGCGCCGGGGTCCTGGGGATGCCAAAGCTGGTGGCAAAACTGCTCCTTTGGCAAGGGAGAGACCAGTTCCCCCTCCCTGGCCCATTGCCCCTCGTACGAGAGCTGCGACAGCGGAACCTGGTGGCACGGGCAAAGAGCAGCGAGGCGGGTACGGAACAAGGGGACAGACCTGATTTTTAATTCCATTTCAAACGAGGGAGTGCAGGGCGTCACAGGCGGTGCAGACACCTCGGGGAGCTCCAACAAGAGGTCCATGGGGAAAAGGAAAGCCAAGTCCAGGCGACTGGGACACTCACGGGGGCAGGAGGAGGAGGAGGAGAGAGAAGCATCCTTGCTGGGCTGGACCGAGCCCAGGCACCACGCGCACCCATCACCACCCTGGGGACATCCTCAGCCTCTGCCGGGCTCAGGAGCAGGTTGGTTCAAGCAGGACCAGGGTGGCTTTGTGTTGAAGGGCAAGGAGCAGGGTTCTTGCAGCTGCTGCTCTGATCCCTGCCAGCCTGGGATGCTCCAGACCTCCCAGCCCTGCTTTCCCTGTGGGTACCCCCACATACTCCCTCCTCCTGGGAAAGGAGCTCTTTGTAGCCCTCTTTATCTCGGGAGCTGGGAAATGCTGTCAGAGCAGTGAGTTATTATTACTAATATAACTTTGTCTATAAAGTGCAATAGAATATAACAATTATATTTATAACTTTTTCTTTTTCTTTCTTTTTCTCCAAAATACTAAACAGATGCTATAAAAACCGGTAACTAATTGTGCTATAAACTGCAGGCTACAGGGTTATAACAAACAATGTATTGGTTTAGTCGTTGATATGTGTACATCGGAGCACTTTAGAAATGCTTTATTATTAGCATTTACCAAGGAGTTTCCTTCTCAAACAATTTGGAGGGGTAAAGCCAACCAGAGACCGGTAACGTGGACTCACATGTGTCCATAAATCCTGATGGGATGAGGTCAGGGCCATGAGGAAGCCCGGTCAGTTTGCCATGAAGGCGAGGGATGGGGATGGGTGCCACTGCCTGCCTCCGAGCAGCTGTGTTCCTCCACCACCTTTTCTCTTGGTTTTCCCTTATTTCACCATTTTGGAGCAAGGGGAATGGGGTTTGGGTGCCGGGGGTGGGAAAGAGGAGCAGGGTGACCCCAAACCCCCCAGCATTGGGCTGCAGGGCAGCTCATTGGGTATGAAATGCACTGAGTGGAAAGTGCCCCCCAGAGCACAGCGGTGCTGCTGTGGGATGGAAACCTGGAGTGGGGGAAGAGATGGAGCCAGAGCGCTGCGGAACACCTGCATCGCCTTTGTCACACCAGAAACCACTGACATGGATCACATCCATGGATCACATCCTGCTTTGGGAGGTGGGGATGCACTTCCCCATGTCCCAAAGGGAGCCAGAGAAGGAGGCACCACAACACCTCACTAGCACATCCTCCCAGAACCATTTCCTAACAGGAGCTGCCCTTGGCACCAGAAGACAAGGATGAGCTTCAATCTGGTGTAGAACAAGCTGGAAGATTAAAACCTAATAACGAGGCCTCCATTTCCTATTAGGGATAGACAGGGAAAAAAAAAAAGGAACGTGACTGGAAATCAAAGTCCAGGTCCCTATTGCTTTGGGGGATGCCTTCGCACCGCTGCCATCGCACATGGATGGAGGCGAGCATCCCGATGGGAAAGCCGGTGTGGGGTGATGGAGTGAGGGGCTGCCCTGGGGACACCGGGGGGCGGTTGGATCCCGCTGAGCCCGGG
This sequence comes from Pezoporus wallicus, assembly GCF_028554395.1. Lineage (NCBI taxonomy): Eukaryota > Metazoa > Chordata > Aves > Psittaciformes > Psittacidae > Pezoporus > Pezoporus wallicus. The sequence continues at coordinate 183,088 of NW_026639688.1, forward strand.
ACACGAGGTAGCGGAGGGGTGACCTGCCCGGCAAGCAGCATTCCGGGGTTATTTGGTGTTCCACAGGCCGTGGGGAGGAGGAGCCTTCCTTGGCTGAATGGGGGCAGAAGGGGGACTCAAGGCCCTGGGGAAGCAGCACGCAGCACCCATGGGATGTAAGGGGCAGGATGGGGGCTGTAGTTTAGCGTTTTCCTCCCCCCCCCCCCCTTTCTTGCTTTCATCCAGAAATTCCACCTGGAAATGTGACCCAACCGAGCCAAAAGAGAGCCCCTCTGACCCGGCCTCTTGCTGGAGGCTGCTCTGCCCTTAGGAGAGGAACCCCAGTTCTGAAGGGGGGACTCCCAGCTCCACCGTGCCGCAGGGATGGAGCCACGCTGGGACACAGGCACCGGGCAGTTCCCTTCCAGGAGGCAGGTGGTGGCAGGCAGCAGATGCCAGGGAAGGATGGACCCAACAGCCAACCTGTGGGTACCACCTGAGGCATCTCCTTTCCCCCCCCCAGTGCCATACAGCATGTCAGGCACCGCAGAGACACAAACCAGGACAGCTTTGACCCCGAGCGCCGGAGGCTTGGGGAGGGCTCAGTTTAACCACGGTCCTCCCTCACCCCTTGCTCTCTCCAGGCATCCCGGCCACCCTCCTGCCCATGGCATCACCCTGTCCAAGGTGCACTGTCCCCATATGTCACCGCAGGGTACCAGCGCTGGCGGGGCAGCAAACCCCGAGGTGCCTCCAGCACCGCTTCCACCACAACATCACCCCCATCGAGCGGTGACACCGGGGGAGCCGCGGTCCCCAAGGATGGGTGGCCACAATGGCACGGCCAGAGGGGTCCATGGGGGCCGGGGGGGGGCTCACATGATTGTGCATCGGTTCCTGCGCAGGGCGCCCTGGAAGCGGATGGTGGTGTGGACGTGCTTGCAGCGGGCGCAGCCCACGCTCTTGAGCAGCTCGCTGAAGAGCAGCAGGATGTGCCAGTTGTACTTGGCCGAGCACTCGATGTAGCCGCACTTCCACGTCTTCTTCACCAGGTTGGAGACGTTCCAGCGCGGGATCACCCGGCCCCGCTGCAGGTCCCGCTTGTTGCCCACGATGATGATGGGTGTCTCCGATGTGCCGATGACCCTGCGGAGAGAGCACAGAAAGGGGACAGGGCACAGCGTGATGATGGGCCCGCAGACCCCAACCCATCCCAAACCAGCTCTTGGCTTTGGCTTGGCAAGAGGGATGCGATTCCTCTTGCCTCGTCCCTCTTTGTGGCCAGCCCTGCATTGTGTCAGACCCAGTTGCTTTCTGCCCTCACCCACAGGTGATACCCGCCCGGGGTCGTAGAATCCCAGCCTGGTTTGGGTTGGAAGGGACCTTAAAGCTCATCCAGGTCCATGGGCAGGGACACCTTCCACTAGACCAGGTTGCTCCAAGCCTCATCCAGCTCCTTCTGCCCTCAGGTCCAGTTTTGCTTCAGGGCTCCCAGCCCCGCAGAGGGGCTTTGTCCCAGTCTGCAGTATCACATCCCCAGTGCCTAGAGCAGGGAAGCACTGCGCTGCGGGGGGATGCATCCCTACCTCGTCTCCAGGATCTGCTGGCGGATGGTTTTGATGTACTCGAAGCTGTCAAAGCAACAGATGTCATAGACCAGGATGTAGGCATGGACGCTCCGGAGCCCCCTGCAACACACGTCCGCCCACTCCTGCAAGGTGCAGAGAGGGATCAATCCTGGCTCGGCCCCGGCGCCGTGCCTGGGAGATGCCCCACACTGGGTGCCTGCTCTCCAGCACCCATCTCACCTCTGCTCTGCCCTCACCCATCCCTGCGACGCTGCATCTGCCCCCCACAGCCCTTCAGCCACCCCATCTCCAGAGATCCCTTCTTCCCCTCAGTAATCCATAGGAGAACAAATGGGATTTGCAGCCCTAATTCCTCTCTTGAGCAAGGATCGATGCCCACTGGTCCAGGGGTGAGCTGGGAGCGGGGCTGAATGCACCCCTTGCCCCGGATGTAAAAGCTTCATCCTCCAAAGCTGTAGTTAAGCAGGGATGCACGCTGGCTTGCAGGCAGGGCAGGCGAGGAGGATGCTGAGGATGCATCCCCATCCCTGTGGGTCAGAGGGGGAAGGTGACAGCAGGGCTCTTTGGAGGGGATATGGGGACAGGAGAGGAACAGTGGCTGCTGTGGGGTCTGTGGGACTGGGAGCCGGGGCAGAGGCAGCAGGGGTGGCCTCTCCACAGCCCCAGTGTGGAGCTGTAAGGAATACACTTTGTCAGGGAAGCTCTGGGTTTCCAGAAATAGCAGGATTATTTTTTCCATGCTATAGGATCTGTCCCACTTCCAGCCACTTCCCCAGTGCAGCAGCAGTGCCGGGAATGGCAGCCCATGCTGACAGCACCACAAACCCTCCTGAGCACCACTGGAGATGCACCGAGGAGGAAAGGCATCACTTCTCCTGAGCAAACCTCTTTGGTACCATGAATCATCCCTTGCTGGGTTTATCACTGGGATGATGCAAAGCAAGACCTAGGACTGAAGGGAAGTGGGGAGAGGAAAGCTTTGGGCGCAGGCTGGTCTCCATCAAAGACTGCAGCAGGGGAAGGAGCTGGGACACCGAGGGCAGGAGGTGCTGTGCAGCTCCTCGGTGTCACAGCGGTGCTGGTGGATGGAGCGGCAGCATCCCTCAGTCCCGGTACACCTGGGAGATCCATAAATTGCAGCTATTCCAGCACTCCGGGGCTGTGATGTCAGGATGGTTTTCCTTGTGTGGGCAGGTGTTCCGGGATGCTCCAGGCTGGAGGAGGGTCCCATGTGGGAGCGGGATATTGGGAAGCCACCAGCAGGGATGCTGCTCCTGGCCACGGAGCCTCCCAGCAAACAGAGCCGTGTATCCCCCACCGCAATCCTTTCCCCTTGGAGCCATCCTTGTGCCCAGCCTCTCTTCCCAGGAAACCTCCATCTGTTCCCACCGGCTGTGTCCTCTCGAGCCCAGCGAGGCAGGGAGTTAACGGAGTGTGGCAGCGTCGCTGCCGTGTCAGTACCTCACCCTTTGCTGTTCCGGGCTGCCTCTCGCACTGACCTTTCATTCCCTGCACACACCGATTAATCCTAAACCTCCTCCTCGCCCCTGGAGCTCCCCCGTCACCTCCCACCTGACAGCACAGGGCAGGAGCACTACAAGGCCCCATAACCCCGTCCCCATGGGGCACTGGAGTGATATCATTACACTGATTAGATACAAGAGAGAGCCCAGCTCCTATGGAGGTGCCCCATTGCCCTCAGCCACGGCTTCTTTCCCCACAGCAGTGGCACAACTTGTGCACTATGGCTTGAGCCTAAAATCCCCTTCTTCCCCATTAAACCCCCTTGAAGCAGCACTGGTGGCAAGGCTTTAGGACCCCATGCAGCCTTTTGGGGCTGTTCTGGAAGCACCTGAGGGGAGCTTGAGGAGGTGCTGGTGGGCTCAGTGCTCAAGAGATGTGGGGAGGTGACAATCACACCAGGAGGGGATGTGCAGCCCTCCTCTACCTGGCACGGGCAGTGCGTGCATCGGGGTCTGGATCTCTAGGAACCCCTGGTTCTGCCCTGAATGCTCTTGGCCGTGCTCCCTTTGCTGGTGCCAGCTCTGACTGGGATCCATCACCCAGCTGGATGGGACCGCGGGCATCGTTAGAGGAGCACCGTCCCTCCCACATTCGCCATCATTTTAGGTGAGAAAGCCTTAAAAGCCACATTATCCCAACCAAGAGCCACGAGGACGCGGTCCCTCACACCAGCAAGCGCAGGGAGAAGCATCCCCTGAAAGAGAAGGCCCCGGGATCCCCCTTAGAGAGATCAACCCCAGCGCAGAGGCCCCGGCCCTACCTGCAGGGTGTTGACGGGGAAGGCGGTGATGGGGGGGAAGTCCATGATCTGCAGGTCGTGGACGTGGCCGTTCATGACGACGGCGGGCAGGTAGACGCGCCGGGCCGTGGTGGGCACGCAGACCTCGCTGAACTCGTTGTAGAGGAACTGCCGCACTATGGCACTCTTGCCCACGCCCTGCGCTCCCAGCACGGCGATCTTGACCGTTGCCACCATGCCGCCGCCGCTGCCGCGAGCCGGCTGCTGCCCTGCTGCTGCCCCTGCGGTGCCGAGGCTGCATATTCCCACGCAGGGGGCCTCAGCCCCATTCAGGATGCATTTCCCCTGTCACTGCCAGGCCAAGGAGGACACGGTCAGATCCCAAAGGCACAACTGCAGGGGATGAGTTTCCCATGGGAAAGGGTTGAGCTGTCCTCGGGGAGCAGGAGCGTCCCCCAGGGCTTTGGAGCTGCAGTGTCCCCCCCTTGGGGGCTCCCACCCTGCAGAGCCAAGGATCTGGGTGAACTCCATGCCAGGAAGGAGCTCCATTATTCAACCCTTTTGGTACCAGAGCAAGAAAACCTCTAGGAAAGGGTCTGCGTGGCTCAGGGTTTGCAGCACTGGGGGGCTCATCCCACAGCATCCATGGGGACCCTCACTGGCTGCTCCATCCCAGTGCTGCCCCAAGCCAGGGAATCCATCTTCGTTCCACTTGGACAGCTGGAATTGCCTTTTGCTAGGGCAGGCGGGGGGGAGATCGCTCTGTGCTGCAACAGCTTTAATGTTTAATTCCAGGCTTTGAGCAGTTTGGCAATTAACTTGATGGAGGCTAATTTCTGAGCCAGCTGACGGGGTGAGCCCATGAGCTGCTGGCGCATGTGTTGAGGCCAGAGAAACCCAGGCCAGGGCAACACAGGCAGGGGGGGACACAGGGTGATGGCCCACACGTAAGGATGAAGGAGCAGAATCAAGGAGCCCAAACACCTACTGGCCCCAGGTTCCCAAGCAGGGGCTATGATGGAAACAATGAGGGTGAGGGGCTGGGTCCCGCTTTTGCTTGCTCCCATCATTAGAAGCGGCTTGTACTTAATCCCAGCACAGATGCTTTCAGCAACGTGTGATGCTCTGGTCCGTTTTCCCTGCAAACCATCCCCAAAGCACAGGGCAGCGGTCCCTGAGCTGGCAGAAAGCAGCAGGCACAAACCACCCTGTCCTGACTGCTTGATGGAGGTATTTGCCCCAGGAGAGCTTGGACGTGGATGCTCTGGTTGCTGGGTGCCGGGATTGCTGGGCTTCCTGTGGTACCCCAAGCTGGGCCATGGCTGCCACCATCCCTCACCCTCCTCACAGCAAGGGCTTGGGGCTGGCAGGGCCTGACCCAGCCCCAGGGCAGCAGCAGGTTTGTGCCCTGGACTGGGTACCACTGCACATGCATGGCACATGGTGCTGGGAACATCCCCTGGGGTGCTGCTGCTGCCCTCGGGGACCCACTCACCCCAGCCCCAGGAGTGGTTCCATAGGGACACTGGGGTGCAGGAGCCCCCACACCGGCCCTGCTGGGGCCTTTCTCCACCCGCAGAAAGCACTGTCATTGCAAGTCCCCGGGGGCCACTCTGCTGCAGGGACAACCCCACAGAACCCCGCTCCAATGCGGGGCTGGAGGGCGATGGAGACACAGCCGAGACCCTCACCCCGGAGCGGGCTGAGCCACCCCAAAAACGCCGGCCCCCTCCGGGCTGGCACCCGGGGGCCACGCATGAGCCAAGCCGGCCCCAGGACGCTTTTGCACCCTACAGCATCGCATCCCGACCCGCCTGCCTCCGTGGGAAGCCGAGGCGCGGAGCAGGGACGCGGTGGGAGCGGGCGCCGAGGGGGAGGCTGCCCCGGGGAGGGGGCCCCGGCCCCGGCGCGACCTTGGGCAAGCGCTGCCCCCCGCAAGCCCTGACCCCGCAGCCGGGGGATGCTCTCCGCGGCGGCAGCGCAGCATCCGCGGCACCGGGGCGCTGGGGCTGGAGGAGCTCGGGGGGTACCGGGGACAAACGCACCCCCCAGGCCGGCGGGGATGGGGAACCGGGGAGCACCGGAGCTCAACTTTCGCTAGGGACCCCCCCCCCCCCCCTCCGGACCCGGCTCCCCCCCGTCCCCCGGCCCTGCCCAGCGGCAACTTCGCCCCTGTCCCCCCCCGTCCCCGTTCCCGGCGGGTCCCCCCCTACCTGGCAGCGGCGGCTCGGGCCGGCGGCGCCCCGGCGGGCGGCGGAGCCATGCGGCGAGCCCGGAGCGGGGCGGGCGGCCCCGCTGCAGAGCCCCGGCCCGGCCCGGCCCGGCGCGGCGATACCGAGGGGTCGGGCGGCGGCGGGGGAGCCCGGCCGGGGGCACGGGGCGGGAGGTGCCGGCGATGGAGGCAGCGCCCGGGGGGAGGCAGGCACCGCTCAGGCAGGGATGCAGGCGGCGATGCTCGGGAGCGATGCAGGCAGAGCCCGCGGAGGGAAGGGAGGCTCTGCCCAGGCGGGGATGCAGGGGATGCCCGGGGAGCGATGCAGGCGGTGGCCAGGCAGGGAAGGAGGCAGCGCCCGGGAAAGGAGGCAGGGAATGCCCAGACAGAGTCGCAGGAAGCCAGGAGGGACACAGCGGCTTCTCCCGGGGCTCTGGGGAGGTGCCGATGGGAAAAGACCCTCCCATGTCCCCCCTGCAGTGTGCTGGGTGCAACACCCTCAGCCTTGCCCTCGCCGGCGCCAAGCAGTGTCTGTGTCCTCATGCCCGATCCGTGGGACCCCCCAGGGCCAGACTCCTCTGAGGACGGGGGGTAGGACCCCTCCGAGGAGCCTTTCCCTCCTCCGACACCGCTGCTCCTGTGCTCTCAGGCACATCCCCTCATCCCCGATGCGCCAGACCCCTGGGCCGCTGTCCCTGGGTGCTGCCAGTGCCCACCAAGGGAAGGACACTGCTGCTGCAGTTCTGGGACACCCCACACCACGCATTTACCTGCAGGCCGGGTAGCGAGGAAGATGCTGGCCACAGCTCCGGGAGCCTGGTGCAGGCCCTCAGGACACGCTGCCGATGGGCTCCCTGCAGCTCTCTGCTCCTCGAAGCGGCCCCTGCGCCCCGCTGCAGGTCCCCCTGACACCACCAAGCACCAGGGTGTCCCCACGGCTCTGGCTGCGGTCACGGAGGCTTGGCTGAACCCAACACCGGCCACAGCACGGCTGGGCTCCCTCCAGCCTCATCAGCACCGGGAATAACATCACCTCCAGGGGGTCTTCTCCAGGGTGAGGAGGGGAAACACACTGCCGTGCCCTTCCTGGGGGAACAGGGACCGCAGACACAGCCCCAGGGCACAGGGGAACAAGGGCAAACCCCAGGGCAGCCTTTGTGCCACCCTACACCTCAAAGAGAGTCAGAGCCCCTTCGTGTCTCACATTACACCCAGGCTTTTCATTCGGGGCTCATTTCCCCGTGGAGGTGCCTGATGCTCACAGCTAGGGAGGTATTGATGCGTCCCTGGGGGTTATCACCAGCCCTAGATGCTGCTCTGCTTCCCCAGCTCCTCTCTCTGCATCGCCATAAAGCAGCCCGGAGCCCTGGAACATTGCTGGGAAAGGGCAGGGATCGCGGCTGCACAGGAACCCTCCCGCACAATCCAGGCTCCAGCCTCGGGCTATTTTTAGCAGCTCCCTCCGAGATGCTCTTCGCTCGCAGGTTTATGTGTGAAATTTAATATAGGAGGCAAGGGGGAGGGAGCGGGGCTGGATCCCGGATCCCGGCACATCCCCACTGGCTGCGAGCTTCATCCGACGCAAACCTAAACCCATCCATCAAAGAGCTCCCGTGTCCCGGCACGTGGTCGGCCCGAAAATCCTCTCCCCGTGCTGCATCATGAGCTCGGGGATCTGCTGGCACCCGGTGCTGGCCCTTAGCACATGTACCAGCATGGAGCAGGATGGGTGCAAGGAGCAGCAGGGGGTGGGGGAGCCCATTCAGCACAGCATCTTCATCCAGAGCACGCAGGGGTCCCTGCCCCACAGCGTGGGCCTCAGGAAGGGTGAAGGCCCCATCCATCCCTGTGGCAGTTGCCAGCCCAGAGAGCTCTGGTGGCCCCTGAGCTCCCAGCACCACAGGCTCATGCTGTTAATGAAGCAAACCCAGTGTGCAAGGTACAGGATGGCCCGGGGCTGGTGTGTCCCTGTTTACAGGCCACGCGCCTGCTGCAAACCCAGAGCACCAGGAAAGACCAATCCCTGCCCAAGGAACCTCTGCAGAACAGGGAAGGAGGCAAACCCCTTTCCCTTTGCCATGGGATGTGAAGGGGACAGCAGCCAGCTCAGCACAGACCTCAGCATCTTGCACCAGCTTTAACTGGGCCAAATGCTGCCCCAGGCTCAGCCCCAGCCCCACAGCAAGGAGCAGCCCCACAGCGGGCAATGACCACCCCATCCCACCCCAGGCACACAAGGGGATGCATGAAGGGACACAACAGCACCACCAGTGACCCCAAACCAGCCTCTCACTGCTGCTACAGACATACACCAGCTTCTAACACAAAACCATCCCAACACAGAGCACCCTCGGCCTCATCTCCAAGTGCCACAAAGGCAAGGCTGGGCAGGGCAAGGGATGCAGCTGCTCTGCTGCTTGTGGTGTCCCATTTCTGGCCAGAGGTTTTGCAGCCTGAGGCAGCACCAGCGATGGGAAAACTCTCTGGAAAACACCAGCACCAGGCCAGAGCAGTCCAAATGCATCACCGACTGTCCTGAGTCCATCGTTTCACTGCAGGCAAAGCAGGTCCATTACACACAGCCCACCTGGGGCCCAGCAAGGGCTAAATGGGTACATCCATCTCCTGCTCCCTGTCAGAGGCCGTCTGTGACAAGGTGCCAGTGCCCCCTGCAAGCAAGTGCCCTTTTCCTGCTGCCTTTTGAGATGCAAAGAGAGCAGCAGCCAGAGGCAGAGGATCGAGGATGACTGCAACCTCCTCGCCCTGAAAGCCCCTGTTTCTGGGGGGGTGTCTCCATAGAAATGGCTGCTGCAGTGAGGGCGAAAGGCTCCAGGGAGCAAACAGCCTCCTTCTCACGGAACGCAGCCCTCAGCCCTGCCTGCTCCCACAGGCAGTGCCAAAAGCACAGGACTTGGGTCCTCGTCCCAGCCCCACAGAGCCACGCGCAGCCACAGCATCGTGGAAATGAGTTTATTGACACGGAGGGCAGGTAAAGCCTGAAGAGCAACACAACTACGCGGCCAACGCTTGGATGAGCAGCGCGGTGGGAGAGGGCAACCACCACTGAGGGAGCCCAGGCTCTGCCCTGCAGTGCAGACACCCATGCATGCACCCAAAAAGCCGGGAAATCAGACAAGAGAAGGGGGTGCTCAGCAACCCCTCCTTGCATCAAAGCTACACCCTCCTCCCTGCCCCAACACGGCACCACACTCGGTGCCACCGGTGCTTCCGTACTTGCTCTGTGAATGACTGCTGCAGGATGCTCTGCAAATCACCTCCAGCACACACAGGCAGGGGCTCAAGGGCTGGATTGCTCCAGGCCTGCCCTACTTTTCCCCCAGCCAGAGCACAGGGGTTCCTAACACAGGGACATCACCTTCCTCGGGGTCCTGCAGCTCCAACCGGAGCTCCTCAGCTCTCTGTTGGAGCCTCTTCCAGGGCACTGTAGCCTTTTCCCTGCACTGACTTCCTGGTTGCAGACAATGCCAAAGCCCTGATGGACTATCTCCCACCATAAAACATGTATGGACTTCGAACGTGGCATCTAAAAAGGCAACATGGGGGTTGCTATGCGTAGGAGGCTTTGCTTGCTGGGGAGTAGATGGCATCAATGCATGCTGGGGAGGGCAAAGCCACTCTGGTTAGTGATACAAGCAGGACAAGCTATGGATGGAGCAAGGACATGCAAGAGGCTTTGCTTTCACTGCTGTTGCTGCAGCCCTTAGTGGTTGCAATGTGGCGAGTCCGCAGGCATGGACTGGAAAGGGAAGCAGTCTTGGCCTTAAGGAGAGATTGGAAAAGAGGGACCAGGTCATGGGGCTGCTCAGGACACGGGGTGAGAGCAGGAACCAAAACGGCCTCTGTGCTCCTGTGTGTCTCTGGGCACAAAGAGCCAAGCTGCACATGGAAGAAACACTTCCACCATCTGCTGGACTCTCAGCCCAGCCTGAAGGCCCCAGGCAGGCAGGGAGCAAACACCATAAGCCCAAAGCATCTCCCATCACACCACGGCCTGGGTTTTGGGGGACGGCACAGGGAGAAGGAGCTCCGGTCCCTTTGGCACCCGAGACACTGCCAGCAGCCACCCCCCTGTGCAGGGGCACAGTTGGATTTACCACCATGAGCCTCAGGGGTTAGCGCAGCGCTGGGTGAAGGTGGCACAGCTCAGAGGACAGCTGAGAAGGCAGTTTGGCCATAGCAGGCACGGAAAGCACAAGAAGAGGGGCTGCAGATGGGTGAGGATGCAGAGAGCATACCTGGAGCCTTTTGCTCTCAGAGTGGGCTCTTTTCCTTCATTTCATCCACCGCTGGCCTGGTACCAAGCCAGGTCTGCAGCTTCTCCCCACACAAAAGCAGCCTCACTTCTCCAATCAGCAGCTAATGAGCCAGGGAGATGGCTGGAGTGAAAACACCATCAAAAGCAGAGCTGAAGCTGTGAGTGTAGTAAAAAACCCCTCTATAAGGCTCCATCCGCCTCCACGGACCAAACTGATGGCTCTGTTCCTAATGCCCCGAGGCTGCGCTCACCCTGCTAGAGCCTGACATCCCTGCAAAGCTCCCCCACTACTTCCTTGGAATGACCTTCCCTTTAAGCCAATTCCAATAGAAAAAACTCAAAAAACCAACCCAAAAGTATAAAAATAGAAAATAAAGTGCAGTGTTAACGTTTTCGACACTTTTCACCTTGTTTTAATGAGCCGACGGATGGGTTTCTGCTTGTCTCTTTTTCCCCAATGAGTTTACAAAACCGGAATGCCTACGCCTAAAGCCATTTAGAAAACACTGGACATTGGCACAAGATGGAGAAGCCCACGAGAACGGACAAGGAGTGAGGGGCGAGGGGGACGTGGGAGTAGTCGAAGCAGTGGTTACAAACTCCATGGACGCTAAAAATACCAAAGGGGTTTGTTCCCTATCATCGTTAGCACGTGGATACTAATTGCTACCTTGAATCAGTGCCTTTGACTGACATCCTACACATGAATACAGCTGCTTCCAGTTAAGAGTGCTTTCCCCTGCGCTAGTGGTGAAGGAGGATCTGGGCACCCCTTTCTCCCGGCCTCCTTCCGCAGGGTGAGGCACAGGCTGATCTCCTGTTAGTTCTTCAAGATGGCATCGTAGGCCTGGTAGATGTACTGGGACACTTCGGGAGCTCGGCATTTCAGGGAGAGCTGCAAAGAGGAGAGGAGAGGTTAGCGGTGGTGCAAGGGGAGGCAGGAGCTTCCTACTGTCTCCAGGAAGGCAACTGGAAACATCTGACCTACAGCATGGGTTGCACGCACCATGGACGTGGCTGATGGCAGTCAACCTGAATATTTCTGCTTCGTCACCAAACTGCCTTTTCAGAGCTTGCTACAAGCAAGAGGAGGCACATGAAAGCAAACTCCCACTGTGGGCTTCCCAAACTCCTTAACAAATGTATGCGCCTCTGCACGCATGAAGGAAGGAGATGACGCCCCAAATCTGAGACAAGGGACTCGCTTGCTCTCATGCCATAAGTCACAGCACTAAACCTGGGGGCTCACTCCTGATGGACACAAAGTTGGCTGCTGTCAGCCCTGTCTAAGGCAAGGATCAGGCCGAGACCAGGTTTGCAGCATCAATCCTTGTGCAAACACTTTAAATCACCTTCCAATGCTCGCTCCCACCCAGGTTCTCAGACCATGGGTTTTTCTGGAAACCCCTGGAACAGCTTCCAACAGGAGCTAAATCCTTTAACACCAGGATGCTCAGACATGCAGGTGCCCGGAACAGAGAGCACCTTTGCACCAGCCCCAGGCTGATGCCAGCACAAGGCCAAAGAGGCTGTGACATCCAGACAGCCGGTCTGCGCTGCGGGAACACGGCAGGGCATAAATATGTCCTTGTTTGTGAGAGGGGGAAGGGCATCCTGGCAATGCTTCCTCGCTAATGTCTCTTGGCTTTATCTCTGGGTAACCTTGGCAAGTAGCTGCTCATTGCTGAGCGGGCATTATCCCAGCTCACTGGTAACAGAGCAGTGGAATCCTGTTGTTTCTCACTTGTTTTTCCCCAGTTCCGTGGGCATTCCTAACCTCCCCCCGTCAATTAACAGGATCTCCCCAACAAAACACACACACCAGGAGAAATCACTCTGTGTGTGATGCGAGTTAGAAAGATCCCAGCCTGCCCCATGTGCCCACTGCAGCCCAGCACCTCACCGTGTAGTTTGGGTTCCCCGGTTGAATGCGAAGCTCAGCCAAGATCCAGATGCCGTTGGTGAGTTTCAGGGACTGGTAGAGCATGTCCTGACCCTCCACGTTCCTCTTGGCAATGGTGTAGACATTGTTATTCTGCAGTTTGCTGGAGACAGTGTCTTCAGAGAGACGGAGGAAAAACACATCTGTTAATTCAGATTCATCATGGGCAGAGACAGGAGAGCCCAGAGGAGCAATCCCAGGATGCAAGCGCACAAGGAAACGCTGACTTTTGTCCCAGGGTTTTCCCTGGGGACAGGAGCAGACATGACACAAGGAGAAAAAAATTCCAGTTCATTCCTTTCAGGCTGTTAACCCTTGTGATGGATTGGCCCATCGTGCAGGGCTTTCACTTACTGCTCATTGCTCTGGGATGCTCAGGATTTACTGCCTTTATCAGTGTGAGTCTGCAGCTCAGAGGGTGGAAGAACTCTGCTTTATCTATAGCCCCCAACCAGCCCCAGGCAAGGGAACCTGGAGGTAGCCAGAAGATGAAGACAGAGAAGAACAAAGATCACTGCCTGAGGCTCACTTGGGAACCTGGTTCTAAGGTCCTGCGTCCCAACCATGACAGCTCCCTCCTGCTTCCCCCATGCACAGACACTTCTGACCAAACCAGTGTCCCACCAGGTAGTAAAAATCCTTCCCTTTCATTTTAAAGCCATTACTTGAAAGTGTAAAAACCCACAGACATCTGCCTCTAGACAGCACAGGACTGTGATACAGCTTTTAAGACCTCAGCACTCCCAGATGTGTGATTTCACCTGGAGGCCTGCATGGATGGAAGCACGACATGTTATTTCTACGGGGCCTTTCAAAGAAACAAGGACCCGGGCAAATATGCAGAGCACAAAGACCCAAATCAGTGGCCTCTGGCTGCCAAGGGGCAGCTTCTCAACATGGCATAGAGCAAACCTCAGTCTCTGGATGCCAGTAAGAGGGGCACGTTCCCACTCTGGACTCCCCCCATGGCAAGCATCACTGGCAAATTCTCATCCCTAGTGTCCGACAGGAGAAACTGAACTCATTCAAGCTCTCTGCTAGGGCAGGATGGAATGCCCTGTCTGTGCTGGGCCATTATCAGGAGGTTGTGCACTTCTGAAAGCAAGCAAGCGGGAGAAGTGGCCCTAAACCAATTTGTGCTGAAAGCCAAGAGATTGGGAATGTGGGATCCATTTCAAGGAGCACGAGGAGCAAGACAGCAGCAGAGAAGCAGCACAAAGTGACCGTGCAGCTCTAATCCGTCCCTGCACCTAACACCACCAAGATCTGCCAGCATCAGTGCTAGATTTGAGAATGGACACGAGTCTGTGCAAGTACAGGGAAGGACGAGAGAGGGAACATGTGCCAGGGAATGGTAGAAGCAGGAAAGAAAGAGCCTTGTGAATCTACACACTGATGCAGAGACTTGGACCCACTGCTTCTCCCCAGGGCAGTGTTGATAACCAGAGCTGCAGAGCAGCTCCACAGGCAGCCTGGACCCTTTGCCTGCAGCTGGGCTGAACCTCTTTGGTCCCCAGGCTTCAGAGCAGCCACATGCAGGTCGAGGAGGGTTCAGGCATCCAGCTACCCAGATACACTCAGATTTAGGTTTTCTCTCTTCCCCAGTTACTATGGAAACTGGCAGATATAAGTAACTGATGAGATCCTTTGCTTAAAAACCCTCATTCCCTCTGTCTCCTCCTCCCACCTCTACTCCTCCTCTATACAACAAACTCATCCAGATTTGGGAAATGGGGAATGCAGAGGAGTCCTCTGCTCGCACAGAGCATGGCTGGGAGAGACATCACACGCCAGGGATAAAGCCCAAGATCCCATCTCTTTGTGTCCCCCCAGCCAACGAGAGCAGCCTCCAGGGCTTTTAAAAGGCAGGGTTTTCAACAAGCACTGGCTCAGAGACTACATCCTCGTTTGCAAGGGATGGTGGTATTAACTGTGATTTTGTTTGCCCAGTTTTAACAGGCTGTGGTTAAACCTTACCAGTCTGAAGTCTCTCTGGACACATATCCTGGAAGTGGAACTGCTGGAAAGGGTTTCGGGCTTTCTCCAGTCATCCTTAGACCTGCTGGCAGCCATCTACCTATCCACTGTCACAGCAAAGGCATTCCCCAGGGAGCACGGGTGCAGGTTGGAAGCAAGGCTGCAACTGGGAAGCTGTAATTCTGGCAGCTGTGGAGCTGCTACCCCATTACACATCAGAGGAAAGGAGTGCTCCTGCTGCCCAGGGAGCTGTGCTCTGGGGGCACAGTGGGCGAGATGGGGCTGCAGAGCAACTACCCTTATGCCAGTCTTCAACTGACGGCACCTCCTGCACTTAAACAGCCTTGCCTTTGCTGGAGAGCAGATTTCCAAACAGGGACATGCTTGTAGGGGGATACAGGGAGGGAAACTGAGGCAAGACACTCCTAGGGAAGCCTGTTTTCCACCTCCCTGTCTGACCTCAGTTACTCTCTGAAGAGTGCAAGAAACCCTACCAAAACATACCCTGTCTCAAGCAGGCACCCACAGCAATGGTGAGCAGGCTCAAGTTCTGATGCTTGGCTTGCCTGGCTCCTCCTGCTCCTCTCTCAGCACAGTTGTGGGGACTGGTGAGACCCTACCCCTTCTTGCTCCCATCCCTCCTGTGCTCCCAGAGTGTCAGGATTCGGGATTTTGGAGATGGGGCAGAGTTGCTAAGCAACAGTGCCAGGCTGTGCCTGGCTGAAGGCAGGACTGCTAATGCCATGTGACAGCACAGCCTTTAAAAGATAAATACATTTAAAAAGGCAGATATTTGCTGGGAGCAGAGCACTGAGCCCAGCTCTGCTGCTCCCTCAGTGAGAGCACAGCACCCACCGGAGCCCTGCTCAGTGCACAACACAGGCAGAAGGAGGGCTGAGCCGTGCTGCTATGTGTGCCCCCTGACACATGGGGTCTGGTGACTGCAAACCAGAGCCACCTGAGTGCTCCTGCAAGTCAGCACAGTCTATGCCTGACCTTGTTAAGCAACTTTCTGCAGGGCTGCTTCTTTTGGCCCAAGGCTTGTTCTCAGAGCCTTCTTGAAGAACAATGTAAGGATACAGAAAGACTTCCCCATCCCCAAGGCCAGGGAAGCCTCTAACATCAGTCCATCTTTTAGGGTTGGTTTTTGGTTCTTTTCCTTTTCTTCTGCTTTTTAAACACACTTCTTTCCCTTTTCTTCTGCTTTTTAAACACACTTCTTTCCCTTGCCTCAGCCCAACAAGTGAACAGCACACATGGAAACACAGGCACATAGGGAAGAAAGCTGGACAAGGGCTACTCCTTTGCACTGAACTAATCCAGTTCTTTCCAACAGCACTCTCCTTCTGGGTAAAGCAAAGGACATGCTTAAATCCTCTACCCCTGCAACTTAAGAAGTTCACTTCAAACTCAAAGAGCCGAGATGCCCAGCTGGCAACAACAGTTTTCCCAGAGGACTCGCACAACTCAGGAGCAACACCACCAATACAGCTTCTTTTGAACTTGGGCCTTTGTGGTGTTCTGCACAAGCCCTGGATACGAGGAAGTAACATTTAATGACTATATTTTACGCTGTGGTAGCTGGAAACATCCCCATGGCATTCCCAGCAACAACTGAACGGTTCTGAGCATCCAGCCAAGAGCTGCATTAAAACACCAAATGCATTTGCAGACTCTGATCTAGTGGGGAGGCACTCTGGTCAATATTATGACAGTACACTCATTTCCAAGACATGGAATATACACGAGTTCTATAATTTATTAAACGATCAGGTTACTAGATTTGCACATCCAGAATAAGATCATACCAGAGAAGCTTGTGTATGATTATCCCTCGGGTTCCAGCAAGAATATCCAATTTCTCTTTGTTCTAGCATTAGCAAATTACTTGGGGAACCAAAGTGACCGCTGCGTTCCAATAAAGCCATAATGAATTCCAAACACTAATAACTGTTGTTTCACACCAAACTGTGGGGCAGAACAAGCAAACCCAAAGCTCTCAGAGCTACTGAAGAGCACAGCAACTAATTGCCCCTCCTGTCAGCTCATCCTCTTTCACTCCATGGGTTTGGGTAAGCAGGATTTAGAGAAAGGAAAACATTAAGTTAATCTGGTTTGTGTACTTTAACTTAACGTAACAGTCCTTTCAGATTCAATCAGACTTAGCATGTGCAAACAGGCAAAGCGAGCTCTAACGCGTGCTCAGACGCAGGGGAAACCTCACTTGGCACAGTGACACCAACTGCACCCAGATTATTGGGGATATAACAGTCTAGGGATCTATTTTCACGCACTAGATTCTTTTATTTTCATTAAGCCCACCCCAATTCAATTAACTTAGCACTGGATTCATAAGAGATGAGCATGTTTGGGTAGAGCCCTGACCTTGTGTTTCCATTAGAAGTTCTATTGCTGAAGATGGTTTGCTCCATGGAACTATCACAACCTCTTCCTAAGAGGCAGACACATGAAAGAGCTCCAGTGAATTCAAGATGTACAGTGCATCCTAAGTGCACCCTGACCCCATGATATATAATTCCAGAGAGACTTGTTCCTCCACAGCCATCCAGCTCCAACCCTAAAGAACAGCCTCAGACCACTGCCAGCTCTCACTGGTGGGAACTTGAGTCCCAGTAAGCACTCCTCTCTCACTGAGTCACTGGGAACTGTGGGAATACCTTCAAGGGTTCAGGATTTGCTTTCTGTTTGGAAACCAAAATGCTGGAGGCTGGGATCAAGAGTGGAGAGCCCTCACCATTGAAAGGCCCCAGAGCCTGGTACCTTAGGCTTCAGCCTGCAGCAGCCAAGGTTTTCTGGTTGTTCTGTGCCCTGCTACAGGGTGAGCTGCCAGGGACTGGAGCTTTCTCTGCCACCCTCATTGCAAACCATCAAAGCTTGAGTCAACCCTATTTGGCTCGGCTTGCGGGCACAGGATGGATCTTTTACCTGCAAAGGCCTGGGACACTGATTCACAGACAAGCATCTCCACTGATGGACTGTGTTTATCTCCTTTTTGCTTGAAGGAACAAAGGAAGGAATCTGGGCAAAAGCCTGCAGTACACACAGGAGGTGCTGTAAGGTGACTGCTGCACCGTGACAGACAGCTCTGGGTGCACATGAAACACACAAGCTGCTTTTTTTGACAGCTAAAATCCCTGTTCCAAGCCCCTTTCACTTTGGTCTAAAGAAAAAGGAATTCAAATTCCAGTTTCTCCATTGAATAAATCAGCATCCCCCGTTCAGCTGCTCAGCAGGGCCTCCTGCGTGTCTACACGTAACTTCAGCCCCACTTCTCACATGGCACACGAACAGCACAGATCTGAGCACTCAGGAAAGCAAAGGCTCTTTACAGTTAGAAAAGCAGGCACTGAGGGTGCAGGGACCACACTTCTGCTCAGCCCTCTGCCCAGGAGCAGACACATGTCACCTGGCACTCTGTCTACCCATCACCTGCGGCTGCCACGCAGCTCTGTTGCAGTGGCTGGCAGAGCTGCAATCAGGGCACATCAGCTGGGAGCAGAGGTATTTTCAGCTCCCAGCTTAATTCACGTCACTGAGCTGGAATCAGACTGAAGCATGAATGGTGTGCTGCGTCCTCGAGCCTCGACTCGCCACCAAGTGGGTGGGCTCACGCTCAGCATGAATTAGTTATCCCAGTGGATACGAGAGCAGGGATAAGGACTCGCACGGTGGCTGCACACCTCTGCAGAGCTGGCAGTGCTTGGAAGCTCTCTGCCTGTGCTGAAGGGCTGCAAAAACCCAGCGTCTCCCAAGGTTTAGTCAGGAGCCATTGAAATCTGGAGGCTTTGTTCTGCGCAGCTCTGCCACGGCAGCCCTTGTGTGCACCTTGTTTTATGTGCTGATGGGAGAGCTGCACGTGGTGGTATTTCATCAGTGAACAACAGAACTGCCACCAGCCCAAGTTGAGAGCTTTATTCTGGTTAAGCATCTCCTACGAGACAGTCTTTTGAAAATGAACCAGTCTTTCCTCCACAAAGATGAAAGATTTTATACCCAGAGTTACTATTCTGGGAAGAAAGGAGATGTCTTAAGACTATTTTCACTGGATTTAAGTGATCAAGACTGTGAATCTTGAAAGACTATTGCCCTACTGCAGCACACGGCCAGACACGCATCCTTGCTCTGGTATAAACTTGCAGCAAGATGGATTCAACTGTCAACACAGCTCATCCAGGTTGTCTGTGCCTCTGCCCTGCTGTGCACCACCAGCCACCTGCCACACTGAGAAGTCTCCATCCCTGAGGATGCTGGGAGCCCAGCACTCCATGGGGTTTGGGGTGATCCCTTTTCAGGCAAGGTTTGATGCTCTTAGGATGGTCCGTACTAGGGGAGGTTACACTTACATGAAATCAAGGTAAGCAGCAGACTCAGGCAGGGTTGCACTAGGGACTAAGATAAAGCACACAAGACCTTCCTAGTTTTCCCTCCTGCAAGGTATTGGCCTGCTCTGTGCCAAAGCCCAGGTGGTCAAGGAAGGAAATGGACACGTAGCTGCAAAAGGGAGGAGATGTCTGCAGCGGAAACACAAACCCAAAAGCCTCAGCAGATGGAAGTGTTTGAAATCTGTTTATGAGACATGACCCACTTTCTCTCATACATAAGCCAGAGAGGCTGGCAGGTCCTGCACGCCCCCGAGCATCCCGAGTGATGGACTGTGCTCAGGAGAGGCACTGCATCCAGGGCTCTTGCTAAAGCACTGAGAGAAGCCTCTTCCCACCCGAGTCCTGGCAATGGCTGCGGATAGCACTGCAGAGAAACCACCCGGCATTCCTGTGCTCTCCCTGCGAGCTAGTAACACATTCTCCACTGAGCATCACCAGTTCAGGCAGGCCTGGGCAAACAGCCTGGTCCTGAGCAGGCAAACCCTCCCCGAATGGTCTCAGAGGGAGAAGGGGGCTCAGGCCAGGCTGCAGGATCACAGTGCTCATCTTCCCAGCCATGCACACCCCCTTCTCTCCCTCCCAGTTACACCCTCCACTAGCCAGCACTGCAAGAGCCCAGTGCCAAACACTGCAAGTCACCAACAATTCTGATTTGAGATCCAAAGAGCCTCAGAGGGCACAGGCAGAGCATGGCTGGGGCAGGAGGCACTACCAGCAGCTGCACTGCGGTGCAGGGGAGAAGCTATGCCAAGCTCGTCAGAAGAAGAGAGGACTGGGGGAGGCGCAGAGGTTGTTCTCATTTGAAACCCCACAGTGAAATCAAGTCATAAGGTCCTCCAACAGCTGCTATTTTTTCCCCTCTCGCAGGGCTCCATCTTTTATATTCCAAAATAGTAATAATTACGAGTACAAAGAGACCCATAGTTTCTGTCTGCAACTGAAGCAAGAGGATATTTATCGTGTAATAGACAGGAGCAAATGAAAAGGTTACGGGGTTTGTAATCAATAGGGACAGGTTTTTTTCCTCTCTGATACAGAGCAGCTTTTGGTAGAATCACTTGGCTCCTGCCCAGAACCTCTTGAACGGGAATAAAGCTGCTACACTGGCCCCATTCCACTTTTTTACACTCCCTCATCCTTCAGCAGTAGTAAGGTCATACGTACAAGCAGGATGATCAGAGGCAACTAAACAGCTAAGCACAGGGGTGAACAGGACAGAGTATGATCAAAACACATCAATATATCAGCTGACAACAGCAGACCAAAGCTCTTCTTGTCCTCCATACATGTCAAACCATTTTCTAGTCTTTCACAACAGAAAGAACAAAGCAGATGCTAAATGGTGAAGTGACTGGCCCAGGATTATGCAGCAGGTTAAAGTCAGGGCTAGAACACACAGCAGCAGGACAGGATTGCTGAACAGCCCCAGCACCTGCTTCAGGCCTATTTAAATGAGCAGCTTTGCAGGGAAGCAAAGTATAAAAGAGGAAACAAGAATACAAGGGTCCAGAATGAAAGGGAAAAAGAAACAGGTAAAATCTAAAACCAGCATCTAAAGGACATCTAAAAGGATTTTAGATACTCTTTTATAGGGACCCAGCTAAAGTTTTTGCCTGAAACAAGCCCTAGGATCCAAGGCTGTTCTCTTCATAAGCCAAAGCTGTTCTGTTCAGAAGTGCAATACCCATCTATCCATTAGCCATAGCTATTAACAAGGTGATGTCTAGTGACCACATATCAAAAGTGCTCCCAGCGTGGCAGAATTAAGCTACTCACCAGCATTCAGGTGACAGTCTTTAATCTGGAACTGAAGCTCGTTTTCATTTGGAATATCCTTCCATGTTGCAAGGAAGACCTGGCGCTCTAGAAACAAGACAGACAATGAGCCCTCCTGGATCCTCACAGGACTGGAGCACTCATTAATTCACCATAGAATGTTACAAGGTAGACACACAAAAAGAGGTTTTGGTCACATTTTGTCCTGTCATGGAAAGGTCCAGAATTTGCTCCTATAACAACCTCAGTCTCACTGTAAGAGCAGCAAAGCTTGGATGGATTTTGAAACCCTCAAAGCAGAGGCAGTCTTTACCATATGAACTGTGTATGAACAGGGAACAGACAGGGTTTGACAAAAAGAAAGGAGATGCACACATTTAGGATGACAACAGTGAAAGCTGCTTTTTCCCCAGCCACTTCAAACAACTTAATATAGGTCATGAGGAATACATTAATTATAGTGGAAGTGGTATGGAGGCAAATTCTAGACCCATTTAAGTGGATCAAAACCTCAACACCCCAAACCATAAAAGCCCAAAACAAAACAAACACCCTCAAGGAAAATAGATTCACCCCTTATTTGGCAGACAGAACCAGAGCAGAGGACCCAGAGCAGAGTTCCTGTGACTACTGGAGCTGCAGCACAATGGGGCCAGGCTACCAAACCAGATCAATTCAGGCTGCTGAGAAGCACCAGTATGAAGGTCATGGCCAAGCACACATGAATCTCAGCTAGCCAGGTGCTGCAAGCACAGTCTGGCTGGAGGATGCTGACCACAGATCTAAAGGCACTCACCCATTTTGCCATCCTCTACAAAAAGCACGTTGAGAGGAATTAAGCAGCTGAAGTAAAAGACGTCAATGTTGTTTTTCACAGCCACCTGTTACAGAAGGAAACAAGGGGTTAATGTGGCTCTGTCAGCTGGAAGTCCAAAGGGATCCCAAGATTTCGAGCAGCCTCATCGCCTTCCCATGCACCCTGCAGTGCTCTCTCTCAGCAGAGGCCAGCTCTGAACGTTGAGATTATCTGGAGAGATGTTATTGAGCTTCTGGTTAGTTTCAGACAAGGCTCAGTCCCACCACTCTGCTCACCCCATTTTCACTAAAAGCTGCTCAATCCTCTCCTGTGAGCTTCTCAGCACGCTGCTTCAGAGCCAATTGCACTGATGGAGTCACAGCCAGCACCCCTGCTCTTTCCTGCTCTTCTTCAGCCTCTCCTTCCCTGTGCTTCTTCCACCTCTGAGGTATGTTCATACCTCTCAGCTGCACACAGCTACTATCATGTCTGTCATACTGCACATGAGCTTCCCCACCACCCTCTTTGCCACCTCACTCTTGCAAGTCCCCTGCTCCAATCCCCTATGCATTCTTTATTTTCACCCCCATTTCTTCATTTTCCACCTCCTTGATTAGTCTTGTCTCAGTCCACACTTTCCAGAGAGCTTGAAGTGGGTCCACTGCCTGCACCTTCCTTGCAGCATCTCCTAAGTCTCCTGCCTTTACATGAGTGAAAGTGATGCAGTGAATGCGTGCTGGGTGTTGATTCCTGGAAGAAAGCCCTGCTACAGAGCAATCAGGGCAGGTAAAAAAAGATCACTTGACAGAAGACTTAATTCTCAGTGTCACTGAACTCCACCAGCCAGGGAGATTCACTGGAATGCCTTTTATCACACATGCTTGCCACGTTACCCACTAATCTCTCCTAAAACAGAGAGCAACCTTACGTTCACTTTTCCCCAGGCTGAGAGCTGATGGTTCAGCAGGAGCAGCCTGGAGGTCTGAGAAAGTGCACTGTCATAATATAGCACAGGAAAAGGGAGCTCTGGGCTTTATTTCTATGCCTCTCACGCTCTCCTCACATCCTCCCACACAGCCATAGCCTGCCATGGGAATAGAGTTCAGCAGACACCTGCCATTGCTTGCAATGAGTGAAACTTCGCCTGTAAGAGACTGAGAATGGAAGTTGTGTGGGGAGCCCTGAATTTCAGGAGCTGTTTGAGCTCTTACTTCCTTTGAAAAACCCCAGAAGGAGTTCTCCAACTTGTCAGCCAGCTGAAACACAAACCACACCATGCTAAATGCTGAGCCAAAGAAATAAATCTGCTGCTACAAAAGAGGTGTGCCAAGACAAACTCCAGTCACATTAATAATTACATATATTAGTGCCCTGCTGAGAAATTCTATTATCTATAGGAGCAGGTTTAGAAAGACATCCCCAAATGTCTGTAAAACCAGCTGCAGATAGAGAAGGGAGGGGAATAAACCAGGGAATTCAAACCCAAGTCAGCTGATTAGACATGCATGCAAGCCAGAGGATAAGTGGTAGGAGATCAAGCTCCTGAACAAACCCTTATAGCACTTGGGAAGGCCCCTGAAGGACAAAGAACAGCAGAAAGGCAGTTGTGATAGTCTGTGGGGCTCCTGCTTTCAGCCATCACTAAAGGTAGTAGCTTATATTTAATTCCCCCAGTGCAAACCAGCTTAAGGAAGGATTAATTTAAAGCCATCTAAAACCATGTAAATGATGGAGCAACCTAGGAAAAAAAAAGGGAAACTGTCCTCTGAAACAGGGAGCTGTAATGTGCTTTGACTGCTGGAGTTGTACCTGCAAGTTGGAGTGTCCAGTGTTTGAGCTATAGGCTCCAAAGCCAGAGGGGTAAAAGCAGATTTGGTGGATGGATGGACTTAAGTGATTCACCTCTGCAAAATGTGATCAGACAGGCTGAGCAGCCAAAAATGCACCTCTCAGTCTGGGAGGGGAGGGCTGGGGGAGACAGCAGTGTAGCCATTCCATAGCTATGCTCGGATGTAAGGCATGGAGATGAGCCAGAAGAGGGAAAATCTGGGCTAAACACCTGGGAAAACTCAGTAGTGAGAATTACTAAGCAGCACAAAATACTCTTGAGGAAGAGAGGAGCTCCAGTACTTGGAGTATTTAAAATCAACCTTGACAATGCTCTCAGTAAGAGGATCTGTAGAAAAACAACAAAGCATAGCAGGCACTACACTGTGTGACCCAAGATTTTTTCCAACTCTGATTTAATGATTAATTGCCTTGCCTTAGAATTAGCTTTTGTAGCTAATTGTTGTTGCCATACAACAACAGTTTCTTACAAGAGGGGCTGGAAAGCAGAGCTTTCTCTTCAGTCACGGTTCTAGAGGCACACTCCAAATTAATATGCTAACCCTGTCCCTGCAGTTATAAGGATGCTATAAAAAGGTATCTGCTGACCTGCTTCTCAACTCTGCAGAAACATACTGAGTAAGCTGCTTTGGCTATACTCTGGAGAGCTACCCAATTAAGATGCTCTGAAATGCAATTTCTCCCCAGCAAAGAAAAGCAAGCCACATGCCAGCCTTCCTCCCAGACTGCATCATCATTGGGTTCAGGAATGACATCACGTGTCACCTTGCAAGTGTCTGTAATGATGCAGAAGCCAGCTGTTACAAATAACACTTGCAAATGGGAAAGGGAAAAGCTACAGTCTCCTTAAACCTACAGCACTAGGACAAAACTAGTAAGCTTTTCATTCATCACCACATACTGCCCCTCAACAGCCAGGCATGCACTGTTAATTCTGTGATCCCCAAGACAAAGCACCTGCAGATACCTGGATGGGCAAACTTGCAGCAAGGGGAAAGCTAAGAGGCCCTACCAGCTGGTAACAGTTTACCAAGGTCATGCTTTAACCTCTGCACTGTCACATGGGGAGCATCCAATGCCATCTGAGAGGCTACAAAAGCACCTGCAGGCAGACAGCACATCCACAGCACTGCCTGTGAGAAACTGAGTAGCTAATAACAGTGACTTGCCAAAAAAATCGGTGCTCCTCAGATGGGAACATCAGCCTGAGACAATCAATGGCATTTCAAGTGATACCAGTAGCTGAAACCTCTCTCCAGGTTGGACTTCTTGTAAGGAACCTCCACTTGCATTCAATAAACCCTCCAGTCCAGACTAACTTTGCCTGTCTCTGCAGCATTAACCTGCTGACCTGGCCATGAACTATTAAATCTTTAGCTTGACCTTCAGCTTCAGACATTTGAGAGCTGAAACGGAAGCATTTCCAACAAAAAATGGCTTTCCATCTGTGAGCCTTCTGAAAGGAGGAACAAAATATTACTACCTTGTGAATTTAGTCATGCAGACTACAAAGCTGCTGAGGGATAAAAGTCAAAAGGTGCCAGATTTTCATGTGATGCTTCACTGTTAAAGAGGTGTGAGCACCGGGTTCCCAATCACTTACATCTTGTTCATGATCTGCCTAGAGGAAGCAGCACTTCTAGAAATAATCCCTGGGACACACTTGCTCATCTTGCAGCATGAGCACCCTTCTGTTGTCCTTTCTTGCAGTGCAACCCTCCGATAGCCAACACATGGTATTTTGGGGTAGAGGTACCTCATGAGTTATTTTCTTCAACAGTGTGGGTTTCTGATGCTTTAAATCCCAGACTTCAGCATAAGAAGTGACTTTCAAAGTCAAGTCTGAAAGCAACACAGATGCTTTCCATCAGCAGCAAGCACACAACATACCCACTTGGAATCCCATTAGCACCTACACTAAATTAAGGATTTACTTCAAGTTGGGTTTTGCTTTAGAGCCTGGTAACAGCCAAACTGTTAAGGAGAGAACAACTCTCCTCTGCAGAGACTTTTCTACCTCTGCTAGCACGAAGGCATGGTTTATTCTGTGACAGTTTGCTGTTCTGGCTGTCAGATGCCCCCAGGGAGTGCTAGCTACTTCAGTTTGTTTGACTGGTAGATTCCTCAGGATCTGGGGGGTGCTTGACAGTCGCTGCTCTACCTAAAGGCAGGAGTATTAAGCCTGGGCAGTGGTGCTGTGCACAGACAGCAAGGGTGGGTGCTGAGCCTGCCATCTCCAGGCATGCTGCTTACGTCAATGGTCAGGGAACAGTGAGTTACTGGGAGGGTTATGCTCCCATGTGTGCCTGGCTGTACTCGAGGTTCAAAATGTACACTCTTATCAAATGTGCTGCACCATGTGGCAGACCTACCCTTCAGCAGCAAGCTAACAGCCTTCCACAGCTGAGCTAGGAACTGGCCGCAGATGCCAAGCTGTGATCCAAGTCCTTCATTCAGGGTGCTCCCAGGAGGGCTCTCTGCTGGAATCAGACCCTTACAAGTAGAGCCTGTTAAAAAGCAACCTAGGCAACAAACCCAAGAAAACACCTTCCACATCTAGCTACCCAAGGCTGCTCTGTGGTGGTTGGTCCAGTCATTCTGACTCCGCTCACACACAGGCTGATAGCGTGCCATTTATTAAGTAGGCTCTGAAGGGAGAATATCTGCTGGCTGGACTCACTGCTCACGCCTGTTCTCAGCCTTGCTTTTATGGAGAGATGACTGTGTGGAATCTGTTTCCAAGTACTGAGAGCTCTGTATTTGTGACCTGAGGTACATTAACACTTCTGATGAATGAAAGCTCCAGGGGTTCTGCATTGCAAGTGAAACACTGAAGAGTGGAGGAGCGCAGGTGATGAGTTACAGCAGAACTGAGCATGGAAGAGGAAATACGATATTGCAATAGCAAGACTGATCTTTTCTCAATGAAGAAACTGCAACTTCATCTGCCTTTCTAAAAGGTTTTGCCAACCTCACTGGAAGAAATAAGTGTTCACACTGCTAGCAGCAAGGGAGAGGTCTGTGTATCCAAGTGTCACTTTGGAGGAAAAAGCGCAGCTGGCAGATCCTTCCCTTTCAATACTCACCAGATCATTTTACAGGCATTTTGGAAAACTGAAGCTCTGCTTCTTTCAGTTGCATGCTCAGTAGCTGCAACAAAGAGCCCTGCCAGTTGACAGCAGGTAATGCTGGGGAATGTAACACATTGATTGTCAGTTCTGAATGTGGATCCCAAGAGAATGGCAATGCTCCAGGCTCAGACTCGACACTGCTCTGGGAGTCCCTGAGGCTTGTTTTCAATTGTATTGTCTCCTGCAAGTGGTTACCACCTCACAGAATTGATTATCGTATTTGTGCCATGACAGGCCAGGCCTGAGCTCTGAAGCTCTCGCAACAGGCTGGGTCCTCACCCATTTCCAGGGTCAAGGGAGCAATTCTCATGTACCCAAATGAACAAATCGGGTATTCCGATTTCACAACCCTTGAAAGACCATTTATTAGGAGCAGAGGTTTTCTTTAGCATAGAAAGGCTCTCATTCCAGGCATTTTCTTATTCCAAATTTGACTCAAAGTATCTGGAAGGAGTTAATGCTCCTCACCAATGCAAATGCCTATTTCAGAACCCATTTTCCTCCTTGCCACCATGTGTGTGAGAGCTCAAGGTCTCAAAGATACCTCACCCACCACATCTGTTTCACTAGGTACAACCCTGACTACATGTCAGCAGAGGGGTATCACTGCTTTGATTGTCAAAAGGCAACTACAGGACCCTGTACAACTAATAGTCATCTCCTTGGCTATCAGATACAGAGCTCAATGCAGCCTCTTGTACACCTTGGGCAAGAACTTGTTATCATTTACTAGCGCTGCGCTCTGCAGAGACAGCTCTGGGCAGGGGAACCACAGCACCTACAAGTGCCAAGTAGCCTCTGAAGGGCTGACAGGGCACTGCAAGAGCATCCCCAAGCAGAATTTAGCAGTGCACAAATAACTAAGTCAGATTTTCTTTAGCAACTGGTGCACTCCAAAGGCATCCATCAGCAGCTTTTAAATCTGCAAGAGGCAAAAAATGATGAGCCAGAAAGCAGAGGCTGGAGTCCATTCAGCCCCCTACAGTGCTCTGTCCAGTCTAACTCTACCCTCTGAATAAATCATTGCTTGATTGGGGCTTGAATCTGAGTTAACAGGTCCAGAAAATGATCATCTCTACTTTAGGATGGGAGGGAGAAGCCTGGCATTCAGCCTCACAAGATGCAAGGTGACTGGTGAACAGAAGACTTCTGTTATATTTTACCCAAGAAAGCCTCTGAAGATATTTCAGTCTTCCTCATCTTCTTGTAAAATGGCCCTTTGTTAACTTGCCACGTATTTCAGTCTCTTTCCATGATTACAAATGTTAAGATTAAACCAGCTGTACTGGGCAAAAAAGTAGAAATGGTAATAAAAATAACCTGAACAAGACTTGAATTCATTACTTTTGAAATAGTTGCCTAAGGACGTACAACTAGGCTTTGAAGCTTCTAATTTACATGACAAAAGTTGAAAGCTATCAGTTTAGCTACTTCAGGAGTTATTTTTCTTGTTACTAGAACAACAAAAACCCCACCAGAACAGATGAACATAAGGTCCTGAGGTTCAAACCAGCCCTGCATCTACTTCAATGTTCCCCAGCTCAGAAAAACCACATTAAGCAAATTCAACTTGATGAGTGTTTTGGTTCTTCAATGAATACAGGAACATTTGTATTCTCTACTCCTATATTATGCTATAAATTGTTCCCTAAGTAGGTCACCAAAACGATTTCTGAATGTTTTAAGATAGATAATTCCTACGTGAACTCACAAAACAAAACCAGAGCCTTGGCTGTCAGGGCAATGACAGATCTCCATCAAACCCACTGCTGTCAAAAAAGTAAGGGGAGTGCTCTTTTTAACTTGGCATCTGCTATCATGATTCAACTCTTTGCAGAGAAATATACTATTACTCCATATGGCAGCTTCCCCAATTGTAAAAGGGCAGCCAACTTCTATGGCAATGAGAGAGCTAGCAAATTTGCAATGAAGTCTGGCACTAATGAATGCTCTGCTGTCTCAATATAAGGTAGTTGGAGGTTTCCTCGCATGTTTTTTCTTTGCTTTGTTCTAGCAGAAGATGCTGCTGCAAGAAACAAACTGTGTTCTGATTCCTTTGGAGACTGACTAATCCAAATACTCCACTTCCTTCCTGATCAAAGGAAGCAGCAACTTGAGAGTGCCTCTGTGAGAGTCCCCAGCGTTATGGCAGATGACAACTGTCACCTCCTAGAGCCTTCCAAACTTCCTTCAGAGCAGGAGGTAGACTTTACCACGTCTGACCCAAATGCAGTAATACAGACTCATCCTCATGACCTGGATACAGAGGGAATCCAGCTTTTCCACAAGCTGGAAGGGCCCTCTGTGGAAGACAAGCACATGTAATTCATACACTGTCCACATGCTCCATCGCATGACTGAGCTCAGAGCCCGAGTGTAGGACTGCTCGTTTGAGCGCCAGAGAAGCTATTTCGAGCTGTTTGCCCAAAGACTCATCAATAAGTCATAAGCCCCAGAATGGAAGTCAAAAGAAGGGAAAAAAAACCCAGTTGCTCAAGCAGAATAAATAGTAACTTCATTGCATTCTCTTAATCTAAAAAGAGAATGAGCTACTTCAAAATATTCCCCTCTATGGGCTGCTACGCTACAGGAACACAACCGAGTTCCATCTCCTGGAGACTGGAGGCAAGTGAGGTGTGCTACAGAGCAAGTTAACCACATCTTTGGAATACTGGGAAAACCATCCTGGAGGACCCAGCTACACAGAGAAGAGGCAGGAGTCCCTCACTGAGCTCCATTCCACAGTGGCTGCACACGGGAGGTAGAACTGTCTGCCTGAGAAGTACTTCAAGACCAACACCCTTGAGGCACATCAGGACTGCTGGAGACAATCTCTGGTCAAAACCAGAGGGGAGCATCTTCCTGGATCTGGTGTGGGTTTATTTATCAGATTGGCAGCCCAGTCTGATAAAAAGCCTCATCTAGGGAATGCTGTCCCTGACATGCAGCAACAGCCTCATTAATGAAACATTAGCTGCTCACGTCATTTCTCCTCTGCCTTTCCTGGAACATCTTGTTTGCCTTGGATTAAGCTATCTGGGGCAGGGATGTGCCAATTTCTTTGTAAAGCACCCTCAAGTTAAGAGCACTAAAGAAGTATTAATCACTCAGTAGTTGCCATCTTTCCTGCAATTCCTTTAATTGCCTCAATTCTTGGTGACAGCTCTTGCTGCCTCCTCCACCCCAGGCATGCACTTTCTCTGTTCAGACCAGTTCGTAAGTCTGCCTAGTTACCCTACACACATGGTATTTTGTTCCTAGAGTCTTACCACATTGTGTTGGGCTGAACAAGCTGGGCTGAGCACCTGCTGCTCTCTCCCCCTGTATAGAATGAGCCAATCCTTACCTGGAGATTGTTCAGAGGCTCCATTTTCATGACTGGTCCCAAAGTGTTGAGGGGCAGGGAGACATCAATACTTTGGTTTGGCATCAGAGGTGTGTGAATGGCCAGTGGGGTGCTTGGGATGACCCCAAAGCTGAGCAAGAGAAAAACAGAGGCAATGAGAGCAGCACTGCATTGACCAGCACCTACTCCTCTTTTGCCAAGCACAAGCTGATTCGCCTTCCATTACTCCTGAGCTGCCCCTGCTGTCACTCAAAGGGAGGAACACAGCTCAAAACAGCACTCAAAGTAGGACAAAGCATAGGAAACTCAATCAGGTCGGCCTCACTGCAATGTGCACCATCCTGCCCAGGGGACCAGCATCTGGGAACTCTTCCATTACCCACACCATACTGGTCTATGTGCTGAGCAGCAGCCTGCCCAGCAAGGAGCAGCCCCTGACCTCAAACTTGGGCCTCTTGGCTTACTCTTACAGAGCTGTAGAGCACTGCAAACAGAGTGTATCACACACACTCCACGGCTATTGTATCTTTGGGAGCTCTGGAAGAAGGAACTGAAGCCAACACAGAACAAATAGCCAAGGAGGTTTGTAGCAGAGCACTGCAGAACAAATGAATCAACACAGCCAGCTGTCTGGTCCCAAATGACAGTGTCTGGCTCTGTTGCTTGGTTTGAGGCTCCTTCAGCTGGGGCTATATACCACCATAGAAAAGCAAATGGTTACTTGCCCTTCAGTCCAAGAGGCATTTAATTCCACAGGCATCTCTACTTCATGTGGATAAGAGGGAAGCAGCTAACATTTACCATAACACCTCTGTACTATGTACTAGCTTCGTTTCAAAACGAGATGCAAGCACAGATTCATAACACAGTCTGTCCACTCACAACTGTGTTTCTCTTTAGCAGAATTCACATGAGCTCAGAAGTGATATTTACAGCAACAAAAACATAGGTGTGTACTTCTATTTTACCCACTACGAAACTGAGACTGCCTCTGCACGGTGCATGTGCATTGGGTTTGTCACTCTCAGAAACCAGGAGATGCCCATTCTTTGTTCTCTTTATTTTCAGCCTTAGGGAGCTGAAACAAGAATATTCTCAGCAAGGGCCTACCCACGTGGTTTGCCTTTTGCAGCCATTTCACCTTGGGGGATATAAGCCCTAGTGTTTTCCCTAAGACTCAGAGGGAAAACAAAGTTGTATTTTGCTACTAAGTGCCTGGTATTCCAGCACGCTAGAGCTTTAGCTTTCTTTCCTTTTTTTTTAGGGCTTTATCCCAAGACTGCAGTGAATGTGATTAGTAGCAGCAGGAGAGGGGGAAACGCAATAGAAACCTCCGAGTTGCAAGCCTTAATATTTAGACCTAAACTGCCAGCCCACTGCAGCTCTTTCCAATGCACCAGCCACCGTGGAAAGCTGTGGCAGGAGAACAGTATTTGTAGAAGAGTAAACAGTAGTAGGTTGTATACAGAATGTGTGCTGAGATGCTGCAAAGGGAGAAGCTGCTGGTTTACTGTACAGTATTTAAACTTGCTGCATCCTTGAGAAGTACTGTGGAGGTGTGGCTAGAACACAGCTTGATGTATGGGGAAAAATCACAAGCAAACCAGCTTTTTTTCAGGCCAATTTGCATGAAGTATTTGCACACAGCAGCTTAGCAAAACTCTCCAGAAAATACAGCAGTCCAGGGAGAACATTTACTAAGACTTAGTTAGCATAATGACTTTTGTAAGTAAATCTTCTTCGTCCCAAGAAATCCCACATTTGCAAGGCTAACAGTGATATTAAAGAGACAGTTTCAGTGGATCTGCAGTACAGAGAACCCTTTTCCAGCAAAAGGATATTAAGAAATATGGGGAGCATTTCAGTCACAAGATAACCTTCACATTCTTAACAAGAAGCAGGCTGGTCCTTGCTCAAGATAACACAGAGCAAACCACAAGATAAGCTGACTAGGAAGGCTTATTTGTGGGAAGGCACCATGGCTGTACTGCCATGTCATGTCTTTTGGCTGAGATGGGTTTCAGAGAACAATCTGTATGCTCCAAACACTCAAGTGGCTGCTCCTTCTGACAAAATTGTTTTGCTGCCAATTAGAGGGAAAACATGTGCCACAGGCTCTTAACTTGCAACTTCTTCCCTGACAAATAGCTTTATTAATGAGACCTGTATTTCCAGACAGTCTGAGGGGCAGCACAGCAATTAAGTCAGGAGGTGGAGGCATTACAGACTGATACTTGTGCTGCTCAAATGCTTGCCTGTTTATGCTCTTGCTTTCCTCGGGGCTCTTACTGGCTATAAAACCACTAACCTGCCTAACAACTCATGAGGCTCCTTTAAAACTCTGCAGAGATTAAATGGGGGAGATGCTGTTTCAGAGCTAGGAGACCGTCTGCTGCCCATTGCCTCACAGATTTATCAGTCTGTATTTCCAGGCATTTCACACAATTGGGGTGTGATGGAGAGCTCAGGCTGCATCATACAGCTGTTTCCATAACTGCATCATATACCTACATAAAAGTCCTCCCTGTATCTATCCACGTAGACACAGACTCCTTTCATAGGAGCATGCAATCATTTTAACAGAGGAAGTGGATTGATTTCTCACCTGTTCTTATTGAACTGAATGGCAAAGTCGGTCATGTGCTGCAAAGCCTTGTTGGTAAAGTTCATCTCCATGTAGATGTGTCCCTGCCTGTGACTGAATGTGCCTGAGATCTCCAGTCCTTTAGCCTTCACTGCAGGCAACCAAACCTTGAACACAAGAGATGTCATTCAGCATAAGTCTGGCCTGAAGGTAACAAACAAGTGCAGTTCTCCAAGCAACAAAGTCCTGAGTCTGGAAATTCAGCTACATTGACGCATCAAGCCCACAAATGCTAAGGAAACACTACAGGGAAGACACAACATGGGGTGTTGAAAGGATCAAGCTCACCAATGAGTAATAAGCTCACTGCTCCTAATCTGTATTTGCCCACAGTACTCACATTAAGAATTCAAATATACTATAGCATTAGTGTGCACAAAACAGGGAAAGCTTGTGTCCATCACACTAATGCAACACTTACCAAGTCTGCTGATGGACAGGCTTCTCCAAGGACATGTTGGGCTATTAGAGGCAGGACAACACTAAAGTTTGAACCAAATAAAATCACAGGGCTGATACTACTACCTGCCTGGGTTCTGAATTCCCAAACCATCTCTGTGGGAAAAACCCAGACCCACATTTGAGTGGTGCAAGATGAAGTACTTCTTAGCTCAAAATTACTGGGGTCTTTCGTACTCGGTCTTACATACGGTGTACTATTTACTAGCAAGCTAAAGACCAAAAGCTTTGAGTACGCTCTGCAGTACCTTGAGATCCTAGATTTCATAGGATGACTTAGGCTTACTCATCCATTGAGTGTTTAATCAGGGTGCTGAGTTTTGTTTATTCCCTTTCAGGCATGAAAGGCTGAATCTGAGCTCCCCCACAGCCTGTTGGCAGAACCACATTCTGTATCTCACAAGCCCTTCAGACTAAGCACACTTCAGTCACTGCATCTGTGATCTCTGTCACTAACAGAGCGTTTCTCTGCATTACGCTGCAGTGTGCTCATCAATCACGTGGTTTTACCTTCACTGTCACACTGGATTCCTCCAAATAAACGTATCTTCTATGAAAGCTGGAGCAAATTGCATCCCGCCCTCAGTTTCCTGGGGAAGCTTGCTAAGAAGCAGGTCTCCAGGAAAGAGCTGCTTGCACAAAATTGAGATTCTTTTATCTTACAAGGGCTGGTCTTTGGAGTAATATTATTACAGGAAAAATGAGGGAACTGCTAAAGACACAGAAGTATATAACTTACAATTACCACGGTCTCCAACACAGTTACACTGCCTGAGCATCCCTAATGGGACTGAGTTGAATTGGGTGCCCCAATAGCACAAGAGACCCACAATAAAGGGGACAAGCGAGCAACCTCTGACTTCTTGTAGCCCAAGGTAAGGCAATATACTGAGGATGATTCTTTTTCCTTACGTACAGACTTTGGAGCCACATATCCTCCAGGAGCCATGCCTATACCAGAGGAGAGCTCGAAGAGATCATTGAGTCCACTGCTCACCACGGCCGGGGTGGGTGAAGGGGCAAAGGTGGCCGGCACAGAGGAGGGAATGTAGGTCTGCCCCACCTGGAGGGGGTAGAAAAAACAAGCACTGATTAACATCACGCATGAAGAGCACTACTTATTAAATAAAGCACAAATTCAGGCAATATACTCAATATTTTAAAGCCGTTTGCAGCTTCCCTGCTGAATTATCAATAGTGCTAAATAATGCATTTGAATCCCAAAGCTCCTGGCAACTAATCCCTACACTTGGCTATCGCCTCAACCATGCAATAGCTTTCACATCATTTCTTATAGCTCCAGTTACCTATTCCCACTGTAGAGGAATCCTTCTTCTCCATCTCTCCTCCTCATAAAAACAATATGCTTTGTGGATCTACCCTATATAAACCCAGGGGAAAGAAAAACACGCTTCAAATCTTCCCCCAACTATGACAGTCTTCAGGATTCTTCATGATTTTGCATATCCAGAGATAGCAAGGGAGTCATGATCATATTGTGTACTCCCACCCAAAGCCAGAGCTCTGCATTCTCAGCACTATGGTCCAAAAGGTTCATTACATGAAGCAGAACTAGTTGTCTCTGCCACAGGACAATCTTTCTGCAACAAGGGCAATCCTTCCCTCTCAGGACTTAAATGAGGGCACCAGACCTGGAGGATTAACCTTTAGGTGCCCAGCTCCAGTTGGGACAGTCACTCTCTAGTTAGACTCCCAAGTTCTCCTTTACTATGAGCAGGAAGAATTATGTGCTTGAGAAGAGGATTCACCAGTCAGCAGCCCAGGGACAGGCAGAAGGGCTAAGGCAGGCAATAGGAAATACGGATGGCAGGTCTGAAGTCTCATTGCTGTTCTGTTGCTCAGGAACCCACCTGAGATGTGGTGTTCAGTCAACCCCTTGGACAGGGAGGACTGGTGCTTTTACACGACTGCTTGGTGGGTTTATGATGGCCCAGGAAGGCAGAGTCCTGGCTTTGTAAGTACAATCTCTATAGTGTAAGCATCTCCCATATGCTGGTCTGTATGGCCTGGGGGCTACAGGTACACTGTGCCACCAGCTCTCCTCTGCCCTGGTGCTGAGGTTAGAAAGGAACGCAGGAGTCACAGGAAAAGGAGAGAGAATGACTGCAGCCAGAACAAGGGTCTCCGAAAAGCCCCCATTCCAGAACTGAGTATGCTTTCCTCACTGCATTACTGCCTACACAGTCCTGGGAAGAGGGACTGGAGCTTTCTCCAGGAGACTGCTTTTGGCTGTGGGTTGGAGACACGCTCCCTCCTGCTCACTGCATCTCCCAGCCACCTTGCATCCTTTTCCCATGCTTTATTGGAAGAAGCTGCTATGCGTTTGAAGTCAAGGGTGCTGTGGAAGCAGCCTGAAAGTCTCCCATGTCCTGGCAGGCGCTCTAGGCACTAGGACACTCACAAAGCACAGGCACAGAGGAGGAGGCCGGTGGCCGGCAGAGTTCAGCACTGACCACATGCAGGAGGAAAGCTCAAAGCACCTCTTCCTGATGTTCCGAAAAAACCTTATGTGGCATCTGGGAGGAGAAAAGCACTGAGTTCAGACAAGCCCATGGAGACACTGGGTTAGGGTTACAGCAGAGCAGGCTTTGTGAGTAGAGAGGTAAGCACCTTGGCCTTTCAGCTCCCAAAGCAGCTGCACAAGGACTGGGGTACTGCTAGTGGTAATGCTGATGCTCAACCCAAAAGCTCTGAGAAAGAAGAGCTAAGCAGACAGTCAACAGCTCTGGCCGTGGCTGCTCTTAGGAAAGCCCAGGTGACATCTGGACTCAAAGCAACACAGATGGGGACCTGTGTGTTTCAGTTGCGTTTGTCCATTTTCAAACATCTTGAGGGATTTTAAAGCATCTTCCAGCCCATAATGGGTGAGGTTGTACTGAAACACCCCGAGCTTTGAGCAGCTTTTGAAATTGGGGAAAAAAAAGGAATGGCACTTACTGCCGGGCTTCCTCCAATGCCCCCGCCAAGGTCACTGCCAAGCTGAAAGAGAGAAGGAGAAAGAGGAGAGAAAGGCCGAGTTCATTTAAGCCAAGTGTCAGCAGGCTGGAGTGGAGCTGGGCTGCTCACACTGCTCCCTCACTTGCCACGCATAGGACAGACAGAAATGCAATGAAAGCACAGGGAACAGAGGGGCTTTTTTGCTGTTGCGTGAGCAGAGCTGCTGGAGAACTACCCCCACACACCTACAGTGGACGGGGGTGTTTTGCAGGTTAACAAGAACAAAAGCTCATCCCCTTCTTGCGCCTGTCATCTGCACCAAAATCTCTGCCCAGTTCTTTGTGCTTCGTGCACCAGCGCTTTCCCTTCAGCCCACCACGGTGCCTGCCTGCAGCACGGAGCAGCTCCACAAAACCCAGTGGGGTAGCTGTGAAATGGCATAAAGCTGACAGGAAGCTCACTTCCTGAAAGCTTTGGTTTTCTAGGGAACAACTACGAACAACAGGAAAACACAACGCATCCTGGCTACGTTCATCTGACACGCGGCTCTATTCAGTAAGGAGGAAGAAAGGGAACGGGCTATTACAACAGCCTGGAGAGGTGGGCTTTTCTTCCTTTTGAAGATGCTCCCCTCCCTTAGACAGGAACAAACTAGCTTCATGATCTAATGGGCCACTCAAATAGTAAAGAGACCTTACAGTGCACTAGAATGTTTCAGTAATGATCTCTGCCAAGCTACACAGCTACAGCTTGAAGCGACTGAAATAGCCGCTGTGTACCACCCGCGCAACCCTCCATAAACACTAAACCCTCTCTGGAGCCCTTCTGCCAAACCATCCTGCAGCCCACCTAGAAGCTGTCCTACCATGAACTCCCTTTACAAAGCATCCAGACCACTTTCTCAGTGATAAAGCCCAGTTTTGAAACACCCATACCATTCTACACGCTTCAGATACCTCAGTGATCAGGACAGACTCCAATGCTGACTACAAGTGCTGTTTGCAAGTACATCACTCCTGTGAATATTTATAAAGCACTTGATAGATGACTGATAGCCAGGAGGAAATAAGCATACATCTGCAGTGGTTATTCACTACAGAGACATCTCCAGGCATATCTGTGTCCTAGGCTTTTGTTTTCAGAAGACCATGGTAGCTTTTTGCCTACTGCAGGGTCTTTTTTGGTCACATTCAGATAAGGATCATGCCCCAGCAATGTGCATGGAGGATGAAGCAAGTGCAGCGGTGAGGTAGAAGCCAACCCCCAGGGGGAAAAGGCTGGACTAGCAGACCACAACACCACAGATCTAGATGTCTTTGCTCTTCCATTTGATCAAGGTTTGGGGAGGTCTATCTGCTTTAAAAAGCATTTGACAAACTGGGTCAACAAAGGCTCTAGATATGGTGTTCAAATATATGCTGATATGTTAAGATATCTAAAAAGATACACCAGAAGCTTCCAGGTAAGCCTGTGCTTAAAGCCAAAAAGGCTCCAACCTTTTCTCTCTGCACAAAAGACTTGGAACCTCAACTGTGTTCTGGTCCCCAATAGCCTGCTCCCCAGGAGATCTCATGGCAAATGTACTTTACGCTGGTCAAGAGATACCATAAAGCTTCGTAATTCTCTCCCTCAGAGCACAGATAAAAAGGATAAAAGGCCTTGAGAACAGCAGTGAATTGCAAGAGAGTGATTTACAGATGGTAACTACCCTCCAACAATACTAAAATCTGACTGTGCTGTTCTGCATCCCCCTTCTATCCCCGGCACCTCTCCTTCCCCTGGTACCCACAGGAGCCACCCAATGCAACATTAGCTACCATGAGTAGGTGTCAGAGAAGTACAAATCACACACAATTTGCTTTTTGTTAAGAAGCCTTAAGAGCTCTTTTTATCCTGTGTGAAGCTCAGTTTATCCCTACTTGAGGTCATGGTAGAAAGTTACAGGACATCCCTCATCTTCTGCAACAGGCACCTCTTCACAGAGCAACCCATCCTCTTGCTGTCCATGGCAGTGCTCTGTGTTCTCTTACTGAAGAGGTAACACTGAACAGTTCCAAAGTCGAAAGAAAGATCAGGCACAGACTGAAGGAAGCCAGCCAGAGGATGCAAATCCAATTAATACTAAGCTTATAAAATAGCGCTTATTACACTGTCAGGTCTTCCCCTCTGAAAGAGCCTGGCAGAGCAGAGTTTTGTGCTACAGCCTGCTCTATAAGCCAAGCCGTGTTTTAGATTAATACATCAGATCATTTAGATCTTGTTACTGGCTCACTGAGGAGTAATAAATGCAACTATTCATAGTCCTGCATGCAGATGAACTTTACACTTTATACTGACAGGCAGTGAAGTGCAGAGGAGAAAGGAAAAAGGTAAAGAATCCAGTTCATTTCCAGATACTACTGTATGCATGGAGGATTTCGGGTACTGTTGTCTGAAGCAGGAGAAAGACTGGTTTACCAAGCAGCAAGCATTTTACAAAGGGTATTATGGAAATGACTGAATAATTCTGCATAATGAAGCCAGATGTTAACTATTGTACCACTTCCTACTACACTCATCATAAGAAGCTGCAGGCTAGGAATCCAACGTCAGAGAAACCCGTACACTGGTATCTGTGTGTCTTCACTGTGAGGAGTAACATAACATATTGGGGTTCCTCAAGCTATCAGCAAGCCTTTCATCTTCCCTAATTGTCAGGCCTTGGGGGAAAAGCAGAATTTGGATTTAGTGCCTGTCTTGAGCCAAGATTCCAGCTCTCACCCCCTACAACGCAGAGAAAAAAGCCTCACTGGCTCATAGAATTTACCATTACATTTCTAGATTGCACTTAATTCCTCTCTGGTAGAAAGGATCTCTTTTCAATGCCAGGAAGCTCTGACCTGCTCCCCCTGAAGCCCTGCTTTACTCACAGAAGGGGTCTGCACACAGCAGGCTGCCACTCTTTTAGCTCCCAGCTTGGGAGTAAGTGCTGCAGATGTGCTACAAAGCTGCAGAGCAAGCTCCAAGGAGCTGGCAGCTTCACCAGGTCCCTAGAGCCAGAGTTGGCTCTACCTAACATAGCGAAAAGAGAAGTGACAACACATATACTTCAACAGAAATGAAAGGGGGAAAGTTAGTGAACAACTAATCAGTTCCACATCAGACCCGTGCTGCACAACCCACTGCAGCAGGACAGAAATCCCTTTCTCTGTTTCTCTTTCCTGTCACCTTCCTACAGCACCAATGCTTTCCGCATTCAGAAACTACAGGTCTGGTTCACCCAGCCCTCCTGCACGATGCCCAAGACCTAACTTTATTCCAAACTCAAAACGATGGAAGAGACGGTAACAGCAATGTGTGTGATTAAGAGGGAAGGAGGAAGGCAGAGGGAACAGGAACCAATTACCCACAGACAATCCTCTCCCATCTGGAGTGACAGGCAGAGTGCAGAAGGAAAGAAGCAGATATTAGTCAGGCGTGAAGTGCTGCTGAACCAATTCCCCAGGGCTGGCAGCTCTGGTTAACCATTTCCATTCATCTCAGGGGTGGGCAGCCACTCCTACTGGGAGGACAACATGAACCTGCATCACATGAGAGCAGGCAACAGCCCCACGGAGGAAAGGACCAGGCTAACGGCACTGTGAACCCTCCTCAGACTTGCTGTGAAGGTGGCGCGGATTAGAGTTGCCACTTGGTGGCCAAGGGGAACTCAAAGCGCTGCAGAGCCCTGATCCTGAGCCCATAGTTGACAGGCTTGCCTCTTGCTGAAGAGCATAAGGCCTCTACCCAGGGTGAAGAGCTGAGGGCTTCAGGGGATGAACAGGGAGCCTTGGCCACCAAACACACAAAGTTCTTGAAAGAGGAATTCTCTTTATTCCCTCCAAACCCATCCTGCCATAACAGCACTCGAGCAGCCACATGGGTTTAAAGAAGCTAGGCTCCATCCTGTATCAATAAAACCTCTTCCCAAACTGCACTGGTATCTTTACTTTGTATTAGTTGGCTTGGATGGTGTTGCTCTGCAGTGGAAGAGCATTTGCCCTGTAATGCCAGCTCGGTGTAAGCAGTTACGCTGACTTATGAAGTGCAGCAGTGCTGGAGTTACTGCATTAGCAGGGTTTATTTGCATCTTAACAGCAGCTCATAATGAAGTGACTGCTGAAGCATTCATGTGATCTGGAGGGGTTACAATCACTTCTGCAACATGACGTGAGGCATTTGGAGCTCCAAAACATAACCAGGTGGAGCCAGGGACACAAGCTGCAACAACCACTGCTCAGCAACCGCTTTGCCTTGCATCCATCGCATCTCCAGGGCTTTCAGAGCTGTTATGCATTTCATAGAGCCACAATTCATGGGTTAACAGGGGACAAATGCTGCCTCCCCTCTCCCTCACACCCCAAACCAAGAGTTAAGCATGTCAAGGAGCTAGACGGGAGCATGCCCTCAACACAGCAGCCAGGCATTTACCTAACGACAATCAGGCTATGGGGCTGAAGGAAACGCTGAGAGCAGGGTTGCTAGAAGGCCATTTGAGGTGGGCTAACCGTGTTAAGACACATCTGAAGTGCAGGACAGATCATGCATGGTCTACATCTGCTGACTTCCTGATGTAGGTATCTCATTGCAATGCCACTGTGGCTCACACTGAGGCATTTTCAGTACCTCATTTGCTGCCTATTTTATGTGTTTGTTTTCTTGCTACCAAGCCAGGCTACTGTCCAAACCAAGGTGAGCTGTGACAAAGGTGGTAGAGGATGGGTTACGCTGCCAATACCGTAGCCACTAGTTCCAGTAGCACTTAACTACTAATGCTTTACCTTGCTGAATGATTTCCATCAGCAAATGAAACGAAGTGCTAACATCTTTATTTCTGAAGTGTAAAAAAGCAGCTCTGCAAAGCTCTAGCAGTCCTATTACTGTTGCAGCAACAAAAGCCTTAAATCAGACATGAATGAGTGACTCACCAGAAGAGCTCCTTTTCCGGATCAGCACTGCTCCAGCAATGGACACATGCCCTTTGTCAGAACTCCTAACAGATGTCCTTTGCAGATCACCAAACCAGAACAGCCCAGATGAAAGGAGATGCTCAGCACCTTGTTGGAGGCTGGGGAAGCATCACATCCACTGCATAAATGGATGTTAGGGCTGACCTGGTATAGGCACGTTCACACTGTAGTTCCAGGAAAAGGTAAATGAAGTAGCTTTCCTAAGATTATACACAGTAAGTCATCTGCAGAGCCAGGAGGGGAAGTTGGCACTTTTGGGCTTCAACAACTATGTGAGGCTTCCTACTCCGGGCATGTGAAATAACTCAGTAGGTTTTCCTTTTATACAACATTGGTGAGTCCCTGATCAACCTCAACAAGCCAGGGTGCTGTCCACTGAGGCCAAACTTTGAACTCTCCACTTGAAAGCGCCAGCGAGGGAGGAGTGACCACCCTTTCGGATCAGGCAGGCACTCACCACTGCAGGAACAG
The DNA here is from genome assembly GCF_028554395.1 of Pezoporus wallicus. Lineage (NCBI taxonomy): Eukaryota > Metazoa > Chordata > Aves > Psittaciformes > Psittacidae > Pezoporus > Pezoporus wallicus. Next base: position 224,146 of record NW_026639688.1, read on the forward strand.
GGTTTCTTCCCAGGCTGCCAAGCCTACAGGCATCCAGAGCCCAGGACACCCCATGGGAGAGTTACCCTAGAGCTCATGTCCCTGCCCTCCACCATGCTTCAGAGCAAGCAGAGCAGTAGGACACAGCCCTGAACCATGCAGAGGAGACCTCTAGGGTCAGCCCCCCCTTATGTCCAACCTGATTCCATAGAGGGGCACAGTTCCACCTGGAACAGCCCAAACCAGCCCAGGTATTACAGAAAACTGCAGTGTTTATCAACCAGCTTCACAATTCAGGACATAAATCAGTCTGATCAGCTGCCAGCCTTGAATCAATAATAGTCTTGTAGATGAGTGGCTAGAGTATTAAATAAAATCCTTACATAAGAGACAATCCAAGCATGTCCATTCCTACAGATTTACTGCTCTGCCCCCAGGTTTAGAGCCAGCCTCCCTGGCTCCCAGCCCGAGCTCTCATGCCCTGTGGATCTTCAGAGCAAATGAACACACAGAAAGGTTTAAAGGCAAAGTGACCCTGACCCATTAGAGCACACACAGACAGTGTACAAAGCGCTGCATCAACACTAAACCAGGATTTGGAGGGCTGCCTATAATCTGAATTAAGTTTAGGCACTGATGAGGTGGCTTTAAGGGGATAAAGCATCAGCTCTCAGCATGCACAACTCTGCATCCGGCATTCTGCTGTCCAAGCAAGTTTTGCTTCTCCCACATCACTACTTCACACTGTGGAGATCTCGACAGCTTTGTAACAATGGGCTTAGTCACCATTTCACAGACAAGAAAGCAAAGCAGAGGTCTGCCCAGGGTGGCAAATAGGGGCACAACCCACAGCAGGCTCACTGCTGGCTCTGTTCACTAGAGAACAGCTCTCCATAAGTCATACAGCATGCTCTGGCTATAAGCAAAGCATATCATCTTGTAACTAAAGGCTTCCCCCCCCCCCCCCCCCCCTTTTATTAACACATGCTCAGCATCTGTGCATGCACAATATGCATGTTACATTGATACCAATTACAGGACTTACTAAGGTGATGAAATAGTTACTCACTAAAGAAATGAACCTTACAAGCAGCTGGATTCGCACTGGTCATGGGGACAAATCTCTAGCAAGGCTGAGGAAAACTCCAATGAACACTATTAATTTGGTGTTTATCCAGTTTTACAACATGCAGTCTCTATATAAATGCCTGGCTTTAAAAAAAAACCCACAGTTTAGGAGATGCAGACTGACATTTGCCATGGAAGTTAATGCCGCTGTTGTTTCTTGCTTAGTCCTGTTGGGACTTTCACTGAAAGAGCATCCCTCTGAAGACAGACACCCCTGCAAAGGAAAGGAGACCTTAACAAATACACAAGAGCTACTACAAGTCTCCGAGGGGCTCAACACATGACAGTGAGTGAATGTGACAACCTGGCTCAGATCCTGGCAGCAGCTTCTTCCAGACCTTCAGCTGCCTTTGAGACACTTGCAGTACTGATGCAACCTCACCACCACAGCAACAGACCATGACTTTGTGCATCAGCTCAAGCACATCCCAAACCCTTTTCTTCCACTCTAACAGAGAGGCTTACTTTTGACATACCAAAAGGTTGCTTGGAAAGTGGAAGCAGGGTTTGAGGTTGCTCTGCTTTGGCATTAAAGCAACTTATGTCCCTGCTCAGGCTGAGAGTTAATGCCGGATGCACAACGCAGAGAATATGCCACTGACTAATACTATGTTCACCTGCCTCCTCTCAGGTCACCTGTGATCCAAAAGGAATCCACTAGTGATGAGCAGAAAACGGGGATCAACAGTAGAGGTGGTAAAAACTCTATCTTCAAAGCACTACATTAGGCAAATTCCTGTTTGGAAAATGCATCTTCAATCCTTCCTTAGATCAGACCCCAGCCACGCTTGGTTCCAGTACTCTTACTTAGACTCTTAAGACAACAGAAGGGACGTAAAAGTAAAACCAAAGCAGCACATGCAGAGGAAGACCTCTCCCTTGACATTCACAACCAAAAAGGGCTACTTTCTGGTAGCACAAGGGCCAAAAGTGAAGTAAACTCTGGTCTGGGGAGGAGAGAGGGATGCTTCCACCACTGCATGTTTCATGCAAGAGTATGGGAGCCTCAGTCTGCCCAGCAAAGCAGCAGAAGAAATGCAATAAAAAAGACTTTAGGAGTAAAGGAAAGGGAGACTTCAAAGCAGAACAAATTAGGCAGCAATACAACATAAAAGGTGTGTGTATAAGGTATCTGGAAGAGAAAGAGGAACTGTTTGCTGCACTAACAGCCGGGACCCTGAGTTTTGGCACTGCATAAATGTGGCTTAATATTAGCCTAGGATCCAACTGCCAATCCCCTTGCCCAGCCATGCAGCCAGGAGACACTGGCCAGCAATTTAGCTAATACCAGGTTAGGGTTAACTCAGCTTGACACTTGTCAAACATGCGCACACCAATAAACACAGATCACATTCACTCACACACATTAGACTCATTATCATAGAATCAGCCACTTAGGTTGGAAAAGACCCTTAAGATCACCAAGTCCAATCATTACCCCAGCACTGCCAACTCCAGCACTACCCTATGTCCCTCAGTGCCACATCTACACGTCTGTTAAATACCTCTAGGGAGGTGACTCCATCACTGCCCAAAAGACAGTGGGGAAGACATATTTCCTACTCTCCATCTAAACATCCCCTGGGGCAACTTGAGGCCGTTTTCTCTTGTCCTATCGTTTGTTACTTGGGAGAAGAGACTGACCCCCCCCACCTCACTACAACCTCCTTTCAGGCAGCTGTAGGGAGCAATAAGGTCCCCCCTGAACCTCCTTTTCTCCAGACTAAACACCCCCAGTTCCCTCAGCTGCTCCTCACAAGACTTGTGCTCCAAACCCTTCACCAGCTTCAGTCCCTTCTTCACGCTCCATCACCTCAATGTCTTTCTTTCCCTAAGTCTGTAGTGGTGCATGGAGTTGTGACCCAAGTGCAGGACCTGGCACTGAGCCTTGTTAACTGCATACTGTTTGGCCTTGGCCCATCAATCCAGTCTCTGCTTCTGTAGAACCTTCCTGCCCTCAAGCAGATCAATACTCTTGTCCAACTTGGTGTCACTTGCAATGTCTGTATTAAGGAAGGAAAAGCCAGAGAAGCACAGAGATTTACCAGAAAAAGACTCACTTCTACATGTGAGGGATCAGGAGAGAAGACATTTGATGCAACAGCACTTCAACAGGAAGCAGTCCAGGGGAAACCAAACTCACCACCATTCAGATACTTTCCTTTTAGTGCTCACCCCATCTAGTAACTCAGCTGAGACAGCACTGGCCCAAGCAGCCAGAGGCACAGCTCCTCCCCATCCAGCCATGAGCACTTTGCTTGATCACACTTCACAGCCCCATGGATTTACTTAAGGCTTGAGGAAAACACTAAGTAAAAGCCTTGTACTGTATCAGCTGTCAGCTCTGCTGCCAAAGCAGGTCACTAAATTAAGCCCATTAATGCCAACTACGAGAGAACTCTTCCCAAAACCAAGTTTCAGCCCTCCTGCTGTGGCCATTTATTAGTCTCTGACACTAATGAGACACAAAGGTTCACTGTAAGTGGCCTGGAAGATGGTTTGGGCAGAGGAATTTAACTCCTAAGCATTTCTGCTGCCACAGACAGACAGCACCATTTGCTGCAACGCCTTAACACAGTTAAAAATACCAGTTTCTTAGTGGCATATCTTGGGATGCAGGGGGCATAGGCTGAAAAAGGTCACTGCTCTGGGCTCACTGTCTGCTTTCCCAGCATCTCCAGCTTAATCTATTGCCCTAATTCCCTACCTCCCCAGCAAAAGAAGTCTCCCTGCTAAATAAGCAAACTTCTGTTTAGATGGCAGAGAGGCTAAAGCACATCTGACCTCTGTGGATGCTAATGCCAGTTAGTTTCCAGTTCATTAGCTCATGAAGTGCTGGAGCTGGAAATGTGCTTCATGTCTGCCTTTAATAAGATTATGGCAGCTTAAAATAAAAATCTTTGACAAATAAGGATCTGCTGCATTGGGGTTCATCCAGCTGCCTCCTACCTCTATTATTCAGAGCTTGACTCAGAACTGAAGATGCACCTAAACCAGGCACACAGATAACCCAAGCCAGCTCATTACAAGCCAAATCTCAAACCAAAGCAAGAGTGTAGGTCAGAAAAACACCCACCTGTGTTCACTGGGATAGTCTTACTCAGGTTACATGGTGCAAGTATACCCAGGCTACTTCCTACCCCTGTAGGCAAGTCTCCAAGGTGTTAGGGGTCTGTAGGCTGTGCTCCCCACCATGGGAATAACTCTCAGGCTGATAACTGCACTCACCACTCCTCAATGCCTGGCTGCTACCAGCATTAGATCAAAGAACCAAGCTCCTCACCACTTCCATGGTCTCCTTGCTAAGTGTTTTTCTCATTGCAGCTCATGCCCAGCTCACACCCAGAGCAGAAGCAACCTGTGATTACTCATACTCCAGAGGCTGACCCTGTCAGCACTAGAATACATCCTTATGAGCAGCTATGGCATGGGGAGGACTACTCAGAGTGCTTCTCTCTTGACCTAACTGCAATTAAAATGTCACCGATATTAAACCATGGCATACTCTGGAGAATATACAAATGGGATGACACGGGGCTACGGCCTGCAGCCCTGAGAGCTTTGCACTGAAATTCAGTAGGGGTGGGAACAGTGTGGAACAAACACCTTCTTGAACCAATTACAAAGCACATCCTTCACATCCTTAAAACAACTTTTTGGTTTGCTTCCACAGACAGCAAAAGCATGGGACAAACATATCTGCTGACCGTGGGGATGCTACAGCATGCACCACCAGTTGTTTTATAGCAGGAAAAACCTGCTGAAAGCTGGTACAGTCACACTGGTTAAATCCCCTTGGAGTTTTAGGACTCAGCACTGGGAGCTCAGTGATCCAAGCATTACAGGCACAAATGGTCACAGCTTTGCAGAGATAAGCACAGCTCCAATTATTTCACATCAGCTGAAGCTAAAGAGGATGCTGCTTACCAAGCTATCCAGCCCTCCTCCCAGGAGGTCCACAGCACCCATCTGCATGGAGGACACTTGGGGAACATTCACTGGGGGTCCCAGGTCCAGGTTGAGAAGGTCACCCAGAAGGTCGCCCTGGGATGGAATGACTTGTGGCTGCTCCAGGTTTGTAGTGGCTGTTGTGCCCACAGGGCTATCGCCTGCATCAGTGCTATGGGAGGGAGGAACAAGAAACAGAAGAGAGAAACATTAGTGACCTTCAGTCTCCAGCTTCAGATTCCCAGCATGGGGAAACAGCAAGAGGTGGCTCATAAGCAAAAGCCATCTAAAATACCTTATCCTAGCAGCTGCTCTGACCACTGCCATGTACAAGGCAGTGTGTTATGGCACGTGGTTCTTCACAAAGGCATGAAATTTGCCCACCTCGGGCATCACAGACCTCTCCAAAACAGTGAGCCATGAGTACTATATGGACTACAGCACTGAAAATAAGGGTTTCCCAGCTCAGAAGAAACCTATAGAGCGGATTTTTAGCCCACTGGGCTTGGAGAACTACATGTAAACATGCTGGGGGGGGGGGAGAAATACAGATTTCCTTTGAGACCTAGCACTGAGCAACCCTTGAGCCCTCACTCTAACCACTGCAAACTCAAGCACTCCCCACAGGTCTGGATGAACCACCTTCTACTGGCCAGCACCAAGCTCCACAACTCTTTTCTAACTCAAGATCTCAATCTAAAACAGATTCTTCCCTTCTATCAATAACTGCCTTTGAGTTAGCAGCCATGCTGATTGCTAGCCTAGAAATGTTCAAGATACAGCTTCCAAAACTCATCGTGTGCAGTTTGGTTACCTTTTATATTCACTTGTCACTGAATTTTACAACAAGGAGAGAAAAAAACCCCAACTATGACTGACTGTAGCTCCTGGAGATCTCATTACAATGTATTTATTCTTTAAATCCAGAGACACTAATATTTTAGCTCTCTTAAAATCTATTTTTTTATCCTGTTGCCAGCAGTAACTGACAAAATTATTTCTAGCTCATGTTACTGCAGATGCAGCCAACAGGTAACTGCACATAAATGCCAAGGGAAAGCGTCCTGACAAGGTGCTTATTGCTGGGGCTCTTTTGTTGAGGATTGCAGCTCCTGATTTGGAGTAGCCACAACTCTCTTCCTCATCCTTATTCAGTTACTGAGGGGAAAGCTTTAGCAACGTGTCCTGGGTTCAGATGTAGCAGCTTTTTCTCCTGAACCCAGGACACACCAGCATGTAAGCTGCTCCCAACTTCAGTGCATAGAGGAAGAGATGCAATGTATGTACTACAGAATGAATTAGCGACCAGGCAGCAATGGAAAAGGTCTAGAGCTTCTTTGCATTAAAAGCTTTAGACCCCTAATAGAACTAATATTAGTTGTCTTTTCTGCTTCTGGCTTCAGCAGGGAGACTTCTGAATATGCTGAACAGCTAGCTAAAATAGTTTTGAAGAGCAAGTGGTTACTGTGATGCACTCCCACCCCCAACCTGAGAACAGGGAAGAACAGCATGTATGAGCAGAGGCACATTACAAGCCGGTAGTGCACACACTCGGTTCGTTCCCAGTATATAATCCCTTTAACACTACACCTCTTCAACACTTACTCATCCTTCTTCTGATGGAGATAAAGTAATCCTTCAAGGTCTTGTGTAACTGCAGCTGCCCCGAAGCCCAACAAGAAATTAGGAAAGGACAAAGCTAAGTCAGTTTGTATTAACAAAAGCACCAAAAGCCTTCCATTGCTCTTCAAAGGGATTTGTATGAACAACTTTGCATTTTCTTTGACAGAAAAAAAATGAACAAAGAATATATAGGTTGTAAAGGGTAAAAAGACTTGGTATTTCTTTCTCGTAATCTTGGGCAGTGGCTAGCAGCTGGGTTTACCCACATGAGCTGGAGATTGGGCTCTCCTATGAGTTCAGCCTCCAGAGGCTTCCAGACGTTGGGTGTCAGAACCTAACCAGAATCAAAAATAGCCTGTGTGGGAATGGGGACTCCTACCCAAGCCTCCTCCTGCAGACATCTCCCCAGACTTCTCAGCTGCATTACAGCTGAGCAGGGGTAGTGGGGGCCATCACATGAAAAAACACTGCCAAGCAATCGGAGATTTCTCCCCCAGCTTTAGGATCCATCTGCAGCTCTATGACACTTGGGCTTATTGCAAAGGCAGGAACATCTCACCACCCATGAGCTGCTCAGTAGGTCTTCATATAAGCTGAAAGGAACCTGTCCTACATTAAATGAAAATGAAATCAAAATGCAATGTATGTAGTATTCTGCCAACCATAACTAACTCCTCCTAGGTTTATACCCAGGAAAGCACCACTCGTGCAGCTACTTCTGCCCATCGACTCAACAGAATGCTGTCTTGATCCTCCTAAGCCACATCCATTGTGGACATCTCTAAAATTCATGCTTTACCTCTATCTCACTGTGCAATCTGAAGGAAAACCTCAGTCTCTAGCAGAGAGGTCAGCCACAAGAATGGTCATTACCAGAGTGCAGAAGTAATGATGGTAACTCCAAATAGCGAGATGAGGAGGTTATCTATCCCTGGACACCCTCAACTTGCCTTAAACTAATGGATCTTCATGTATCTTTTCATGCACATTCAGCACTAGAAAGAGGCAACCCAGTTTCTTAGTATTCAGTAAAATCATACTGGATACCCAAATTCAGGCTCTCACAACCACGCTCCTGCAGAGCTGCTCACTGTAGTTCTCATGGCTGAAAGGGGCAGTTTGGTATACAGAGGTCATTAACATCAGCTTGGCATCAACCTGTAAAGTTTTAATGCCTTTTTGCTAATAGTAAAGCAGAAAACCACAACAGGGGCCTCTTTATGAGGTGAGCCATTAAGTAACACCACTCTTTTTTAACTTTCCAAACAGGCTAGAGCGCTACATCAGTATGCAGCATGCTCCACTGAGCACCTTCCAGGCCCTTCCCAGCTTGCCACTGCTGACTGAGGCCTGAAGGTTTTATGTTGAAGTAATGGGTAATTTAGTAGTAAACACCACCAGGGCAGCGTACAATACTGCTACAGTCAGAAAAGATTTAAGGTCACCAGACTGTCTGAGCATGAACTACGAGAGTCAAACCACGTACACAGTATAAGCAAGAAGCCTGTAGAAAGACTGCTCCTTGCAAAAGCTCCTTGAGCTGGCTAAACCCCCTTAAAACATTAGCTTCTGTAGTGACCTGAAACAACATTGTACAGGAAGGCTGGTAATACCAAAGACCGAAGCTACCCCCACCCCAGCTCATTTTGCTATTGAAGCCAACTCTTTGACTACAAGAGGCAGTCATGGAGAGCATCCGCTGCCTTTTTTGTCCAACCAGTACACTTGTGCTTGCTGGTCCTGGGTCTCAGTGAAGTCAGACTTGATTTCATAGGCAGGGAGAAAACAATTCGGCTTCCCAAAGCTAGTCATTACAGAAATAGCTTTAGTTGCTAAGAATAGCAGAGAAGGGGTGTCAGAAAATAGAAAAGGAGCAGCACTGCACACTGATTTATCAGCACAACAGCAAAAAATAGCACTCCAAATGTCACTTTGGGAATATTAAGAAGTAAGCCTGGATACTTTGCCTCCCGCTGTAAAGCACACTTACATTTGTATTTAATGCCATTAGTGCAAATAGCACTGTCTACCTGAATGAGGAACCATGGGAACAGGCTTAACAGCAACATCGCTGTAGCCAAGGACTACTGTACTGCCTGCTCTTGCAGATCTAACCCACTTCTGGGACTGTGATCATGGGGAATCATTAAAGCTCCAGACAAAAAGCCAAAGCATCTTCCCCACAAAGGTTAGACAGAACCACATCAGTCTAGACATCTTTTTAAGCCCAAACAGTTTTCAATGATGGGGCTTAGATGGCTTTTACACTCCCCTTGCTTTATAGGCACCTAGAGAAAGGTAGTTTTACCAGTCCTTCCCCATTTTATATTCCAACAGCAAAGGATCCCTGTACTTGCCTGTTCCAGGGAACTAGTATTACTCTACACAACTGAGGCTTGTAAAGCTATGCTGTTGCTGAAGTAAAAGCTCTTAGAAAATCAGTGAAGTGCATCCTTCTGAAAGATGCTGGGTTTTAACCACAGTCACCCTCCTACTGGAGGAGACACTTGAGCCAGTTATCCAAAGTTTCTGCTTTTTTATTCAAACTCTCCTGCCAAGAGGGCTTATAGCCAGTGTCTTCTCAAAAAAACATCACAGCTTCTCCTCACACAAGAACTTGGATACTTCCTCTGTCTTCTGACCCAGGAACTCAGAAGCTACATACCCAGGAGTAAAACTTACAATGAAATAGCCCCTTGAATGACCTGCAAGCCCTTACAATAGCAGTAAAAAAACCCCCACTACAGTGTTAAAAAAGATCTTTGCATCTTTTGGACTATTTGCTAGAAAGAAACAACCAGTCCTGCCCATTATCACTAGGGTTGCCCTCAGCTTACCTTCCATGGTGAATCGGCAAGTGTTTGCGGTGGATCCCATGGCTCCCCTCCACAAAAGCGTTGGGTGGTTTGTGGTACACAGAAGCCAGAGACCCGATATGGCAGATCAACTCATCTAGCAGGGTGGGTTCAATCAGATCAGTCTCTTCAGAAATAAGTGGCTTTTCCGACAGGACCACTTCTTTGGCAGTCACTGGATCCGTGGAAAGAAGGCGCCAGTAGATGTAGCCCCGATCCCGCAGGTCTGGGTTGTCGGAATCCTGAGGCAAAGCAATACATCAGTCACAGGTCTGAAGCAGACTAATGCCTGTCATCACTTCATTTTTCTGGATTAAAAAACCCCAATCATCCAGTCACCAACTTCAGAATGATGTTATGAACTGCTTGTTGCGATGAACATCCCAAAATGAGAAATAAGAACCAAAGTATTAATGCCTAGCATCCTGCTCAGGAGGCAAAAACCCCTGAGAAAACTGGAAAGGGGCTTTTGACAAAGGCCTGTAGGGACAGGACAAAGGGGAATGGCTTTAATCTGCCAGAGGGGAACCTAGATGAGCTCTTAGGCAGAAGCTCTTCCTGCGAGGGTGCCGAGGCACTGGCACAGGGTGGCCCAGAGAAGCTGTGACTGCCCCATCCCTGGCAGTGTTCAAGGCCAGGTTGGACACAGGGGCTTGGAGCAAGCTGCTCTAGTGGAAGGTGTCCCTGGTCCTTGGCAGCAGTTGGAACTGAATGAGCTTTAAGGTCCCTTTAAGGCTTCAACTGCTTTCCAAACTCTCCTGCCACTTGACATAACAGTAAATATCAGGAGAACTCCAAGGGTTGTTGATAGGAGAAAAGAACATAGGTCAAAATGACTCTGTCACACAGTAAGAGTATATATACAATAATGCGCATTGGAACAGAATGATCCAAGATTCCTGGAAATATACTACTTACCCAAGGACACTGCTGGACAAAAATACACTGCAGAGCTACAGAATGGATCTTAATAAGCCATATTCTTCATACCAAAAAGAGATCTTATTAATCCCGCCTTTTAGTTATCTAATGAAGTATGTAAAGATGCTAATGACACACAGCTAGGGTCCTTCATCAGTTCTCCAGCTGTCAATAACAGCCTTGTTTCACTGCAGACAGTTCTGCCTCTGCATGAAGTGCTAATTATTTCTCCGCTTTTCCAACAGCTCTGCCCAGAGCAGTAAAGTGAATGGTGATAGTTGGCAGCTAACGTTCTAGGGAGAGGGAGGTGTTGTGGTGTAGTGCAACATGTTTGAACTGTTCATGGAAACGAGAACTGGGATTTTTAATCCCCACGTCAGCAGAATAACAGGGTAAAGGTTTTTGAAGCTTCCACCCCCCACTAAACTCTGGCAACACATCATACACCTCATTAGCCTTCCTACTTGGTAGTTCTTTTCCTCCTCCATGATATTATGCCCACTGCTGCTGACCTCCTATCACCTGCCTCTCTGCTGTCAGTCTCGAGACATTCACAGGCACACAGCAAAACCTCTCTTTGTAATGGCACCGACCATGCTAAGCTCATTTTGTTGTAAGGACCTAGATACAATATCTGGGACAACAGACAGATCCCTCTGCAGTGCTGTTTTTCAGTTTGATGGTGGAGTCGTGGACTCTTTACACTTTTCACCCCTAACAATTCCTACAAGACTCTCTGCATCCTGCCTGCAGAGGCAGTTCAGGAGGAGGCAGGGCTTCTGCAAGGGCAGACATGAAAGACCATATGCTCCTATGTACTTGCAGGCACACACAGATTCAAGACTGACTGTTTCTTCCCACAGCCAAATAAACAGACTTGAAACTTTAGTAAATCTACTGGAACAGGAGGCTCACATCTCCCTTTTCCACAGTTCTCCCAATTCTCTGCTCTCCAGGGGCTGCATGCACACCTGTGGTGCATACCAATGAACCCATGCTAGCCTAATTACCCACCCGTGCCAGACAAGAGCAATGGCTCTGTGCCACCCATTAGGTTATGGGCTTGCCAGGGACCCAGACTGCAGCTACACATCCGTGTCCCTCCCATCCCCAGCTGTTTCATTGCTATTTTTACCAGTGTTGGCTGGATTAAGCAGGCTTCTTCTACAATCACACCAGCAGTTTGCTGTGCAGACATACCCTAAGAGAAACTCAAAGTGCAACAATACCTAAGCTGGGGAAAGAAATACACGTGTAATTACTCTCCCACTCCAGTGAAAAAACAGCATCTCTACCTAGAAATCAGACCTTGAAGCACAGGACTTTTTAGTATTTTACAGCCAGTTATCCTACTCTGACTTATTATTCATATAAAATACCAGCTAGACTGAATCAACATTTGTGGCAAACAGAGAAAAAACAGACGCCTATTATATTCCTAGGGTACCAATAAGTGTTTTGTGACTCAGCATAGTGGGTTTTAACACTTAGTACCTTTCTTCTGTTAGCTTAGACAAATGATAAAGCATGCCCTTGGCCCAATTCCTCTCAGAAGAGTTGCTGGGAGCCTGCCTAACAGCAGGTTTTGAAGGAAGAAAAGCAGACCACAGATTTCTTGCTTCTGACCAATGCAACACCCCCAAAGGGATGAATAAAAGTTTTAAGTACTCGTAAGTCCACGGCCATGGCTTGTTGCAGCAAAGAGGACCAAAAAGGCCACCTAATGATAGACTCCAGGTTTTCTGCTCATAAACAACAGCAGCCCGTTCAGAGCAGTTGAGAAACTATTTTCATCACTTGACACAGCAGGTCTGGAACAGAGGGGCTCTTTTTGGGCTATGCCATCACACATTTACCCCAGTCATTACAGCCAGGGACTGTAAGAGGATCAGCTCATGTCCTACCCACTCCAGCCACCATGACATCTTCACTTCTGTCTTGCAGAGCTACAGCACTTCTGTCTACCAGCTCAAGCCCAGTCCTGCCTGCAGTGATTTGAGCTCATAACTCAGCACCTCATGCATAATGAATCCAGGATCTTAACCCACTGTTAAAGCCTCCAGCAAAGCTGTCATATTGGCTGACAGCATCCAAGTACAAAGGAAAAAACCCAAACCTCAGTTCTTCCTTTTTCATAACACTGCTTAAGCTTTGCTGTTCACAGAACCAAGTCTTTGCCAGACCCTTTCCCTCTGTCACAGTTCCAGATGTTTTAACTACAAGCCGTCTTCAAAGAGAAAGTATTTTGGTCTCTTCATAACTCTACCCTGTCCCTAGCTTTTCATTTAGTGGGGAATGGGAGGGAATTAGGATGAAGCAAGAGCTAAGGAGAGAGCAGATGCCAGATGGCATGGTAACAGGCACAGAGCAGCTCTTAAATGGAGTGTGTTTGGGAGAGAGGGGAACATGCTTGAATCCTATTTACCGCAAAGCTGATTTGCCTGGCAGATGGGAGACACCACACAGCAGGCCAACATGATGTCTGGAGGGCTCTGGTTTTCTCAATACCTTGGCTTACCTGTGTGGCCAGGCTGAGAACCTGCTGAACCAGCTCCTGTGTCTCAGAAGGCTTTTTTAAGAACAGCTTCACTATAGCAGTCAGTAGGGTGAGCTGTACCTAAGAGAAGCAGACACAGCAGAGATTAGAAAATTCATCCATGCTTTAGCAACGTCTCCCAGGTCCCAACATCCATTATTGATACGGAACTCGAGTCCTGTGCTTTCTAACAGCATTACAACTATTCTTTGCCAGGGAAACCCAGTACAGTGAGACTCAGACTCTTGCCTACTGCAAAACACTTCCACAGACAAGTCCCAGATTAGCACACTGAGATTTATGTTGTACATTTATGCATCTTATCACTCTTCTGTATGTTCTGGTCCCTATTCCTCAAGATACATACAAAATCTAGAAACCCCTCCTGTTCTTTCTTATCCTTCCAAAAAGAGAAGTTTGGGAAATACAAACAACACAGAAAGTCTACAGACTCCCAAGAGTTTTATTTTAGCCAAATATTGAAGTTTTCCTTGGGAGGTATTTCCTGACCACTGCAATGTTACTTATTATCCCATACATACACTGCACAAAACACTACAGATAAGATGAACACAATTTTACCTGAGTGCTTTCATCATGGAAGCCCTCCAAGAAACTCTCCAACAGCTCATCTGCATTGTCAATCCTTTCTGCATATTCGCCCACAATCCAGATCATGGCAGCTCTAGCATCTGGTTCATCCAGGGAATCGAGGTTCTCGCACAGAGTGGCAATGATGCTTTCATACCTGGTTTGTCAGAGTACAGATGGATTACTGGGGTGAATTCCACTTGTGTTTCTCCATCTCTGCCCACATCATTCTGCAGAGACTCTTGCACTGAATGACAATGTCTTGTACTTGTATGCAACAAGCAGCATTTTCACTCAACTACAGAAGATATTCCTGGCCTTTTTCTTTTACCAAGCTCACATGGTCCTCAAGAGCTTTGCAGTTTTGTTATTCAACAAGACCACCCAGATGTGGAATTCTCCCTCCCTCTCTGTTTTCATAAAGAGAACATTTGATCCAACAGTTCAAATTCTGAGTCTGTATCAGATCCTGCAGCCTCACTGGCATCTTCAGACTGGTAACTCTAAACTGGGTATCACACACTTCCCCAAAGGCTTTGCTGTAAAACAGACTAAACCTCACGCTGATTATTTAGCTTCCCCTATTCCCGTGTGTGGATATCCCAGTCAAAAAGCAGGTAATCTATCTTGTAACTGACAGCAGAAATTGCCAGAGAGGCCTGCAGAGGTCCCATATTACTTTTTAGGTGATCATGAAGTATCCGCTGAAAGACTCTGCTGTTCTGCAGCTAAGAGACAAAACATCACTGTAGAAACAGCTGAAAAAGAGCTGAGTACTGCCCAAGCCAGAGAGAGCTCCTGATGGTGAAAACTATGTGTTTTGTTCAGCACAATCTGACCAAGACCTCAGCCCATGAAGGTTTGTATATGAACCTTCCAGAGGAGATGAGCAAAACCAGATGCCCAATGCTGTAAACTTGGTCTAATTTTCTTTTTGGCATTCTCTGTGAGAGCTTTACGGCTTTTGATTAAGGCTTATACTCAGCATGAATATGCAACGGTGGGGAAGGAAAAGCTTTTGATTCAAACTAATAATGTGCCAGGTTGATACCTCATTTAGAGCTAACATCTGAGTCCTACTGTAGTAGGAGCTAGAATCAGAACGGACATGGCTTTTCAGAACAATGGCCACCTCTGCTTCAGAGCCCTGGTAAACTATGCTGAGTGGGTTTTACATTGCTCCATACTGATGTTAGCAACAAGGGCTTCCAAAAACCTTAGGCTACATCCACCTACTTGTTGGGGTACTTGCGGAAGATGTCTCTGATGACAACAATGGCTTCCTGGACCACATAGTTGACCTTGGTCTGGATGAGGTCTAGCAGTGTGCTCACGCAGCGCTCAGCAGATTGCTAGAGAGAACGGAACAATACAATTAAAACAAGCTGAAGAAACACCACAGCACATGCTGAGGAACAATGCATGCATATGAGAAAAGGCCCAAGGGTGGAAACAAAAGGACCGCAGCTACCACCTCAGTATACTTGTTCAGAAGAAACCTGCAGGTTGACAAGTGCTTGTGTATTACACTGGAGAAACCAGCTGACTCCAGCTCCTGCAAAAGTAACGTCTGAAGCAACTGTGCCAGTAGATAGCTGGATCACCACATAAAAGACCTTAAGAACATCACCTGCCTTACTACTTATAACACCCTCTTGCTGGCTAGCAGTTGAAACAGGCCACCAAACGAGCCCTCTTAGACACTCCCAAGCCATGGCAACCAGAGTGGGGAGAGTTTTGGTAGGGACTGCTGGAAGGTGTCCTTAACAGGGGAAGCTAGAAGGCAGGATAAACCCATGCTGTCAATCACACTGCAGTAACAGCAGCAAAAGCGTCACTGTTTTGGGGGTGAGGTCACCAGCAACAAGTGAAGATACAGCTATAAATAGCAATCCAGCTCTTGCTAATACAGCTTTTACATTAACTAGTTCAAAATTCCCAGCCACAGGCACTGTAAGATAACAAGGACTAGACACTGGCATGCTCCAGGAACCAGAACTGGAGTTAGAGGCAAGTAATTCAGGGAGGTCTAATTCCAAATAGCACAGTGAGGCAGGACATCACAGGAGCAGCCAACTCCAGCACCAAGGAGTCTCAAATAAGGACAGCAATTTCGCTATTAACAGAGCACATATGAAGCCTCATTACACAGCTGGTGATTAATGTGAGAAGCAGACTGCTCATGACACTGCCATCAGAACATTCAGAAAGCATTCAGCATCGAGACAAACAGCGTAGGGCACAGACAATAGCAACGTAGGTGGATTTTTCAGTTCAAGTGAGCCAACAGTCCCCTTCACATTCACAGTACTTGAAAGCTGGGCAGGAGGAGGAGGAATGAAATGGCATTTAAGTCACAGGAATCAGCTTTTTGAGAATGGGCACAAAGCTCAGGGACAAACCTCAAGACTTGTAGAGCTGAACTGGGGACAAGCAGACACTAAAACCTCTTGGTGATTGCTTGCCCTTGTGACTCTAGCTGTGGTGTCTTACAAACATAGCCTACAAGTGCAAACAGTGGCAATGAGCAGCCAAGAGAGAACACACTATAAACCAGCATTTGCTCTGTCTTTGCAAAGTGGCACTAAAGTGCATAGGAATCTCCCCTGAAATTCACATCAAACAGAAACAAACCCAATACAATTGGTTGCAGAGTAAGGAAATGTACCATATAAAATTATGATTGGTATCATGTATTTTATGATACCTCTCCCTTCTTAGCACGGATTTACAGGTCCTCTGCCACTACAGAGGCAGTGAAATGGCAATTTGACAATGGCCTGCTCTGATCTCTTCTGCTCAACAGAAGATTTGAGGCCTGGGACTTGGAAGGCTTCCATTTCATGGAGACTGACCATGGAGCTGGCTCCACACACATTGACATGGCTCACAGTGTGAACCCCACTGAAAGTCCTGAAGACAGATGCTTCAGAATTTTCATCTCTCACCAGTTTCACCTACTTTCACTTCATGTTTTAACAAGTGGCCTTAAGGGGCACTTGGGGTAAACCTGTCCTAAGCCAACTCTACTCTGCAGAACCTACAGCGGTCAGTCGCAACAAGCAGTCCAGCCCTGTCAGTCTACACCGAGTAAAGCAGAAGAGCTGCAGAATTCAAGGAAAAGCAAATTAAGGTTTATTTACTTTCCTTTAGGCACTTCAAAGCGTGAGTTTTCCAGGAAGAGCACAACCTCCACTTTGAAATATGCGGGATTGATTTTTAGTCCATGAGTCCCTTGGGAAGTGAGCAGCCACGTAGGCACACACACAGGAGAGCAGTCCCTCTCCCTGTAGCAAAATCCATCTCATCTCAGCCCATCCCTTGTAAACACATTGCTGTTTGAAGGTAGCCATCCCAAGGGACTGCAGTGCTGTGCAAACTGATGAAAGAGAGCCCCAACCAGAACAGCTCTCAAGTTGGAATGAGGAAAAACCAACCAGTGTCAAAATTCCTTTGTTTTTTTCTGTAGAAAGCAAATGAAAGCCTGAAAGAACACTGAAGTAGCACACACCATGATCACAGCCATGAGACTCAATGATTTCTAACAACTGGGCTGCTGGCAGAATCTCTTGGAACGGAGACAAATCCCCCTCTAATATGGCTCCTTCTGCTGCTTCTTTGCTCCAGAAGAATCACTATTCTTACTGCATCCACTTCATTTCCTTTTCCCATAGAAGTGATGCTTGGTTTGCTTACAAGCAAAGCATCAGATGATGACTTCATCTAGTGCTGTCAATGGAGGAAACCAATGCAAGTCTAGCTACATCACATAGTCTGCTGTAGACATACTCAAACTAACTCTGAGCTAGTCTATCCATGCAAAATGATGTTGTTCCAACATGCCCCAAGACAATATGACTACTTAAGCCTGGGCAAAAATCTATTCAGCATAGGTATTGCTTATATTTCCCAAACAAGCACTGCCTCTGTTGTCTGCAGCAAAGGTAATGCCACACTTGCTCACATCACAGCCAACACAATGTCTTACTCATCTAGGAGAGACAATCAGACAAAAGGTAGGATCCCTGAAGCAGAGCTGAGGTTTCCTGTGAATGCTCATTCATCAACAGCTCCCTCCGGCTGTGCCCTGTGTCAAAAAGCAGATTTTGAAGCCTTAGGAACTTGGACACTGATGGCTAAGAGGATGATGCTCTTCCATTAGTCATAACTCACAGTGCAAACAGGCTCTGGTAAACACAGATGCACAGGGGACAGGGATTAACCCAGACTTGAGGACTCTGTAATACGTTGTTCTATATTTGCCCTCTTTAAATCTGGCTCTTGTCAGAGGAGTAAACAGATCCCATTTTTAGCAGCAGTGTCTTCAAAGGAGCACTGCTAAACATCAAGGTTAACGCTACCTACTGAGAGAGACAATTACATAGTTGGAGGGTCACTGTGAATTTGATGGGACATTATCATAACGAATCTGAATGTCATAGTACTAGGGATGGGAAGAAAGAATGTAGGGAATAAGGGCAGGAAAGGGTAAAACCTTCTAAAACCACCTTGATAGTGCACGAATACACCATCTTTTATGAGAGACACACATGACCAAATCCTAGCAAGAAAGTCCCTACTGAGAACTAAAGCCAACTCCCAGTCCCCAGCACAAGCACTGCTACAGAAAGAGCTGCCACCAGCTTCTTCTAACTTGTCAGTAGCCTTCTACCATGCTCAAGAGGATTTTCTACTGTGACTCCTGTGGCTCCATGCAGTCAGCCTCCTGCCTGCACACATCACGGAAGGAGCACTCTGGTAGTTTGAACTGCAGACATGAAATAAGAGGCAGTCATCACCCGTGCCATTGGGCCATGCTTAAAACAAAGCCCATGGCAGGGATAAGCCTTTAGGAGCTGAAGGAAGGAAGTGAAGGCTGCATGGGCAGTCCATTCTCTCAAGAGGTCAGCAGCTGGTGTCCTCTTGACGCAGAGTCACAGTAGCTTAGCTGGAACCAGAGAAACCTGTGCACTGACACCAAACTCAGTCAGGCATGATGAGGCTTTTATTTAAATCTGCTGTCAGGCAATGCTCCTGGGAACACACTTTAGCAAAAGCTAAATGAGCTCAGCTGAAATTAGAGGGCTTATGTGACATTTTCCACTCGGCTATCAGTTTACTGAAAAGCACTAACACCACAGCATAAGTCTTCCCTCTTCTCACAGGCGTTCTGAGCTCCTGTCAGGCATACCGGACTCATTTACAGGGAGATTAACAGGGATATCACCAAAAAAATATTCTCTGATGAGCATTTTGGTGGATGTTCAACTGGCAGAGGACATTGCAGACTGCTCTTTCGGATAACTGCAGGGGTTCTTGGGAACTTACTTGCATAAGCATCTAGGCACACTCTAAACGAAGTTACAAGCTATATGGACCTGTACAACTAAATAAGCAGACAGAGTCACTCTGTGTTTGTGCAAACTGCACTTAAGTGCCCCAAATCTTTGTAATTCTGTGCATGTGTTCTATTCAGCTGAAATATGGGGGAACAAAGCATTTCATAAGACTGAGCTCTTCTGCACACCCTCTTCTCCTTCCCCCTTCAGAAGGTCAGGCCAAAGCTATTAAAAGAGGTCCCTCATGGATAAGTGGTCATTGTTGCGTTGAAGCCAGTGCAGCAAAATATTCCGTGAGGGATGATTTACCTGCCTCACTCTGCCTGCAAAGCTGAGGTCTGAGAGGAGCACACCACCCTCCTGCAATGTACTCAACTGGAGCTCACCAGCTACTGATCAACATGAGCATGACATCATTCTCATCATCCTGGTCACTCAATTGCCAACACAGGAGTAAAGAAACTTTGTGTCACGTGGATACAAGATGACAAAGCCCATTACTGCTTCTGAAGTGAGAGAATCACAGAAAACCTCAAGGTTCAGATACTTGCCTCAACTTTGATGGCACAGCGCCCAATTGCCCTGACAGCCTTGCGCACGAAGTCAACATCCACCTCAGTAGCGTATTCCTTGAGCTCTGCCAGGACCTGCAAAGCAAATGCAACAATGTGAGTCCCTGGGGTCGCACAGAGAGAACATCCCATTGACAAGTAATGCTGCTTGACTACAGGAAAACAAGCAGGATGCACACTTCCACAGCTAACCACACACATCCAAAGCTAACACAGTCAAACCCTGCAATCAACCTCTATCTCTGAAACCCCACTGGTTTGGATCAGGAAGCAAAACTGATCCAGAGTCAAAGGATGGCTCAGTCTGGATTATTTTCAAATACCCCTGAACTAAAAGCTGGGGACAAAATCAGCCCTGTCAAAATTAAATGCTGCTATTCCTTCTGACACTGAAAATGCAGTGAAGTTGGGGTCACATCCATACACGTAGATTCATGCCTGGTTTATTGTACTTACTGTTCTACATTCACTGTACTCAGAGCTCTCGGCAACAACCATTTTTGATCTCTCCTTTTCTGTGCCAGGATGAACCTCTGGATCCCTACTGGATCCAAAAGGAGGATGCAGAGGGGATCTGATGACACCCTGGACACCTATACAGAGATTAATAACATATTTCTCCTCTTAAGGTTTTTTTGCTAATGGAAACTGAACAAAGGCTTAAGCCAGGACCTGCTGGGATAGAATAAACGAGTTTTAAAAAACACCCTATGCAATTTATATTCCCTCAAAATCTCATTTGTGTCCATTTCTTATGTCAAACATGACATCAGGGATTTCACTGTGATGTCACAAATGGACTGCAAAGGAGAGGTGAGCAGCACAAAGTAAGACAGTTGGTTAAAAAATCTATAGTCAATGCAAATTGCCCCAACCAAAGACAAGATAAGAAGGCCTTGAAGGGCCAGACTGCAGACAAATACATCTGCAATCATAGACAGGACAGCTGTGTTTTGAAGTTTCTTATTTCCTTGGCTGATCTCTGTTGCACAGGACTTAGAGCAGCCAGGTTTAGTAGTTTATGCTTTTCAAACACTGCCCGAGTCTGAATGACTTGGACACAACTAGTCTGCTGCCTTGGTCTAGAATGGGCAAGGAGATGAAGAGCCATGACAAGCTGCAAAGGGAGGATGTGGGTAGAAGCCTGCTCTCCTTGGGTCTCATTTCAGGGCATACTTCTGATGAAGCTTAGGCTGCCTTTAGGAATGCCTCTTTAGAACCAGGAAGAGATTCATTCATTAGTCTGCAGATACCAGTCCCAGACTCTGCCCTCCAGACACCACTGCCTTTCATCCAAACAACCTGCATTATTGAGACATTATGCATTAAAATTGCTATGGAGCCTACCAAGGAAAAAATAGAAAATGCCAAATAGATTTCTCATGGAAACTGATTTTTAAGATGTTTTCCATGTCCCCAGCACAAAAGGTGTGTGAATTACCTCGCTCTGTTCCAAGAAACAGCAGAGGAAAGAGCTGCTTAAAAATGTCACATTAAATGAAATTGCTCTGTGACAATTAGGGTAGAACAATAATAGCACTAACCACAGGCATTAATCATTCTGCATTAGTGTTAGGTCTTGTGGCCAGGGCTGCACTCAAGAACAGTTCCTTAAAGAAATGAATTTGGATTAAACCAACATCAAATCCAAGGGGAATTTATGTACTGTATAGAGCATCCTCAACTCAGTTTAGCTTTGTGCCATTTCCACTCTGGAAGCAAAATAACCTTCATTTTAGCTCTGACAAGCATCTGTGGAAGTGTTTAACAATTTAATACTCTTGAAATTCAGACTTCAGTCATGTTGGGCTGTTGTGAACGCCACTGTTACAGGTGCACCTCTTACTTGAAAGAAGCCTCTCCCTCCAACCTCAACACTAACAGCAATCCATTTGACAGGAGAAGTCAGCTCTCCTTGTACAACAAGATCTACCTAACGGTCATGATGCAAGACATGCCATTCTATTAACATCCTAACTATGGAGAAAACTCCACCACCTCCCTTAAGTAGCTGCAAAGAGCACTATACCAGGGACAGGATTTCCTCAGCTGACCTGGGCAATGTTTGCTTGAGAAGCCAGGCGGATCATGATGTCCAGTTTCTCCAGTTTCACATAGATGGGATCGTTGTACTTCACAAAGAACACCTTGATTTCCTGCTTCAGAATTTCAGGCCTGGAGGGAACATAGCATTGTTTGACTCAAGACTGGTAAAAACAAGGGGCTGTATCCTAACCACAGGTATCTGTTGTTTAGACATCTACCCAAATGTTTCCTGAGAAAGAGAATGGTGTCACTTTGTGTCCAGTGCATGTAAACACATGAGAACAACAGCCTGAATAAAGTCAGAAGGCTGGAGCAAGAGTGCTTAGGTACAAAGTGCAGAATTCAAGTCTCCAACTCTGCCTACATCTCTACTTCCTCCATTTGAACTGCTGAGCCAACCACTGCAGTCAGTCAGTAGATGACAGTGCTTTCAGTGAAAGAATAACATCCTTATCTTAATGCAAAACCCACCTACAAACTCATTTGCTGCTTTCACTTGCCAGATGCCTGCGCACAGTAGCTCTGCCCTGAACACAATCACAAAGTGCTACTCAACCTATTCCATCTTTCCAGCAAGGAACAACAGTATTTGAACATGCACGTGGGAGTAAACTGATGGGGGGAAAAAAACCCAACCCACTGTACATCAGTATGTCAGCAGCCTGGCTCTTCTTATTATGCTGATAATAGCATAAGCACATTAAGTTTCTACAGGTCACCACGAACTGTACAGTTACAGTCTCCTTCCTATTTGCAATCTTGTTTATAGGCTAACAAGAGGGCAGTTCTTACTGCTCTTAGAAAGGTGGCAATGAAAGGGGCAGATAAAGAAATACTGTACGATGCTGGTACCACATATAAGCTGCTGAAAGAATTAATTCAGTCTATCAGAGTCATAAACAGTTTAATCTGTCCCTCAAGGGATCCGAGCCTAAGTTCAGTGAAGTTCTGTGCATGTGGAACTATCTGAAGGTCTGAGATAACCAGATGCCCTTCGGCAACCCAGGGATACCACCCCATGAGCCTTTACCTTTTCTGCACAATCAAGTTGATGTTCCTTAGGGCAACATACTGAACTTCAGGCTCTCCAGAGAGCAGGGTCACCAGCGGAGGGGCAAGTTTCTTCAGCAGCATGTTGTAATAGTCAGAATCCTTGGGAAGAAGTTCCAGGAACTTCATCAAGACCTTCACTGCTGAGAGCACCACTGCGGAGTTGGCATGAGACAGCCGAGGGGTCACCCGTTCACAGATGCTGGAAACAGAGGAGTAAAGAGATGTAATTCAGAATGGCAGGTATTTCAGAGCTTATCTGACTTTAGAAGACTGCACATGGCTGAGGACAGCTTCTCAGACACTACTTTGATTGGGGTTTGTTCGCAGAGAACAAGCAAAGTCCTGCTTTCCTGAACACAGCAGGAAGCAAAGAACTACTTCTCTCACAGCTTCAGGTTTCTCTCCTGCCACAGTAAGCTCAGAACTCTTCCAGCTCTCAGCATTCCAGTCCCAACACAGGTTCCATTATTAGTGCTTTCTGCCTTTGCCTGGTGCTATTCTCTATTTCTGTAATCTTCTGTAATCACTTACAAACACAACTTTAATGATCAGAAAAACACTTTAGCCCCCCTATAATGATCCAGAGGCGTTACACAC
This sequence comes from Pezoporus wallicus, assembly GCF_028554395.1. Lineage (NCBI taxonomy): Eukaryota > Metazoa > Chordata > Aves > Psittaciformes > Psittacidae > Pezoporus > Pezoporus wallicus. The sequence continues at coordinate 247,334 of NW_026639688.1, forward strand.
TTCGGGTTTACTTCAGGGGCTGCTGCCATTTCAACCATTCATTTCTGCAAAACTAGGTTTCTGTTCCACTGATGATACAGGGAAAGAGTGACCTAAATACCACCCCCAAGTCTCAGCTTCACCACCTGCCTCAGTGGATCCTATAAATCAACAGCATCCTAAACAAGCCACCCCAAGCAGAAAGGAAGTTTGGGTTCATATGCTCTTTCTTACAGCATCTGTCAAGTTTCTTCCCACCCCCTCCTGCATATTGCTAACCCAGAACAATCTTATTGCCATCTGTGCCTCCTGAAGTTTCTTTCCCTGAAAGATTTCCTTTCATCCATCCTGGAAGGGAAGCAGCATGGCTAGGGAAGAGCAGAGGAGTCAAAGTCAGAGACGAGGGCAGTCCCCAGCTGCCTCTGCCCAAGGTCTCCTGGCATGCAAAGCTGCTTCACCTCTCTGTGCCTCAGTTTCTTCATGCACAGGGGTAATGACACCAGCCTTGCTGTAAAGGAGAAAGCTATTTAAAACCAGGTGCTATCATTCTCCTCTGAAATAAAGGCAGGCTCTGAGACTCAAATTCCACACAAAGGAGCAAAAGTAGTTACTGCCCATCCAGTTTCACACACCACTTCAGAGGAATCACTGATGAGTAACTGGGACATGTTCACAGCTGTTCAAACTGGTGGTCCTTTTCCGACAAAGCCAGGATAATACTGGCCTGACACCCTGAAGATCTCCGCAGGTTTCTAGCACTCATTAATAGCTGTTTCTGGCACAGAAACAGAACACACGGGGAGGGAGGTGGGAAGAAAGAAAACCTAGCAAGACTGGCAGGCTTTTCTAAAGAAGTGGATTATAAAACCACAGTTAATGAAGATACATGTCAAATTTGAAAAGGCCTGCCCAGGATTTTGCATGTGGGCTTCTGCCCCTTCTTCCCCCTCCACTCCCACATCACCCACACAAAATAGATGAAGAACAGTGAATACCTGTTCCAAGTATTTTTTTCTTCCTGGGTCCTTGTTCTCTTGGGTACAGAATCTGACTTTTTATGACTCTGGACAAAGATGAGGAGGTTTGAAGTGCACAAATTAACACTCTAGTTCCTAAGCCCTAAGCTCTTTGTATTTAGGTTTAGTCACTCAGCTAAAGGTAAAAGCACAAGGATACATTTGGAGTGATAAGAAAATTAATTTCTTACCTGGATTTTGAGCTCTATCACAGACTAGTTTTTAGTTGGAAAAAAATATTACAGCCTCAGACCTATAGTACTCTGGAAGTTTCTAAACTTATAAGGGCTTCTTGCCTCTCAAAGCAGCAAAACCAGATTTGAGAGCTCTGCTTTAAACCAGAAAATCCTCCAAACAGTGTTGCCATTGTTACAGGTTTGGTCTTGGGCTGATCCCTTCTTAGTAGCACCAGTTCTCCTAAGAACTAGACTTTTAAATGGGAAAAGGGGAAAAAAAGCTACTGATAAGCAGAGAAAGTGCTTCTGCAAAGGCGACAGCAGGTTTCCAGCATCAGCCCAATCTACCAGAAGTTGCTTCCCTTTTAAAGCTCTTACTTCAAGTCTTAATTGTGCTGCTACAGATCTCAACAAAACCCCCTGTTATCACAAGCCCTTTTCAGAGTTCTGACACTGCAGAAGCCTGCAAGTGACCAAACAGCCCCACATGGCTTGTGCTAAGAGCATGAACAACCATACCTCTGAGCTTCACGATCATCCTTGGGGTTGTAGTTGGACAGACAGTCCAGGATGAAGATCTGGCCCCATTCTGTGCACTCATTTAAAGCTGTCAGTAGCTTATTAATGTTCTGAGGGTTCAAATCCAGCAGGTTGCTGTTGGGATGCGATTCACTGATTTCCGACAAGGCGGCCACAGCGTTCGCTACCACCTGGGGGAAGAGACAAGGAGATGTGTTCTTTGCTGGCATTCCATCAATGGCTTGGCAGGGATTAACCTGGGTTTACATGGGTTCCATGTGGCAAACAAACATGGAGATCCTGTGTGCTATCAGCTGCTCCACAGCATCCACCGCATCAGTCACCTGAGCCCATACAAACTCATAACCAACCTGGGGAGCCCCGAAACTTGACTCTAACCTCGCTCTTTGCCAAAATTTGAAGGGTCTCTTGGGAAGGAAGTGAAAGAAGAGCAGCACAGAGCAGGAAGGGGCTGCCAACACACACAGAAAACATGAAAAGCCAGCCTGGGTGCATTTTGCTAGAGAAATTACAACTTGAAAGTAGTTTTGTTGGAGATAAACTAAAGTTAAAGTCACCTCCAGACAGAGCTGGGACCAGGACCTCCCAAGAGATTTTACTTGGAAGGGAGCTAGACATGGCAGCAGAGTATCCACGTGGAACAAGAACATCTCCCCTTTCTGCAGGCTCCAGACTTCCACCCTGGCTTGCTTCAAGAAGACATCATCTACCCTCACTTCCAGGAGGTGCTCAACTGGTAACAGTCCTGGTCCCAAAAGCTCTAATTGCCCTGCTTATTCAGGAACGCATACCTCTTACCTAATCTCCCCTCAGCAGCCCACAACACTTGGCTTAGTGTGATCTGAGAAGTGAGAGGGACCATCTGAGAAATGAGAACAACCATCTCCTTGGTAAGGGATGTCAGGTGCCTTCAGCTCTGCCGTAACACTGCCAAGTCACCCAGTCTGAAAGCAAACGCACCAATTTCCCTAAAATGGGCAACTCATAAATAACACCTATTTCAGTTCCAGACATCCCCATCACATCCAGTTGTCTGCCTTAGAGTCCTGTTGGCAAGTACTGCAGCACAACACTGAAAACACTCCTGTTACATTTAAGACTATGTAAGGTCTTCTATTCTCTAAGCATACATGACAGGAAGCACAGAGAGGAGGGTCCAGGGTCCAGCTCGACAAGAGCAAGAAGGGGGAGTGCAACACAAATTCAGGGTTCCATAACTCAAATTCAGCAGTTATTCTAACAGATGCCATGTGAAGATGTTCAAAATAGAAGAGTTGCAAATAGACAGACAGAAATAGAAAATTTGTAGATGAGACAAAAGTCTTTTATTTGTTTAATTCACTAGAAAAGGGATTTAAGCCCACAACTTGGGGCTTGACACACAACTTGCCATACCCTACGCAAAGGCGTTTTCAGGCTTTTACAATGGATGCATGTCCAGCCCAATTTACAGTACACCCTGCTAAAGCAAAGATTTATAGCACTATTTTCTATGGGATTAAGGCAAAGAAGCATCTTATCTAAAATCAGCTGATTCTCTGGATGCCTAAAGATGCTTTTGATGCAGTACACTGAAAACAAGAACAGCATGACCAGAAAATTCTCTGTATTGTTCCCATCACTGCCTGTCATTAAACCAATCTATTCCAAAGTCATTGCACAAGCACAAGTAATGTTGATTGGTTTGCATTTCACACCTAGAGGTCAGAGATAGGATTTTGATCCAAGATTTTATGAATTTCATTAGTTGAATGAGCCTTCTGTCACTAAAATCAGCAGCAATCAGAACTGTTGTCTCCTTGTACTGTTTTAATGAGTAACTTATTAAGAGATGCTGCTTATTCTCCCCATCATTTCATTTGCCTAACTCCTGAACGGTTAACGTGACACAGCAGAAAGCTGAAGTACAAGACTGTTTCAATTCCATTATATTTTGGAAGTATGTAAGTGCAGACAAATCAAAGCAAGTTAAAAGTTCAAAATCATTATGGAAAAATGCTTTTAGAATGAAACAACTTTTGAAAAAAACATCAAAAGTGAAGTAATATAAAAAGTTACAGAGCCAAAGCATCACAGAGACATGTACCTGGCAGGTGTACTAAGGAACAGAGCTGAGCTCAGGCAAATGCACTCACACTGCCAGGCACTACACTGCAGCAACTGGGCCATGTGCATATCCTAAACCCTGGGGCAGGTACAAGTCAAAGAAGCTGCATTCAAGTTTCCTTTCTTGCAGAGGAAGTGAAGTCTAGCATGGAGTTTGCCACAGGCAAAGGATGCACAGAAATGCTGTCACCGTGGGCTGCCTGACAGCAAGAGTAGCCACACAGAACAAGAACATCTCCCCTTCCTGCAGGCTCCAGACTTCCACTCTGGGTAGCTTCACAGCAGCTCCAACCCAGAGCCCTGACTCTGAATGAGGGCTTGCTTTTAGGATTTTTTCAGGAACTAACGTGGCAGCAATAATGCAAGTGTCCAAATCAGTGCTGAGGTTGGGACATTATACGGCAACCCACTAGATTTAGATCCCCACAAAGTGCATCCGTAAGAAGGAGCATCAGGTGGCAAGATGCACTTAGGAGCATGGCCTGGGGTCTGCCTGGGTGTTAGGAAAGGAGGGCTGAATGAGGCTGTGAAACATTTGGCAGCAGCTCAGTTCTGCCAGATGAGCTGGGATCCACAATCTTATAGCCCACAATTACAGCCAGTCCTCACCGTCTGCCTTAGCAGAACTGTGCTGCTGTCAATTTGGTGACAAGATAAATAAAGCAAAAGGGGATAAGGGAATATCTTCAAACTTTAAGCAACATTTATTAAAGGGGAAAAGAAGCCCTTGCTGGCGGTTCACACTGAACATATTGATGTGTTATGGTATGCCAACAAAAATAATTAACATCTTTAAGGCTTTGTAGACAGCAGCAGCACAGTTGAAATGAAAACAGATTGCAGGAACCAGGCCAACATAAACACTGGTTCAAGTATGCACGCTCACCTCTCTTCACTGGCATTGCCATTGGCTTCGTTAGGAGGCAGGAACATAGAGCAATACACAGAGCAATACAAACCGGCACTGCATGGCTTCATTCCAGTACACAGCGACTCTGACTTTGCTGACAGCTCTCACTAAGTGATGGCTCAGGCAACATGGAAATAAAGACAGAAGCACTGTCCGCAGTTTGGGATACTAACAGTGGTCAGTCAGCTATGGGGAAAGAAGTCCATTAAGTCAACACCAATTCAAGTAGTACCTCACCTGGTAACCTACTGCGTACTTTGTGGCCAAAGAAAACGTTCAGCTTTGATGTTGTACATTAACTCTTCAACTCAGTTGACAGCTCCTTCCTTAACAGAGGAACACGAGACAGTGAAGTCCAGCTGCACTGAACAGCAAGTACAAGGTACAAATGGATAAACTAACTTACACAACACGTTGGGTTTTCTCACCTTTAAAACCAGGAATCAGTGATGATATATTTGCTGGGGGACATATTAAATATAAAGCTAAACCTTTACAAGGGGCACAGGACAAAGTCCTACATGAAACTGGACAAGTTTCACAACCACTTCCATACTTTGCTGAGGAAAAAAAAGCCATAGACTTCTTCAGCAAAGGAAGAATTCCCTGCTTTTCAAAACATTTGGTTAAGGAACCAAGCAGGAGCTGCATAACTTACTTCACAGATAAGGAGGAGACTAAAGGACAGGAAACTAACATCTACTATAGTCTTTAGTTCTCAAAAATAACTAAGAAAACTGAGGCCAGCCCACTAGTCAAATACACATGAGCCCAAACAACTACTGAACAGGGAAAGCTTAAACCTGTAAGTTAACTCCACAGCAGAATGCCTCACTTGACTCACAATTAACACCACTGTCTTTAAGCTAAGAGTTACCAAGCACTGAGAATCAGCCTAAAAGCACCTAGAAAGTACAAATGCAGAGCAGACTGAAGATTAAATAACAATAATAATAGGTGCCTGGCTTGCTGATGTAAATCAGTTCACCCCGGGTACATTTCAGCAGTATTCAAATGCAGTCACATCCCCTTAGAGCACAGTTGAGCTGAATGACAATAAACCTGCTCTTTGGCTGGAATTTCCCAATAAATTTAGACTCTCAAAGAAGCATCACTGGGATAAACTAAGTCTCACAGGCTCTCATTAAAAACCACAATAAACCCTGCACTTAAAACTCCATTACAGATTTAACAAGAACCCAACATTTTTAAACCCACCTACAGACAATCCCTCTCTGCAGCCAGAGACCAGATCCGACCCTGTGGAGAGCTGCAGAGGTAGGAACACTGATTTGCCAGTTATTCCTTCTGGCAGCTCAAACCTTTAGCTCCAAGCAAATGGTATAAAATACATTAACAAGGAGGAAAGGGGGTGGGTGAAAACCTGAGTGTCTGCCTATCAACCCACATGGAAAAGCTTTGCAGGGGGTGGGGGGGACAGGAGGGAAGCTAGGCAGATCTAGAACACCCAACAGATAAAGCAATCATTATTTTGCTAGCACACTAGACTAATTGGAAATGAAACCAAGTGTGTAATGGAGTTCATGAAATACAATGTTCTGCTGTTTAAAGCAGGAACCTCTGGTTCACCATCGAATTAAAATGAGGAGAAAAAGAAGAAAAAGAGGCAAAATTAAGGCATTCTGTAAAGATGCTGAGGAGAGGCAGCCTTCCTCACATAGCTGGAGGCCCTGCCCTCAAGAGAGGCAGGCACCACGTGATGTTTTCCAGAACAGAGAGGTGCTGACATTTCCAAAGAGCACTCTCAGCTTGCATGGTGTGGTCGTGTCATTAAGCACAGACTCCCAGATGGGATATCAGGGGCATCCGCATGGATGGGTACTTCACAGGGCTGCTCGTTTTCATGGCCACACAATGCTGTGTGCCTGAAAGGTCCCTAACAAGTGCTAACACAGACAAGCACTCCTTCCATGCATGACCCCTGCTTCTGTTCACATTTCATCTTTCATCTACAAGCCCCTTTTACTTTACTTCCCTGAAGTGGTCTATAAACAATTAAAACGGCCCAATCAGGCAAGTCAGAGAGCCTCTATGAACCTCTCACACCACTAATGCACGTGCTAGCTATAGCTTTAAACCAAAGCTCTGTGAGACTAACACATCCCCAGTCTATGTAGTCATGCAAAGCAACAGCTCCCCTGTTCAGTCTTAATTGTGACAGGTTCCCAGATCCCAGGGTAAGTCATTCATCTCCCACTAATTCCATTGCAAGAGGTTTGCACCTAGAAGCCTGGAACCGCACTGGTGGATATATGATCAGTTCCTGACCACGTCCCCCATATTGCCTGAGTGGGGAAGATCTCCAGCTTGCTTTTTGCAAGTAGGATGAGTTTTTCTGGAGGTGACAATGAAAGGACAGTCGAAGTGTTATGCTTCCCGCGGCGTGCTTGTCCTGACTGGTTTCTGCACTTCCCTGCTCCTGCAGTGCGCAGCAGAACAATGCCACTCTGTGGCAGACTAAAACACCCCTCCTGCTCTGATGTCCTGCAAGATCAGAATGGATTAGTTGTAAGACAGGAGACCACTTACCCCAACTATTGAACCTCTTGTGGTTGGTGGGCAAGAAGCTCTTCAGGGATGGCTGCAACTCAAAAGGGTTCCTGAGCCCCCCAGTACAGAAAATTAAGCCACTGAGGCTCTGCAACCCGCTATGCTTCCTGCAGAAAGCACCAGGCTCTGATCCCAGCGTGGATCAGGCACCTGTCACACACCAGGAAGGATTTTCATGGGGCTTCTTTTTGTAAGGCCCTTTGCAATTTGGCTTGCAGAGGTTCTCACTGGCACCATCCAGTGGCAAACAGGGCTGCCTCTGCTCCAAGCAGCTATTTGGAAGAGGGGCACCAGCTAAGCATCAACACAAGCCTACTGTAGCCCTGAAAGGAGAGTGCAGAGTTACAAAGCACCATGGCCACAGCACTTTTTGACAAATGGTGCTTGTCATTAGCTCGAAGTGTCTGTTCCAATGAAAATGTAACATCTAGATACATGTCTATAAAGCTCTCCAACGCTCTGATTGATAGTAGAGATCCTGGAATGATCTATTTGGCAAGACTAACGCTTTGGGAATTAAGACACATAATGGTAGTAGTAACTGGAAGGAGACAAGTCTCTGATAGATGGATTTGTCAATCTTTATAAATGAGGGGTCTGGGATGAAAGACTCTGCAAACAGTCACGGGAATCCATGCATTATCATCCAAAATCCTTGCGTCTCTCTGCCAGAGTGCCAGTATTCCAAAGGCAAGGAAAAGCACAGCTTCTACAGGAAGTGCTCAAGACCAGCATCCTTCATCCACAAGCCTATAAAACCCACCAATCAAACAAACGAGGTCCAACACACAGGCTTGGAATTCCCTCAGACCTGTTCAGGATGTCAACCTTAGTGAGTAGCTACTCACTAAGTCAGACTCCAGCTTCCTCTGGAGAAGCAGCTGCAGGAGCTCAGCCCAAAGCCAAAAGAGAGTCTCTGGAGGCAGAGAGAGCAGGGTCTGGGTGGCTAACCTGAAGCTGTGCCATTGACTGCAGACAGCAGCTCTCCCTTCTCCCCCAGTTTAAATCTTTGCAGTCTGACTGCTGAAACACACATACACACAAGCTGGCTTCCGACCTCCTCTGGCAGTCTCCCATGTTGCCCCTTTCAAGGCCCAACACAGACATGGCTGGGGGACTTCAAGATATAGCCTTCATTCTGCAGCGCCTAGGTTGAAAAGAGGGATGTTTTCCAGCCAGGGTGTCTTGGAGGCAGCCTCAGACTGATGACATGCTGCAGAGGCACAGCCCACAGCTCCTAGCAATATTCAACACTCCAGTAGGATGTGAGTTTCCAAGTCCTCACAACCTTCATGAGCAGGAATCACAACCTCATCCAGCAGCAGTGGTTTACTCCTGGCACTAGATAAAACATCAGCTGCAGAGGGGAAAACACACAGCTGTGGAAAGTCCAAGTTTCCCCATGAGGAACAAGCTCTTTCCTGTGCCCATGCAGAAAGTGGTGCTCCACTCCCTGCTCTGCAAGAGCAGTCCCACATCCCAGACTGCCTCCTACAAAGTCCTTTTGGGACTCAGAGGACCACCAACAGCTTCTCAGCAAGAGGTTAATTTCTCAGCTTTATTACACAGAGGGATAGAATTCCTGCAAAGTACACAGTGGAAGACAGCCCAGGAGACAAAAAGCTGCTTCTGTTTCTAAACAGGCTTGTTCCTCAGGACATGATCTCAGAGAGACATACTGCTTGCCAGCTAGTAGGAAAAAGAACAAAAGGAGGACCTTCTTCCTCCATAAGGTCATCCAGGAAGCCCACACATACACTGTGAACTTGTGGCTGGCAGAAAAGGAACCTACACCTCTTGCTGTCACAGCAGGGAAGACAAGAGAGCACTGTGATTTAGATCACTACATTTTTAGTCTAGTCTGTGAACTATAGAAACTCAACCCTGCTGGAGGGAATTCTGATTAGATCAAGATGGACCTCACCAGCTCTCGTGGTCTGATCTCAATTGACTCCTTTCTAAGTGCAGGTTAATGCTAAAGGCAAAAAAATACCCTGCCACAACAAAAGAGTTTAATTATATCCCACACACTTGCTGTATTTCCTAATCAGCTCCTTCTGTGATCTCAGGTTGCTCTGTATTGATTCACAACAGTGTTTCTCCCATTAAGCTGGGATGGGTAGATGGTGTAATACATAACATGTTCTTGGGCAGCACATAAGTGCTATGTCCATGAAAACCCAGGAGCAGAACAGCCGCACTTATGAAAGGTCTGATTGTGCACATCACGGTGACAAAACAGAGCATAAGGAAGAAGATATGCTACAAAGAGCAGTAAAAATCCCAACAGCACCTAGAAAAGAACTGGAAGAAAGTGACATCAACCTAACTTAAGCCATGTGGGTAACAGATTGACAAGAAAGCTATTCCATGAGTTAAAAGGTACTCTAGAAGGTCAAGGATTGAAAATATTTGGGGAGAAAGGTCATTCCATTCAAATATTAAAGAGCAGGAAGGCTTAAGATGGATTTCCTCTTACGTTTTTCTGCCAATATTTACATTTCTGGAGAGAACCAAGTGCAGTGAAAAAGCCAGGAGGGAACTAGTTACAAAATAAGGTGTCCATCGACAGCTCGGGTTCTGCTTTAAGCTGCTGCCATCTCGTGGTCCTGCTCTTCATCACCAGGGCCCAGCACCTGCAATGCTCCATCGAGCAGCAGGCACTAGGTCTGTGTCACAAGTGTCAGACCAAGACAGTATCAAGAGAAACTAAAAAGCATAAGGGTTTGTCCAACACTCCAGAGAGCCCCTGGCAACAGTAGGTGTGTAACAGACCTACTTCTCCCACCTCGCTAGTATCTCCTGCTGTTGTTGGGTGTAAACAGCGTTGTGCAGTAACCTGCGTGCAACCAGCAGTACACAAAAACCCTGGGATGTCACACAAACTGTATTTTGTAGGAACACAAGGATCATGGGAGGGTATCCTTTCTGAGCTGTAGCACACCAAAGTTACCAGCAAGAAAGGTCCTGAGGACTGAGTAATCGCAGCAGCACACTGACAGCAGAAAGCAGGCTCCAGCTTTGCATCTATCCAGACCTGGTCCTGAGAAGCTTCATGTGAGGAAATGCACAGCAAAGAAGGGTTTGCCTTAGACAGCTCTGGGAAGAAATGAGGGTTCCCTCTATGAATGGAAACTCACTGCCAGGATCCCAAGTGACAAAGAGCAGCCACAAGCACTTTAGGCCCATCTGTAAAACAAGATTAAAGACTCCATCCATAATCAGGCTTGTGCAGTGCAACCACCCAGTAACTGAACCATGCGCTTGTATGTGTTATTGGCCCACTGCCTGCCCAAGGTAAGACATCTCAGATAACTCAGCTGAAATGCAGTAAGTCACTAACCCATTTGGTAACTTGCCATGTATCAATAGATATGCAATTAGAAGTTTGAATTAATTCATCCAAGAGAAACTGCAATACCACAGGCATTTCTCAGCAGAAGCTAATGAACTACCAGCCTCCAGTGTCAGTCCTTTCATCACAACTACTGCAGCTCATCTGCAACCCCTCAGCTCTGCAAAACACCACTGTATCCGAACAAAAAGCCAGGCCCTGACAATAAAAGCCCAGATAAAGAGGGAAAACGCCATGGCTGTGCACACACAGCACCTCAACAGGACTGGCCAGAACATTCCATGTTAATAACCTATTAGTCTGAATACATGTATTAAAAAAGAAACCCAAACAAACTAAAATGGTTCTGATGAGGTCACCTCCAACTTAGACACAGAATCACGGAATAGTTAGGGTTGGAAAGGACCTTAAGATCATCCAGTCCCAACCGCCTGCCATGGGCAGGGACACCTTCCACTAGAGCAGGTTGCTCTAAGCCCTGTCCAGCCTGGCCTTGAACTCTGCCAGGGATCGAGCATTCACCATCATTATGATGAGGGTGGTTTGAGCAGCTGGAAACCACACACCCTGATCCCTGCACAATTACAAGGCAATTAGCAAGCCCCACATGGAGCTGTTACTCTACTCAGCTAGAATGCTTAGTGCTTGCTCATGTGCTAGAGGCAGCCAATTACAAAACCATAATAAACCCCTTCTTAAATACTATTTTTCAACATGAGGTTTTAGCTCCTGCTCAAAATCCTCACTTCTCAGAAGAGAGAACAAGAGTGGATTTCCTGGCTACAAAATTCTGCTTCATTAAGGTCTAAAGTTGCCTATTTCCACAAGTCATCGAAAGAGGACAAACATTTATAATACAATGATGAGTGAGTTTAGAGAACAGGCTGCAATGACCGAGATGCAGGATTTACAGAGGAACAGGCCATAAGGATGGATCCATCTGTACCATTCTTATCAGTAATCTTTCTTTTGATAGCCAATACTGATTCATACATTTTACTTAAAAAGAGCTTCCAGGCAGGGCTCCGTTCCACCTGATCATGAGGAAACACCTTCATAAATATCAACTTGTACACAAACAGAACTTCACTGGTGAACACAACTGCTGGCCTTCAGGAACCCCCACTGGAGTTTCAGCAATGAGCTGCACGGTTTGACTGGAAAGGTGTGGATAGCTCCCATACCTTTGAGGGAATCACTGTGCCACAAAGGAATGAATTTCAAAGGGGACCAAAGCAATAAACTTAACTAGAAGAAATGGCTGTATCTAAAATTGTAACTAGATTAAGTATTGTGCGAAGTCAGCAGCTCTAAGAGCCCCAAACCTGACAAAAGCTCTCCCCATGCACCCTTAAAATGCAAAAATAGAATGCCCTGTTTAGAGGAAAACCTGGGAAACCAGTACACTGCACCGCAGCCATGTGATCCTCTCAAAGCTTGATCTAAAACCACACCCCAGGCCTCTCCATCACTATCACTCCTCCAAACTGCATGTTCCTGGCTGGGAACCCTCAGCTTTGGGAAGAGCAGGCAAGTACAACGTGGGACAGGTACTGTGGTCCCACACAGCTTCAGCAGCTGTAGAGCTGCAAAGCTTTTGCTGTCCCAGCCCATCCTCATTCCCACCAAGGAGCTCATTAGTTGCACTGCTGTTTTATTAGGAATCCCTATGCTACCACGGGTGGTTTATTTAGCAAACAGAGCATACACTGCCCTTTGATATTTCTCCTCTTCTCCTTTGATATTTCTTCTCATTTAAGTCAGTATTAAGTTAATGCACTTTTGATATTGGTGCTCTCCTAAGAGCCAAGCGTTCATTTACAAAAAGTTAGTTCCATAGAGATCAATGAGCAGAAGGAGCAAGCAAAACCATATTAATTTCCCTTAAGAACCACATCTTTTCAGCCTGAGCTCCTCCGCTCATCTCCATGAGGCTGTAATCAGCAGAAGAAAATTAAACAGCTGGAACCAAGGCTAGGAGAAGAGTTGGTTATATCCCTGTCCAGAGCACACACCACTGCTGCCTGAGAGCCAGTGAATGTCAGGGGCCAGCATTTAAGCACAACTGAAACAGCTTTCAGTCCCATCAAGTGCTTTCAGAGGCTGCAAGGAGATCCTCAACACTGAATTAAAAAAGCAGGTGTTCCTCTATTAGCCTTTAAATTGCCTAGCCACAGAGAGCATCTTCAAGTAGTCATCAATATTCATGCAGAAACCTGGCACAGAAAAACATCAGGCAGGCATTCAAAAAGAACAGGAAAAGAGCTGGATATCAGAGGCAACAGGCACCTGTATCTTCTGATAGCTACCAGTGCTCACAGACTTGTGCCTGTGAAGTCAGACACCTTGAGTTTTCCTGTCTCTAGAAAGCTGCAAGAAAAGCAGTCAGCAGCCTTCTTTCTCCTACTAAAGGGGATGGCACCTTACCCCCTGCACTTGATGTATCCAAACCTGCCCAAAGACAGCTATAACAGGATGGCAATTTGTTTTCTGTGGTTTGATTCATACACCACAAAGAGCGGTCAGACCGGCCCAATAGTGTGAAATGATGTCTTTAAGCAGTCTTTTAGCTCCTTTAGATCTGTGCTCTAAAGGAGCTAAAAAAGCAGTCACATGCCTAAACTGAGTTAAACTGAGCTGCAGAAGTTTTAGTCGCTGCTAGGACTCATAGCAGTATCAGTATGCTCACTGGCTTCCAGCAGATCACAGGAAAAACATAATGAATGAAAGGATTATGCAGTAATGCACTTTAATACATTGGCCACCACCTTATAGTTACAAAACAATAGTGGAAGATGCCTGGCACGGAAATGGACCCTTCCTCAACCACAACGAAGTACTGATTTAGTAGGTAATTTACTCCTGTGAAATTCCTGGTCTTGATCTCCACCTCTCATGACTCATTCAACTTTATTAAACACATGAGCATTGATTTTTCTCCACTCATTACAGGCCACTGGATTTATCTGCATTAGTGAATGAATTAATCCATCGAATCTTACTCCAAGAAGAGACAAAGCCTGCAGGAAAGCAATCACTATGAGCTGTCACCAAGGTAGCAGCATGAAGTATTTCTTGCTCTTCTGACTATCTGACCAGGAAGTTAAACAGTCACTGCAGCATTCAGGCAAAAGCCCAAAGAGATCAAAGAAGAGAAGGCATTTCCTGGTTTTTGAGGCAACAAGTGGTCACTAACCAACACATACATCATGGTGCATTGGTTGCAACGAAAAAAAAGCTTCACATTTCTTATTATCTGCCCATTGTGAACTCAAGTAATGCACCGGGAGAACATGTACATTACCATGGGATTGGAGTCTGCAATCAGGTCACGCAGGGAATCCAGAAATCCTTGGTCCTCCACCATCTGGGCATTGATGTCATGCAGCTTCGCCACACAGACAGCTGCAGTCTTCCGTACATAAGGGTCTTCATCCTTCAGACACTTGCGAAGAGGCTCACACAAGTACTCTGTGATCTTGTCCACCCTGATGCATCCCATTGTACGGACGGCCAGGGCACGGATCAGAGGGTTTGGGTCTTCACAGTCCTGTAACACGACAGAAATACAGTAAGCAAATCTGCAGCACTAGCCACTGATACCTTCCCTGCGGCCAGAATCAGGCTGTTCCTATATAAACCAAAAGGCATTCTCTCCGATTACATGCTAAAACAAGGCAATTATTTCAGATCAGGGATAAAAGGTGGAGCTTGCAGATTCACAGAAACATTCTACACTACCTCAAGATGGTTTCAGGTATGTTAGCTTGTAAATTTGTGATCTCTGTGTTCCTTGGTTCTCTCAGGCAAAACTGCTTTCAATATGATCTAGCAGCTACAGCTAAGCTAGAGAGCTAGCTCTCACCACCCAAAAGCTAGCCACAGGCAACTTTCAAAGTAATACACTGGTTTCCAGCCTTACTGGTTTAAAGGAGCAAGAGAAGATTATGGGAAAATTAATCAACTAAACATAATGCAACAGTAATTAAGGGCTATTTCTCACAGGCCATCAGTTCTAGACATAAGCATCCCTTAAGTTTGCAAAATATGAAGCAGTACACAAAGGCTAGCCTAGAGGTGCTTTTCTGATGAGGAAAAGAAAAAGCAGAAGGGAATGTAATACTTCATATTTCAAGACTACACAATTTTCCATACATCCAACCCACCTACATCTCTGAGCAACGCTCCTCCAAAACAGCCTAGAAAAGGATGGCTGCAGAATGACCTACAAAAGCACAAGGTGCATTTACCTTCCACTCTCTACATTCCCTACAGCTGAAAACACACCTTCACTTTCAAAGCATGCAAGCAAAGTGACATATCTTACCAGTGCATTCAACACCTTGAACTGTGAACTGCATGTGAAGTGCTCAGCTAGTGCAGACTAGTGTCAACACTTTACCTTCACAAAGCTGTTGACAGCCATGATGGCCATATCTGGCTGACTTTTGGCATAGTTCATCAGGTAAAGGTAGACCAGCTTCTTTAACTCCAGGTTGTCAGTCTGCATGCAGTTCACAACATCAGGAAAGAGTGAGCTGCACACACAAGGGAAAGCAAGCATAGAATCAGAATAACTTAGGCTGGAAGAGACCATCAAGTCCAACCATTAACCCAGCACTGCAAACACCACCACTAAATCATGTCCTTAAGTGCCACAGCCATACGTGTGTTAAACACCTGCAGGGATGGTGACTCTATCACCCCCTGAGCAGCCTGTTCCAATGCCTGACAACTCTTTTGGTGAAGATACTTTTCCTAATATCCGATCGAAACGTCCCCTGGCACAACTTAAGGCCATTTCCTCTTTTCCCATGGCTTGTTTCTTGGGAGAAGAGACTCACCTTAAGGTCTCCCACAAACCTTCTTTTCTTCAGGCTAAACACCCCCAGCTCCCTCAGCTGCACCTCACATTGTACTCTAGACCCTCCACCAGCTTCATTACCTTCTCTGGACCTGCTCCAGCACCTCAGTGTTTCTCTTGGAATGAAGGGCTCAAAACTGAACACAGGATTCGAGGTGCAGCCTTACCAATGCACAGTACAGGGGAAATGATCACTGCCCCAGTCCTGCTGGTCACACTGGTGCTTACACAAGCCAGGACGCTCTTTGCCTTCCTGGCCACATGGGCACAGTCCTGGCTTACCCTCAGCTGTCTGTTGACCAAAACCCCAAGGACATTTCTACCAGGCAGCTTCCCAGCCCCTCTTCCCCAAGTCTGCAGTGGTACAAGGGGCTGTTGTGACTGAAGTGCAGCACTAAGCCTTGGTGAACCTCGTACAGATTCACCACAACCCATCAATCCAGCCTGCCTGGGTCCCTCTGAAGAGCCTTCCTGCCCTCAAGCAGATCAACACTCCCACCCAAAATTAAGACAAGCAGTGAGATTGTATGGTATGCAAAGGGGATAGATAGCAACAGTACCAAGGAAGCTGGGAAAACTGGAGTTCCGTTTTAAGTATCCTGCTGTGTAATGAGAGGTCAACTTCCTCCCAAACCAGTTTGCAATGGCTTTTATAATAATCATTTAATCTCTTCTAGGCCTTTAACATGGGTCAGTTCTGGAACAAGTGAAAACTAATGCAATTTCCCAAAGGTGTTTTAACTGGGGAGCTCACCCAACAACAACACCCTGCCATGCCAGGCCTGGTAACAAACCCACTAGGAAAAGAAATGCTTAAAAACATTGTGGTAATGCAGAACACTTGCAAAGAACCTGTAAATCTCAGCCTGCTAAACGCTACAGAGATCAGGAGCTTCAACGCTGCCAAGCTGAGCCGCATGCAAAACTCAGCTCTCGGGTACACTGGAGAGAGCTAAAGGTGAAGGGCAAGTGCTGCTGGCCAAAAAACATTACTTTATCTTTCCTGCAGTTTATCTGCCCCTTCATTCTACAATGAAGTCATGATGCTAAATTTGCAACCTCATATTATTTCCGTGGCAACAGAGCACAATTCCATGAATCCAGGACTACTGCGACTTTGTGGTAGACTCCAGTAACAGGAGAAGCTGGAAGGGAGAAGCATTCACTGAAGCAAGTTTTTCTGGTTGTCTCAAAGACAGATAAAGTCTTGGGGACAGTGTTGCAGAAGGTAAATGCCCGTGTCCTTGAGCTGACATGAGGTAAAGGGTCAGTTTTAAAATCACTTATGTTGAATGTAGCTTAAATTGATGCTATGACAAGTAAGGCTAAGAAAAACACTTGGAATTGCCTTTCTAACACTAAAACACAAGCTACAAGTGAGAAAATATCATTTAATGCGATGCACAAAACGGATGAATTCTGGATGAGTTTTTAAATAAAAAGAGCTACTGGCACCTAGCTAAACCAGCACTGAAAACAGCTGTTTCTTTTGCTCTCAGTTAAGAGGAGGGAGCTTAAGGAAGCTATGGCTCAAGCACAGCACAGGCAAGGACACAGCCAGCCTCACTACCCAGCCCCACTGAGATCACACACTCAGAGCTGCCCCATAGAGATGTGTTGCTACACCCAATCAAGTCCCAGGACAACCAGAACTGCTACAAGTGAAAGAAAAGTTGGGTTTACCTGACATCCTTCCCCACGGTCATGGCTGCAATAACCTTCTTCACAGCTTCTTTCCTCTTCTCTTTCTTCTCATTATTGAGTTCAGCCTTCAGTTCAAAAATCTCCCCTGGCAGAAGACAAAACAGACCGAGCCTTTGGGGAGCTGAAAAAGGTCTTGGTTTATGGATAAATCAAGAGTGACTTTTTACTTTCCCAGCCTCTTGTTCCCATAAAACCAGCACAGCATCTGCCAGACCTTATGGAGAACATGCTTCAATGAGAAGCAAAGCTGCAACACTCAAGATAATGATATGGGCTAACACCTTGCTAAGGAAAAAGCAGTTAACAAGAACCACGCTGCATGTTGCAGCTCTCCCACTTCCAGAACATTAAATCACATCACTGCAGCGTCTGTTTCTCAGAGGCAACTATTATATAACTGGGATGGAAAGATATTTGGAGACACCAGATTCGTGCCTGCAAGAGCTAACTAACTAAGCTAGGAATTTTGCCCAGACTTCCAACTTTGGCTCATCATCACCTGCTTCCAGTGAATGTAAAGAGAAAACTGCAGGCTGTGGTATAGCCCAAATGCTGTGATACACAGCAGCAGAAACAGGGACGCACAAATTTACTCCAGTGGAATAAATCCCTTCCAAGCTAGAAAGAGAGAGCTACTACTAACAAAATGGTGTAACACAGCTTGCCTGGATTCTGAGGTTGCCAAAGCTGCCTTTTCCACGACACTAATTCTTCCAGATGCTAGTGCGTGGAATGTCAGTTCAGGCTGGATCATGAAAGCAGCAAAGCAAGCTTGTATGCAAAACTCTGCTTATGAGGCCTGTTCTAGATAAAGTGATGAGAGAAAGCTAATGCTTCTGTCTCACAGCTTTCCTCAAGAAGGATGGTGAGCAGTACTCCTCACTGGAAGCCACAGGCTGAAGACACATTACAAATACCAAAATCTCTCTGACAAAACGCATTCAAGCCCCTAACCTTCCATTTCTACACACCAATGGCACTTTGTCACATCAGCTGCACTGATTACTAAAGAGCCTGGCAAAAAAAGGACTAACAGGTACCTCAAGAAAGAAGAGGAATTACTGTTCTGGAGAACACAGTGCAGTGAGCACTCATCATACCTCCTGCCTGCCAGAGATACTTGCATTACTCACACTGAGATCATGTCCCAGGCAGAGCTGAGCCAGCAGCAGTGTGCCACTAAAGCTCAGAGAGTGCAGACTGGCTTCTTACAGCCATGGCAGAAAACCCCACCTTTAGGACCCAACTTACAGATCAGATTGTTCCTTAGAAAGATGTGAACTGCATTTGCTTCATTTATGAGCTCATTCTGAAACTTAACAAAATATAAATTGATCAGCACTGTATTTTTTTTCACTGGCAAGCATTCACCAGAAACACTGAGCTGTTCTCAAAAGGAGGGCTTAATGTGAACCATTTTCCACATCTGCTGGAGAAGGATGAGCAACATAGAATCACAGAATAGCCAGGGCTGGAAAGGACCTTAAGATCCTTAAGTTCCAATCCCCCTGCCATGGGCAGGGACACCTCACACTAAACCATCTTACCCAAAGCTTTGTCCAACCTGGCCTTGAACACTGTCAGAGGTGGAGCATTCACAACCTCCCTGGCTAGCCCATCCCAGCACCTCACCACCCTAACAGTAAAGAATTTCTTCCTTACATCCAATCTAAGCTTCCCCTGTTTAAGTTTTAACCCATTGCCCCTTGTCCTGTCACTACAGTCCCTAATGAAGAGTCCCTCCCCAGCATCCCTACAGCCCCCCTTCAGATACTGGAAGGCTGCTATGAGGTCTCCACGCATCCTTCTCTTCTCCAGGCTGAGCAGCCCCAACTTTCTCAGTCTGTCTTCATATGGTTTACATCAGGTTTAAACTGCATTCAGCAACAGTGTTCTGTTTAGGAACAGGTTAGAAGAAAAAATCTGCCTGGGACAGATTCAGCAGAACAAGCCATGCTCTGGAATAGGTGGATGGGTAAAAACATGCTCAAAGATCCCTTACAGGCTACCCTTTCTTAAGGGCAATTGTCCTGAAGTGAGGAGACCGCCATGCCTACGGTAAAGCCAAGGGGAAGTCAGAGCACTGCAGCTTTGGAGGAAACAGTCATAGGAAATCCCATTATCTGCAACAGCTCAATGTAGAGGTATACACTTATACCTTATATACTGAATGTCATCAACTTAATCCTGTGATGCCCAACAGAGAAATCGCCCTCAGTCTTGAACCTGTAAGCCCATAACTAAAACTTTAACCAGATCTGCACTCAAATCCCAATGTTTTGCTCTCCGATCCTTGATAAAGCAGCAACTGGGGTCATTTTGTGCATCACAAAACCATATATACATCAGTTTTGTCTTCTGTCACCATGTGACCTACTTGCAAAGTTCCTCCCTAGATGATTAAGATGAGAAACAGGGACAGAGCTAACAGAACAGCACAAGTTCTTCCGCATGCAGTTAAAAAAGCTGGGTATAAATAGCCACCCACCACCTCCAATCCACCACAGCAGCTTAACACTAACCTTTTTTATTGGTCGTGAAGTATTTGGAGTCCGTCATGGTTCCAGTTCCTTACAGCACCTGGGGAGAAGAATAAATACAGGAAGAAGCAGTCAGACAGCGCTGGGAGCTGACAACACCCAGTTTGCAAGGCAGGAACTCAGAGGAAGGATGGCTGGTGAGTGTGTAACATAAGGGGAAGCAGCAAACGCTTTATATCCACAGGCACAAGTTTCACAATCTTCATTCTGCACCTGCAGCTGCTGTTACTTGGCAAACCCAGGGATTTAAAGGGCTCAGATGAACAATGTCAGTGAAAACACCACAGCCTGAGGTGAGCAGGCTGGGAAAGCAGGGATGCTCAGCCCAGCTTTTCAAACTCTCAGTCTCAGAAGGGGAAAAGGGGCTTTTAACTCCTTATAATCAGCAAATCCTGACATGTTCTGCAGCTGCCTTTCCCGCGGGTTCACCATTTCGTTTGCCATAAAAAGCACTGCACATTTAATATCTCGACTGGAAGCCAGAAGTCCATGATGCAGACAAAGGAAACTGTCAACTCCCCCTAACGATACTTCCCTGTGTTGCATCTTGATGGAAGGAACAATTAACCCCACTTGCAACACCCACCCCGAGGCCCTTTCATTTCTTTCCCTCCTTTGGCTCCCGAGAGATGCAAAGTGGTTGTTTGCAATGAAAAGCCATTACTTTTCTGTTCTCCGAAGCCTGAAATTGAAATCTTTCTCTGCCAAGAGCTGACATCCCACCTCTGACACACACACAGGCTGATTATTTCAGTGCTGCACTTCAGGTTTGTGGACAGGACTGACAAACGGTGCTGGGCCAGCAAGTGCTTAAGAGCCACGAGAATGGTCTCACCAGCACTTTCCTTGTCCCAGAGAACTGAATTATTAATACTTTAGAATACAGGGATTGCCCAAATGTACGTGGATAGCCATCATTTTATCCTTACAATTGCCAGCTCCATGGCAAACATGACTCAATTTTCAGCTGAACTGAAAAACAAGCAAAGGAGCGGGCAGTTTTAGTGCTTTTGGTGGAACAGTGCATCAGTACTAAGAATCTATGACTCTAAAACTATCCAAAGAAAAGGGTTTTCCCACCTCTTCCCTCCTTTTTCTTTTTTCCCCAATTCCTCTTCTCTTGTACATACTTCCATGACCTTAAACGTTATCAGCAAAGCAGCAAGTCATCTGTTCCCTAAACACCGCCTGTACTGCCTCTAAACCTTGCAGCTCTTGCTGGCTCAGCACAGAAGGACAAGCACAGCTTTGAACTCCAAGACACTGCCCAGCAGCAGCACAACCAGCTTGCTGTTTCTTAACACTTTCCTTCCTCATCCTTTAACCAACCCCAACACCACTGCCATTCTTTTCCACCCTTATCCCCCTTGACCAGTTCAATTCCTCAGCAGTTCAATTCCCAGCAGCAGCAGCAGCTGAGGGGGAATGCCACTGTTTCTACCACCTTCAATGTGCTCTATAGCCATGCAGAGCTGTCGTCATCTTGTCCCACTGCCAAGCAGCCAGATGAGAAGCAACCTGTTGCTTCATCCAGCTCCCCAGAGCTCCAGCCTGCCCTGTGCCTGTGTGGTTACCACCTCATCCCAATGAGGCAGCATGACTGGGTTTGATTTTCATCTTCCTTTCTGCTCCTGCCAAGCTGGAGAGCAAAACTATGCCTGGGGACAGGTCTGGAAGCACATTCCTCCTGCAGGAGAGGTTTGCCCTCCTTCCAAAACAGAGGCTGGGTTGGGAAAGCCACAGAAACTATAGCACTGCAATCTTTCCAGCTAAAATATCACAGCATCCTGAAAGCCGAAGCTGTTGTGGGTCTTGGTTTATGACTAAGACCAGACCCCATGTTCAGCTGCAAAGCTACTGCTGACAGAGTCTTTCAGACTTGAGCCCAGCTTAAAAGATGACCTAAAATACTTTCCTCTACAAGAGTGTTTGGTATAGTGCTATGCAAAAGGCACTGAAAGTAACCTTGCTGTTGTTTGCACTGTATGTGGATTTATCAACCCGGGTCATACCTCTCAACTGAGCTACCCTGATACTGGTTTTAACAGTGGCCAGAGCAGCAGATACGAGAGAAAACTGAGGAGCAAAAACCCCAACAGACCATCATACACATCATCCATCCCAGTTGCATAAAGCTACACAGAGGAGGAAGAAACCTTCCGGAATTTCAGAGATGATCTTTAAACCCAAAACCAGGACATTTTGCTGTTCTTCTAACTTCAGATGAAGAATCCTAGGCACACTCAGCCAAGGCTAAGCACAGTGCATGTCTTTACACCCTGTTTTGATAGCTGTAAATGAGATCTGACAGGTCAATTAGCAAACTACCATATTCCAAGTGGAACACTGGAGAGAGCTCTTCTTCTCATGAGCACTCAGATTGCTGCTTCATGATGTCAGAGCTTGCTTTGCACATTGTTCAGTGACAACACTGGGTATAATCTCATCCACTAAGCAAACCCAGCTCGGTTTACAGCAAGTCCCAGATGAAGGCCAAACCCAAACCAGCCCAAATATACAAACAGCAATGTTTTAAATAACTCAGGAAGATGCCAGCTCCTTGCACACTAATCTAAACTGAAGAGAGATAAAGATAAATTCTGACAACATCATGATCATCCTTGTATTTTTAGGAGAAAATCCACATCCGATTGTGCCCTCACTATTGCTCTGTGTCCAAGGTGGGAACAGGTAAGAGGTGTTTTAGCTGACAGCAAAAGGCTCCTGTTCCAACCCCTGCAAACAGGAAGAGAGGAACTTCTCCAGAAGCTCTGGCAATGTTTAATCCTATAAGCATTGCCTTGACATTTAAACAGAGACTGAACCAAAAATATGATTAAATTAAAAGAATAAGGAACCACCATAGCCTGAAAGATAAAGCTTCCTCAGCCCAAAACCACACAGCAAAATGGACCCTGTGTCTGACCAACACCTGCTTTGCCCCAGGCATGACTCCAACAGCCTGAGCAGCTCCCACCACTGATTTCACATCACTATAAAGAGGAAGGCAGCAGCTTTAAGGCCTCAGTATTGATCCAAACTCTTCAGCACTGAAGTGACGCAGTGTTGCACCCCTAAACCTCTAAAGTGATCCCTGGTTAACACTCCAGCTGGTGCCACACCTTCTTATCTGCGCCCATTTTGACTGAGTAGCCACACAATAACCCAAGCATGGCTCAGGGCCCCCAGAGCATCAGGAGACTGAACAGAACATGGATGTCAAGGGGAAAACAGCGCCTCAGCTTCTGAACTCACAACCCTAACAGCATGTGCTAGGGGCAGGTGATTGTTTCCATCCTCACCCCATTCTCCAATGCCTTGTGCTTCCTATCACCTCCTCCCTCCTCGGACACCCCCCGTACCCCTCAACCCCCCGCCCACCAGCCTTCCCCCTCACCAGCATCCCCCAGGTTGCAGGAGCATCCCCCACCGATCTCAGCCTCCGGCACGGTGCCTGCCCAGCCCCTCCTGTATCCCAGCACCTCACTTACCTCATTCCCACCCCCCCACCCAGCGTCCCCCATGGCCAGCACCCACCCCTCACCCCCAGCACCCTCCTGCCCAGTCCCCCCAGTGCCCCTCCCACCCTATCCCAGTCACCCCACCAAGGCCTCACCGCCTCCCAGTCCCCCCCCTTCCAGCGCCCAATGCCCCCTCAGTGTCCCACCAAGGCCTCACCAGTGCCCCCACCGCCTCCCAGCCCCCTCTCCCAGCGCACCCCCAGTACCTCACCACTGCCCCCCCCCCACGTCCCAGCCCCACTCACGGCGGTGGGACGGACACACCGCTGTGGGGGCGGCGGCGGCGGCGGAACCGGAAGCGGAGCGGAGGGGCCGGGAGGACTCGCGAGGAGCGAGAATAAACCCGCCTCCGCCTAGAGCGGCCGCGCCCTGCCACCATAGAGGCGCGCGGGAGGCGACAGAGCGCCGCACTTCCGGGAGGAGGTGCTCCGCGGAGCCTAAGCTGGGGCCGCGCGGGGGCTCCCCCTGGCGGCGGGGCGGAGCGCAGCGCAGCGGGTGTCATGGCGGAGCTCGGCGCTCACCTCACGGCCGCCTCGGCCGGGTATGACCGGCCCTCCATCTTCGAGGCGGTGGCCCAGGACAGCCTGATGGGCGCCGTGAAACCCGCCCTGCAGCACCTGGTGAAGGTAGGTGCGAGGCCTGGGGTGAGGAGGGGGAGCGGAGGCCGTCCGTCCCTCATCACCGTAGGCCTGGGTGAGCGGTGCCTGAGGGTGGCTGCTGTGTGAGGAAGCTGCTGCAGAGGGGCCCTGGGGACACTGCACAGCGTTGCTGAGCCCTTCATCACCTGCATTTACCACACTCATGAACGACTACAACAGTTTTGACCCACCCAGATGGTGTTATGAGCCATAGGCATGACCTGTGAAGGTCCCTTCCTGTTGTATGGACTCAGCGGGAGTCGGGCTTCTCAGCATAAGCAGAGCTTCAGTTAGTGTAAGTAGAGCTTCTCTATAAGCGGAAAAATGCTGGGCCAGAGGGAAGGTTAGCCAGAGATAGCAGTGGAGGAAATGAAATTGCAACGTTAGTGATGAAATTGCAACATTAGCGATGTTAAGAACAAAAAACAGGATGTAAAACTGCAGTGTATGGATGTTGAGGTTAGTGCTAAACATAAGTAGCTGTTGTAACTTGTATTAAGCAACTTTGTGTAAAGCCCAATCAGAAGCTTGTTGGCAAGGCATGTTAACCAATCAGCGTATAATCAGTGTGTGGATTTGTGTATAAAAGATCATGTCTGATGCTCAATAAACGGCAATCGCTTGATCACATTGATCGTCTCTGCGTTGTCCATGACTCCCGCGTCAACACCTTCCAGCCCAGACTATTCTATGCTAGTTCCTGTTATTCAGCACACTATGTTTTATGCCCTCCTCTTTTGTATCCCTTTCAACAGGTGCTTGCTGAGTCCAATCCTGGCCGATACGGCTTCCTCTGGCACTGGTTTGATGAGATCTATGTCCTTCTGGACGTGCTGCTCCAGCAGCACTACCTGGCTACGTGCAGTGCTTCCTTTTCTGAAAACTTCTACAGCTTAAAGAGGATTCCCATAGGAGACTGCAGACGGCAACCCTTGGCCACTGCTGGCCTGCCAAAGAGGCAGCACTGGAAGTCTCTTCTCTTGCTGGTTCTTGTTCCTTACCTGAAAGGAAAGCTGGAGAAACTGGTGTCCACCCTGAGGGAAGAGGATGAGTACTCCATCCACCCTCCTTCATCATCATGGAAGCGCTTCTACAGAGCCTTTCTAGCTGCCTACCCCTTTGTAAACATGACCTGGGAGGGCTGGTTTCTCATCCAGCAACTGTGCTATATCCTGGGGAAGGCTCAGCATCATTCACCCATGCTGCGCCTGGCTGGCGTTCGCCTGGTCAGACTGACTGCGGAGGATATCCTAGCCCTGGAGAAGAAACTGGGGGGAACCACCTCACATCCGGCACCCAGGTATGTCAGAACATGGCTTAGCTGCTCTCGAGGGGGTTCTGTGGGTGTGTTAACGTAGAGGTGATGCTGCAACTGAAAACTTCTCCAGAAATTCTTCAAGATGAAGTTTACCTCTGGCAAAATGTGCTCCAAAAGGGTGTGTTGTCAGTTTGAATGAGGAATCAAGTAGTGGGGATGAGCTTCACAAGATCTTGTGGTCATAAAATGGGGGTCTTTTTTGGCACTTCAGTCTTTATCGTGTTCAGTCTTCACCTGCACTTTTCTAACGAGGGAACCAGACTGCAATTATATTGCTAAGAGGACTAAAACTTAGCTCTTTGATTCCTCTGAGCAGCAGCTAGCCATGACCACACTTAACGTCCTGTAAAATGATGATCCATGGCTGAAAAGCTCTGTGATCCAGGCCCGCTCAATCCAAACTCTTCCAATTTAGATTTCTGGATAAAACAGGACTTGAAGCTTTCTTAAAATACTAAGAGAAACATCCTAGCAGATGCCTTACTATAAACATGGGATACATTGACCAACTTAGTGTTAAGAAGTTGTGTAAAGCAGTCCCTTCTGCTGTGGTTTATATATGTAGTGGTAAGTTTTTCCTTATATAATACCTTAATACATTTATATATGATTTATAATAATATTATTATACATTTATTATAATACATTTATATATAATAATATATTAATACCTTCTCTCTGCTACAGCATTAAAACCCAGGTGCAGTCAGCAGTGAGGAAAGCCCTGGGCACCATCGCCTTCTCCCTGTCCACCGGGCTGTCTATCAGCGTGTTCTTCCTCCAGTTCCTGGACTGGTGGTACTCCTCAGAAAACCAGGAGACCATCAAATCTCTGACCGCGCTCCCAACTCCTCCACCCCCTGTGCACCTCGACCCCAGCTCCACTCTCCTACCCAAACTGAAGACTGTGTGTCCCCTGTGCCACAAAACTCGCGTCAACGCCACAGCCCTATCCACATCTGGCTTTGTCTTCTGCTACCGCTGTGCGTACGGGTACGTGAAGGCTCATCAGCGCTGCCCCATCACAGGCTATACCACAGAGCTGCAGCATCTTGTCAAACTGTACTCTCCTGAGAGCTGAAAGGAGAGATTCATCCCTGCACCTTGCAGCTGGGTAGCACTGAGCCTGAATTCTCCCCTCCTTGTGTCCCATAGAAGGCTTTGTACCACTACAGCTCATCAGTGAGCTCTAAAGCTGCTTTGCACTTGGTGATACATCAGTTTTGCTGCCCTTGTGAATTCTGGTAAGGCTCTCCCCTTTATTAACTGTTCAAACATCCTGTGACAGCCTCAGAGGGACTGGACAGCCCTGGTCTGTCAGCCAGCACAGAAGCACCTTCAAAGACCAACCGAAAGGGAAAAAACATTGATCTGGATAAGACTGTAGATCAAATACCATCACTGGCAAATTCCCCACTCAAGGGCATGAGCCAGCAAATTAAAGAGGTAGGGAAACTTCTCCAGGGGACTTACTGCTCCCACAGCAGCTTCTCAGCACTGCCAGGGCAAGCTCTGGCACTAGTGCTTGTCACAGTTAGAGGCAGGCTCAAACCTCTGCTCCATCATGCTGTTCTTCAGGGTCCCCCTGATTTTTCAGGCTACTCGCCTCTGAATTGAGAACATCAACGCCCTAATTCCCCTGACAGCTCTAACTGAAGGGTTTGCCTTTTTAAAGGAAGAGAAGTTGATGTGTGCAAACAAGGAGATAAGAGAGACATTACATGTGTGCACAAGGGAGAAAAATGGTGAACCAGAGCAAAGCAGCAATGATGGGAGTTGGCTTTTTTGTTAAATAAGTCTTTGCATCGGTTATTATCTGCTTTTATAAAGAAAAAAATCTCTCGATTGAGAACCTAACCTTAATTCTTTTCTGGTTATTGGAAAAACAGGAGCTCTGTTTACACAAGGGAGACTGGACTGAAGCAGCTTTCATCTTTGCAGACAATGATAATGGATAGGCGTATTTTATAGGCTGAGAATCTTTAATGTCCATGTTTAATTACTGCATGGCAATTACTCCAGTCCCAGCCATGTAGCACATTCACATCATAGCAAAGCATCTTTTTGCTGAACAGAGGAGAGAATGTTATGGCTGGCCCCTGAGACACCTGGGTTTGTGAGGGAAGGTGTTTTCCTGACTGGGCTCTAGGGAGCAGCAGTCAGCTCTTAGACACCACCAGGACATCCCTTGCAGAACATGAAGAGGAAAGTTTGCTCACAATGTACAAGATTTTTCCAGATTAAGTGGTAATTTCTAACATTTAATCCACTGAACCGGGTCAGCTCATTTCCCTCTGCACTTTAGCTTTGCTTCAGAAGATGAAAATCTCCAATATCCTGCCTCACCTATAAGCAAGATAGCAAGGTTATTGAATAACATGGAAAAAGACAGCAAGTTGTATCCTAAAGATGCTCTGGAAAACACCTGCTGTAACAAATGAGATTTGTCACTTGTCTTACTAGCTCTATACAACTTCCAGACCCTTCCACCTGTGCCACTATGGAATAAAAACTCTCTCATTTTTCCTTTAGTAGTTAATGGATCCTTAAAGACTCCTCTCCCTTTAAAAAGCCAGGAAGAGCATGTGCATCTTGCTGGAAAAGAAATCACAGAAAGGACCAAGATTTTCTGAGACTTCAGATCACTTTTAATGTAGCTGGCTTTGAGCTGGTTGTTAATTCACATCACTTGCTTCATACAGAGAAATCATCATCTCTGTGAAAAAACAGCATCTAAACCACTCCATGCATGTGCTGTGTGGTCTTAAAAGTACCTATCTGATCAGGCAGACATGGGCCTGAGCGTCCTAGAGACTGACTGCAGCCACTCATTTACATAAGGGATGAAGGATTTGACTGATGATTCAGTTTTAGGATAGGTTTAATGTCCTTTTATCCTGCCTATACTTTCCAAATTAAGCACAACCCAAGCTGCCTCCGTGCACACACTGCCCCTTGTACACCTCCTTCTTCCAGGGTTAATCTCTTTCCCTCTCCCCAGAGTGGATGCCTCCCTGCCAGGCCCTGGCTGCTTCCACTCCGCCTCACACCACACAACACCCTGTCCTTGCCAGACCAACTCCACAGCACCTCTGAGACCTGCACAGAACCACCCACATCTAAGCCCCACAGTTCTGAACAGCTGTAATTACTCTCTTGAATATTAAATTGTTTTTTAATGCTTAGCTGACTAACAAGCATTAAGCTCACACCAGTGACAGGCTCAGCAGTTACCTGGCAGATTTTATAAGTTCCTGCAGAATACCAACTTGGATTTGACTGCTTCTTCTAACCCTCCTGTTCTTAGGAGCCAAATACATACCCTTTTATCAGGTTTATTGCTCTAAAACAAAGCTATAAACCAGTTTGGATTATACAAACATTCCCTTTTATGTGCTTTTAAATGTAATAGTGTTATTAAAGCCATGATGGCCTAGAGATAGACAAGATGTTTTTTAGGGAATATCAACTTTATTAAACCATCCTACAGACTTACATACTGATTTGTGACTTCTATACAGGCACATACGTATACATTCAGGATGCTTTGTTCTAAGTTCTATGGCTTAATACAATTACATCAACATTAACAGCAGCACTGGAGCTGCTCAATATGTTACTGTCAGAACTTGACTAAAGTCTTTTAAAAAGCGTTTAATGAAGCTAAGCCACATTCACAACTCATCCAGACACTTAGAAAGTGAGTGCATAAGCAACTGAGTTGCTTTCCTCACTTCCTTACAGAAACCACATTGCTTCTGTTATGAGAAACCCACCATAATTATACTCCTCAGTATACACTCCCTGTAGAAGCTTCCTTCTTCACAGGAAAAGAGAAATTAATGTAGAGCTATCATCAAGACCTGGAAGAGATTAAAAACTTGATTAGGGAATAGCTCCAGATCTCTTCCTGTACTTCCTTGATTAGCCCAGCCTTTCCCCTGTCACTTCCTCCAGAGCAGAGCACCAGAGCCAGGCCCAACACCACAACTCTCTTCCAAAACCATTCCTCCTAGCAATCACTGTATGAGGGTACAGCTGAACCAACTGCTAATGAGGTGCCTACAGGACAGACAGCTCGAACTCCATTTTACAGAGTAAAATGCACTGCATTTACAAACAGAGAAGATGCAGTGGCAGAGCATCTGGGGTTTCATGTGCCATACTGCACACAGACAAAACAAGAAACTTCCCTTGCTGCAAGCTCAGTTCTAAACCCATCATTGCAGCAGGATGCACAAACCCAAACGAGTGTTTGCACCACTCACTTGTCAAATCAAGGTTTTTGTTTTCTGCCAATAAAATAAATGGCTACAAATTCTTAATACTTTACATGTGAAGATTTTTAGGGGTTGGTTTGTTGTGTTCCCCCCCCCCCAGTTTTTTTTAGGACACATGGAAAAGTTTCAAGCAGCAAAGCTATTTACTCCAGATGAGCTCAGCCTAAATAAGCTCAGAGAGAAGATTACATGATCATGCCCTGGTCAGAGCAAAGACACACAGTCTCAGCAATACCAGTTCAGACTATACTTCGCTCATCATTGCTTCAGGCAAGTGTATTTCCATTCCATAAGAAGCTTGCTCCCAACTCAGAAACTAAACAGAAAAGTTTTTTTCCCTGAAGGAAAACCACACACACACACACACATCTCCCCACACCCAAACACAGATTAATTTGGGTTAATTCTTTTCAGGATCACACAGCTTTCTACAGGATGGAGTTTGCAGTAAGTTAACAGCAACCCTTGGGAGATGAGACAGGCATGGCTGTTATAAGAAACTGAGCCCCAAGCTGCTATTTCTATCTTCACACAGCTGGATGGAGGTGGTACTTTGCACCATCAGGATGGATGTAGTCTCTCCATGAGGAGCTCCTGTGCATGATAAATCCATGTTGGTGGAGTAACACTGGCAAAACTCCTCCATTTCCCTTTCCCAAACACCACGAGCTAAACCAGCAGCCTTCCTCTCTTTCCTCCTGACATTTATACGCAAAGCCACCCCACAAGGCACACGAAACTCCAAATAAGCATTCATTAAAGCTCTAGCTGATCTGCAGGCAGGCTGCAGATAAAGTTTTAAGCTCATCCATTAATTAACGGTGTGGTTTATCTCCTTATCACGACCTCCTGGTATAGGTAACAAGGGGAGAATGCACATTTAGCAAGGGAGGAAGGTGACATGCTGATGGAACGGAACTGGAGCTCGGGAAGACAGGTCACGAGCTAGGATTCCGTGGTCAGGACGGCCAGTCCCAGGCAAAGCCAAGGGGAAATATCCCATCGTACCTACAAACGCTGCCGAATCCAGCGGCTCTCCGAGGGTCCAGAGGTGTCTGTTTCGATCTAACCACCCATTCCCCACCTCCTTCCTTGCACTCTCTCCCCAGACCCTTGCAGCTCTTCAGTCCCCCGTTTCTTTACCCCCACCCTCTTTCCCAGTCGGCCCCTGCATCACCCCCCCCCCCCCATCCCGCTCACCTCCACGCCCGTTCAGCCACAGATCCCTCGCCTCAGTCGGGTCTCCCCCTCCCAGCCCCTTGCGCACCTCCGGCCCGCACCCCGAGCCCTCACCCACCCTACCCTGATCCCCCCTTACCCCCAGCCCCTCTCCACCCTGTCCCCCTCACACCGCTCCTGCAGACCCAGACACGCCGAGGCGAAGCCAGCGGCGTTTCCCTTTCCCGTTAACGTTGTGTTGCGTTTCCTCAGCGACGCCGGTTGCGGAGCCGAAGCGACGATGGTAAGTGACCGCCTCCAGCACCGCCCAGTCCCGAGAGCCCGGCTCTCCCGGCGGCATATTGTGTAGAGGCGGCTCCACCACAGAGGGGCAGCGCGAAACCGGCTGAGAGGAGGGAAGAAATAAACCATGAGGGAGAAATAGAAATAGGTAAATAAAAATATTCCAATCACTGAGGTGCTTTGGAAGGCAAAACTTCGTGGTTTAATGTGCAAGTTCGAATAAAATGTGTATTTAAGGCCAGATGTAAGGAATAAAGGCCAGGACACCAGAATGCAGTCTGAAGAGAGGCAAAGGAAGACAAGGGGCTAAGCAAGGAGGGGAGGATTAAGACTGTCTCCTGCCAAGGGGGTCGGGAAGGGGACTCTTTTACACAGTACGGAATGAAAAGCTAAAAAGCATTATTATATGGTCCATGAAGCTGTAATCCTGCCCACAAACAGAGCCTGTTTCCATTTCCTTCCTCTCCTGCTTGCTCTTTTCCCTGCAGTTTCATTCTCTCTCATCTCCTCCCTCAAACCAATTCTCCTCCACTGCTGTGAGAGGCTTCTCAAGGCTTTGCGGTGAAGCCCAAGCCCTTCCCTGCTCTCAGTCATAGAATCATAGAATAGTCAGGGTTGGAAAGGACCTTAAGATCATCCAGTTCCATCCCCCCCCCCCCCCCAACACCTCGCACTAAACCATGTCACCCAAGGCTCTGTCCAGCCTGTACTTGAACACCGCCAGGGATGGAGCATTCACAACCTCCCTGGGCAACCCATTCCAGTGCCTCACCACCCTAACAGGAAAGAATTTCCTCCTTAGATCCAGACTACCCCTGTTTAAGTTTGAACCCATTACCCCTTGTGCTATCATTACAGTCCCTAATGAAGAGTCCCTCCCCAGCATCCCTGTAGCCCCCCTTCAGATACTGGAAGGCTGCTCTGAGGTCTCCCTCAGCTTCTCTTCTCCAGGCTGAACAGCCCCAGCTTTCTCAGCCTGCCTTCATACGGGAGATGCTCCAGCCCCTGATCATCCTCGTGGCCTCCTCTGGACTTGTTCCAACAGTTCCATGTCCTTTTTATGTTGAGGACACCAGAACTGCACACAATACTCCAAGTGAGGTCTCACGAGAGCAGAGTAGAGGGGCAGGATCACCTCCTTCGACCTGCTGGTCACGCTCCCTTTGATGTAGCCCAGGATACAGTTGGCTTCTGGGCTGCAAGTAGTCCTCCCATTACTGCTCTGATCTCAGTGCCTTGGCTGGAATTTGGCTCCAAGGAGGGAGGTGACACTGAGGATGTTCCAGAATGGTCCCCAGCCTAGATCACTTTCATGGGGAAAACTTATGAGGCAGGTTAAGCCATAATGTTAATTATTCCAGCTGCAAGTTGTATATGGACATGATTTCAATATAAATTTATATAATGAAGTTGAATGTAATGACCAACTGGTGTGTTTTCTCTTTGTTCTGCTTCTTCCGTCAATGAGCTCTTTTCAGCATTCCCTGTTGAGCCAAATGCCGTTCCCTGGTGTGAACCTCAGCTTAAGCCATTAAGCTCCTACAGCCTTTCACAGTGATTTGGCCCATTCATCTGAGCATCACTGGGTAAGGTTGCAAGTGGTGAGAATCCAGCCTGTGCTATCCCTTATTCCAGCCTCCTGGGTCTAATACAAGGCTGCAAGTGGGAGTTCTCCCTTTGCTTAATAAAACCAGAAGAGGAATTCCACATGGAACAAAGATGTGAATTTATTAAGAGTTCACCCACCTCTTAAGGCTGTCTAAAACTACCATAATTTAACAAAGCACACAGCTATTACCCAGCCTATTTTCTGACTACAGAACAGAAGGCATTTAACCCTCCCCATTCCACCATTGCTAGGAATTCCACAACTACCAGGAGCTGTAGATGGTTGCAGGAGAGATTGCAGCTCAACTGAATTGCCTTCTACAATCCACAGTGCATCTGCAACACAACCGACTCTTTACAGCTGGGCCTTGAAGCCTTCATTGAAGGGGCAGAAAGGGTTTAACACCAATTACTCAGATGGACACTTCCCAACTTTCCCAGTCCCTCTTTTCCTCATATTGTTTCTGATCTTCCAAAATCATCCCCAGATGATTCCATGCCTTAACAATGGCATGAGATTTCCCTCATGGCTCTCACTGTTACACATTTCTCAGTGGCTTTTTTCCTGTCCACATTATCTTTGGTGCTTTTCATTTCCTCATGCCTGAGAGAGGGGTTTGATGAGCCCGTAATCCATGCACCTCGTGAGGCAGTCGTGTGCTACATTAATGATGTGCTGCTTCTTGGGGTCTTCCTGCTTGCCGATGTATGTCAGGATCTCTAGGAGCTCCGTCTCCACCAGCTTCTTTGCTAGGTCTTTGTCAGCATTGATTAAGTTGAAAGCTATGACCAGTCCTCGGTGCTGTACTTCCATGTTCTCATGCAAGCAGAGCCTCTGCAGGATTTCAAGCCATTGGGTGGTCTTCGAGGGAGAGAGAGATCATTAGTATTGATCTGAAGAACACCTCAACTGAGAACGTGAGTTTGGAAAGGCATTTCTTAGCAGAAGGAAGCGCATGAATCAAAGGCACTGGCACCGCATGAAACATGTTTCACGTTTAGGTTGCCACTTAATCTCTGTGCAAAGATTCTGATCAGAATATTGACACAATGATAACTGAAGCAGACCACCCATTCCCATTCCCCCCTGCACTGATCTTCCTGAGCCCCTTCTGTGGCTTGATTCACCACTTTTATTCTAACAAGGCCCGGTGTCCAACATCGACACAACAGAGTTCATTAGTTCTCAACCACAGCTCTTCACAGATACTCAACCATGCAGGGTCCGAGTCCTAAGGACTTACAGACCTGTGCAGGAAATTGAGATGTTCGGGGATCTGGAAAGCTTAATATGTTATCTATCAAGCTTTTCTCATGTCTGAGTGAAACAAGGTTTGGATCTCAGGTTATTTATCAAAAGCTTTAAGAGCCTATAGAATAATATTCTGCATTCCTACCCTTGCTTGACAGTTAGCATCCTGGACTTAGCTTGTGGAATGGCTATATAGAAATGTTTCAGCTCTGAGATGAAGTCTTCTATAAAGTAGACTGCTTTACTTCATGCAGGGATGAACTAGAAGCATGCACAGCCAGGTCTCAACTTCACCAAGTTCCTCACTATAAAACTGGTGCACTGCATCTTCCTTTTGAGTGGTATTTCCATGGCTGAGCCAGGCCCCTTCAAGGGTATATCTACTACCAATAATCAGACTTTGGGTCTTACCACTTCAGTCATTTTAGAGCAGAGCTTCTTTTGTGCTGCTGTAAGCATGGCCAGGGCTCCTGCCGCTGCAACCTGGACTTTCTCATCATCCTCACCACACAGTAACACCACCAACTTCAGCCGGTCATTTCCATCAGCCACAAACCGCTCTTGAACCTAAAAAATACCCAAACCCATGATATCCAGGGATAATACATTCAGGAATGCCTCATCACAGGGGCTCACAAACCAGAGCACACAGTCTAGTTAGAGCTGCCCAGTGAGTTACCTCCTTGTTGATCACCAGGTTGCACATGCACTCTGTGGCTGCCTGTCGAAGTTGGTCATGATTCTCAAACATGTAATTTTCAATATCTGGCAGGGCCTTCTCTTTGACTATCTTCATCCTGTGTTGAAGAGCAGTCAAAATTTATCATGAGACAAGCAATGACCAACTTACACAATATTAGCTGCAGACAAGGGAAAGCCTTGAAACCAATCAGTGTCTGCAGCACTGGAGCTCATGATATGGTTCATTCCCTATCTAATGCAGACTGTGATGTTCACATGTTTCCTCTTTCTGGA
This sequence comes from Pezoporus wallicus, assembly GCF_028554395.1. Taxonomy (NCBI): domain Eukaryota; kingdom Metazoa; phylum Chordata; class Aves; order Psittaciformes; family Psittacidae; genus Pezoporus; species Pezoporus wallicus. The sequence goes on from NW_026639688.1 coordinate 282,148, forward strand.
GGAAAAAGTGCCACTCCTCTTCGTATTCATCTTTCAGTTCTGAGACTGTCGCAGCTGTGCCAAAGGTATCTCAAACTGACCAGTTTGACTGACATTCACGTGTACTCAGGGGAAGACAGGCAGAAACCAGTTAAACTCACCGAAGTTTATCACTTCTTCCTGAAAAGTTAGTGAGACCTAACAGAGCCTCGTAGTTCTGCAGGCCATCTCTCTCTGTGTTCAGCAGGCTGACAAGGGGCCTCACCACCTCGTACACCTAAGAAGAGAAGGGATGTCTCTGCTTTTCCAGCTCTCAGGTCTTGGCAATTTTCATTTGCTAAAGGAAATGTCAAGATTAATTCCGGGTGTATTTTTAAGCTTACCCTCTCTCCTGGGAATGCCATGTCTGGATTGGAGATAGCAGCAATTTTTGCCAGAGCATGAGAAGCCTTTATCTTGCCAACTTCTGTGCCTTCCAGAGCCAGAGGTATCAGGGCCTAGTGACACATGTGAAAGCATATGATGCCTCCGAGAAGATTTACAGGATTGCCTTAATATACTAAAATAAGTTTAAAACCACCTAAAGATGTGTCTGTTGAAGAAATAGGCCTGCACTGTAGCCCAGAGTGATGTCTTTGGTTCTCCGATAGGCATCACACCAGAGCCTGTAGCTCATTCAGTTGTTTCAAGACTGCTTGTTTGGAGGCTCACAGGGATAGGACTGCAGTGTCAGTGTGGGCCCCAGGAGCTATGCCAAGACAGCTCACACTTCTTTGGCACCTTCCCTCACTGCAGACACTTTGCAGACAAACTGCACATCAGGTTGGGCTGCAAACATATGAGTAATCACCTTTCCACCACCTTCAGCAACAATGGTCCCCCGGTCCTTGGGGTCTTCACACAAGGCAAGAAACACCCTGCAGAAGCACAGAATCATTTAGTGAAACAGCCACAGGGGAAGGGAATAGCCAGCATCCCCCAGGGAAGGAGCCTAAGGTTTTGCAAGGGTGCCAGATCCATCAGTTAATTCCAGATGTTTAACCCAGTGCCCTACAGCACTCTAGGAGAAAACCACAGATGGCACAATAAGAAGTTTTCAGGCCTGTAAGATAAACTCTGTTCTAGTCAAAACCAGTAGAGAGGACTGGAAATTCAAGATGCTGCCCAGCAAAGCAGGCCTGTAAGTCAGCTTTGGGGTCAGAATGTGGATTTGTGTTAAATCTTTTCTCCCTCTCCCTTTTATCCCTCCCCCATAGGCAGAAGGCACCGCCCCACCAAGCAGAGAGCCAGCCCAAGAGCCCATCTCAGTGGCACATGGGCTGGCCAGCACTCCCAGCTCCTACGACAGCAGTGAAGGTACCTGGCAATGAGCTCCTTGCTCTGGTCTGTCAGCACGGCACTGTCTGCCTTCACCATGCAGGCCAGGGCAGAGACAACACCAGCTTTCAGCAACCGCTTCACCCGCTTCACCACAAAATCCTTCTTGTCCTGAGGGGGGACATTGGAAAGGGATTAGCCCCTTAGCAGCTGCCATGCTGCTAACTACAGCCAAGCCTGGTTGGAGAGCAAAGCAATTTCAGCCTTGGAGATAGGAGATCTGAGGTCTGTGACAATGGATACACCAGGGAAGGTGTTCAGATCCGAGCATCTCCTCCCAGCTCCCTGGGATACCTTCGGATGCTCCTCAGGCACGTGCTGCTTGGAGAACTTTGCCAGTTGCACCAGCTCTGGGACCAGCTCCTTGGTGTCATAGCTGTTGGTACAGTTCACCAGCACAGAAGCCACAGAATACAAGATAGTCTTGTCACTTGTCTGCACAGAAAAAGGAAAGCTTATGTGAAGGTGAGGGAAAACACTTCAGGGAAACAGGTCCCTTAGGACTGCCCCGCTGTAGTGGTTTGCACTAGCTGAAGCCTTCTTAGGCTTAGCTGCAGCTTTATAGCCCAGGGCAGGGAAAACCAAATGTTTTTATGGTCCAACAGGCTGTTGACATCATCAGATGCTGTCAGCACCTTCATGCCTTTGATTTTCATGCAGTTGCTGACAGTAAAGGCAAGAGCAACCTTCCTCAGCCTTGGGAGAAGAGCAGGATGATGACAGCCTTGAGGTGTCTCTATTGCACAGGCTAGGCTGAAATTTTGTTAAACTAGAGGAGAGAGGTTGGGGTCACAGCTCCTCCTGCATGGGGAGACAGTATTGGGCTGGAGACCTAGGAGAGTGTGATGCTACTAGAGGAATGAGGAAACAAAGTAAGGAAATAGACCTTGGCTAATTCAAGCATAGCTTGCAGGGCTGGCTCATCTTCAACAAAGTCATCTTTCACATCCGCATCAAGGGTTAGATATGACATCCCTTCCACAGCCCATCTCCTCGTGCGGATATCAATGCTGGTGTTGCACAGCCATCTGGAAGACAGAAAAACATCCACGTTTCTATCCCAGGACCCAGGAATAACTTCTCTAGGAGAAGAGGGAGGAAAAACATATTGAGACTGTTTCAGGCCCCAACATGTCCTCAAGTTCTGCTGCAGCTCCTATAGACTGGGATGCTTCCCTCGAGACATGACCTTTCTCCCATGGCCCAGCTTGAGGGATCTAAATGCTGCAGGAAAAGACAGACCAGGACAGGTACTCAGCACCGCTTTGCCTTCACCACCACACAAACACATGATGCCCTGCTCTCCAGTGTCAGGAGCAATGATCATTCAGTCACTTCCTAACTTCATCCCAGCTCCTCCTCTCATCCACCTTCAAAAGACACTTGTGCATATTCTAGATAGCACTCAATTAGTCTGTACCATTCTGGCAAAGAGGGAAGCACCATGTCTGGTGTCTCTCATAGGAAATCAAGGAGGGAGAAAGGCTTCTCTGGATACCAAGGCAGGAGGAACATACGGTTGCATCAGGCACAGAAGAGTTCCAGGTCCCAGTGCAATGGCTCTGGGGGCCCTGTCAGCTCTCAGGCAGCACCAGTAAATGAAGGCAATGTGTGAGCAGGATCTCTTGGGAAAGGATTATACTGTATTTTGCAAGGTACAGAACAACAGAAGGACGAAGTAAGGTCACTCACTTCCTGCACTGCTTGGCTAACTTCTCAGTGGACCCCTCAGCAAACTGCCGCAGTCCATAATCAGTACCTCCTGCTGAGCCCAGCTTGCAGAGACCCTGAGGAGAAGCAAGAGGATACACCAGTGAGAAAGGTTCATTAATCCTCCAGTATTGCTGCCCCCAAACAGCCTAACCCCATTTCTGAAGTTTGAAGTCAGTTCTAACAGAGGAAGCAGTATGTAAAAGAAATACCCAGTAGACTGTTCAGGTTGTAGCACAGCAAGCTGAGGTTTTGTGCTCTTATCCGATATCCATAATGCAAGATGAACCAAGGTTACCAGTATTCCCTATGCTATCCTCATTTGCAATCTCCCCCTTACTTGTAAGGAAAGCACCATAAACTATTTCCCAGCTGAAGGGAACAAATCCAACATGTTCCCAGGTCCTCCCCCCTCTCCCAAGTCCAGGGTTTAAGCTGGTGAGTGTGGCAGGGGCTGCCATCCTTACCACCAGGGCTCGGATTTTGATCTTCTCATTCTTGGTCTTCTTGTAGATCTCCTTCAGGAGCGCCACTCCATTGGAGATGATGAAGGTGGCCCGGCTCAGCTTGGTGGAGGCGTGGATGAGGGCTTCCACCGCCACCAGCTGGTCAATCTCTCTCTCAGACCCACACAGGGCCACCATCATCTCCATGACTCCCTTCATGCCAAGCAGCTTGTTGCCCAAGTCAAAGGGCCCTTGCAGAACTCCAGACACCATCTGGATAGCATGGAGTGTTTTATCCATGTCCTGTGGGTCAACTTTGCTCCTGCATGGGATAGAGAGAGGGAATAGCATGTGGAACAGCAGTTGCTTAAGTTCTCATTCCCTTGAGCAGGGAGCATCCTTCCTCAGATCAAGAGCTGGGCTCCTCCGATAGTAGGTACATGGGACACAGTTGAGCCTAAACTCAGGCAAAGGCTGTGATCCAGCAGGTAGGAGTACAATGCAAGGATCTGAGGATCCCAGCTGAAGGATCCAGCAGGATCTCAACCCAATCATTATTTCCCAGGTCCTCAGTTTGGCATCTAAGTGGACTCCAAGTACCTCACCTCATCCTTAAAACCTCCCACTCCTGTGCCTCTGAGCTCAACTCACTTGATGTACTCCTCGCAGATCACCCGGTAGTTGTCACGCTCCGGGTCGCAGCGCAGGTCATCATAGAGCTTATTTAGGAGCACCGAGGCACTCAGCTGGGTGTTCTCTGTCAGCGGCAGGCAGTCAGGCAGCTCAGGAATCTGGCCCACCACTTTCAGTATCTTTTTTAAGCCTGGAAACAATGGAGTTGTATGGCTGTTAGAGGGGAGGGGTCTGTACACAGCTCAAGATACTACTTATTGGTTTCCTGCAGTGAAATAGCCAGTTTGGATGGTTTTCAATTACTTTGCAGCCTAATCACACAAGTCTTAAAGAAGATGTTCAGATATTTACTGGGGAAGAGCTTCTGCTCTTGAGATTGCAGGTTTGCAGCATCAGGCTTTTATCCAGCTCTCAGAATGAGATAAGCAAAACTGCATGTGGTCCCTGGCTGGATCAGTTATTTTTGTCAGGAGGGTTTAAACCTACTGACTTCCAAGGCTGGAGGCTCTGACTAAGGAAAAGTCAGTGACTTCCAAGGGATCCTGGATGTCTTAACCCTCCTTTTGCTGAAGTGTTATTTAATACCTTCCAAAATGGTACCGTACATATGCATTGGAATTAGTATAAAAACACATCCCACACAAATTTCTTGCCCCCTTCCAGTTTTAGAAATGACCAGATTAAGGATCCAGCAAGCTCAGCAGGTGCTCATCTCATCTGAAGATAGACAAGTTATCCAACCCAAATCCTCCTAATGTTAGCAAATACGTTGGAATAAATGAACCAGAGAAGTCAGCCCTCTAGAAACTGAAAAAGTCTTGTTCTCATACACAGCTTTTTTCTCTCTTAATCTTAATACTGCTACCTGCTAATACATCTAACCTCTCTCCAGGCTTGCATGCACCAAAGAAAGCTACAGAGGATCAGTTCTACAGGTATTCAGGCAAGAATACACAGCTCCACATCTCCCAGACCAGAACAGGGAGGAAGGGAAGGACTCACCATTGTCGATGACAAAGATGGTCCTGCTGTTGTCATGGTCTTTCAGGTCCTTCCTTGGTATATTCTTGTTGAGGAGGTTGAGAGCTCTGTCTCGTCCTTGCCCAGACACTTTCTTGCTGACCAGCATATCCAGCAAGCGCATTGTGATCATCCTCAAATCTTTCTTAGTATCTACACAGAAGCAAGACAGTAGCAGCCAGTTACAAGACATTATCTTCAAAAGCAGATGAACTCAGTGAAAACCATTCAAAGGCATTACGTGGCTGCAATATCGGTGTTTAACACCATAAGGATAAGACCTGCATGCAGGCTGTCATCCTGGACAGCTGGAGGGTAAAGGCCCCACTTCCCCAAGGAACAAGGAATAAGGTGGACATCCCAGGAGCAGAGTCCTCTCTGCTCACCCCACTTTGATAGCAAGACCACAGGACCACCAGGTCATGCAGTGTTACCGAGCACTACAGCCTCCTCCTTCCCGTGATGCTCCTCTTTCCCCTGGCCCAGCAAGCAGTCGGTGATGGCTTGCAGGAGGCTGCAGACAGCCAGGGAGATCTCTTCATTGTCCACAGACATCCACATACAAATGCTGTCAATGCCCAGGTAATGGAGAATGGCAGTGGCCTGGCACCAGAAAGGAGAGAGCAGGGCAGCCGTTAGCAAAAGCCTTTACTTCCTGCATACTTTAGGCTCAGCTTGTACAAAGGAACTCTTTTCCTGGGTGAATCCTGAGTCAGTACAAGGCAGAGTTTTGCTTTTCAGCCTTAATTTCTAATAAGGCAACAACTAACATGTAGAGTTGCCAGTAATTAAGTCTATTTCCAAAGAGGATGTTAAAAGCATTGCAAGGCTTGCAAGCCTTAGACAAAGCTTTCCTAAAGTTAGTTGTTCTTTGTTGCTTTTCTGAGACCTGTGATGAAGGACATGGATTTGACCCAACCATGCTCATCACAACTCCTGTGAGAACAACTCATCCCAAGTTCTACTTCACCAGCACACATGAAGGCACCATAGTGAACAAGTACAGCTTTCACCCCTAGAGGTCAGGGGCATTTTCAATCGTGTTACAAGTCTTGTAGGATCTAATGCCCCACTGCCCACAAGCATTAAACCATGGCAGTTTTCCACTCCCCCTGGTGCCAGGCAGTAGCAGTGAAGGCTGCTTACCCGAGCCTTGTGCCCTGTGCACATTTCCGAGAGCGTCCTCACGGCTGCCAGGACCAGCTCCGGGTTTTTGGTTTCTATCAGCTGCAGCAGGAGGCTGACCCCGTTGTTCTGGAAGATCCTCTCAGCGCCCGCTTCCTCCCGTCCCAGGATAATGAGGTTGTTTGCAGCCTGGGGGGGAGACAGACCTGAGGTCAGTGGCCCAGTCCTGCAGAACATCTCTGTGCAGCTCTGGGGTGGTGGCCATCCCGCAGTGGCAGACACAGACAACCAGCTCAGACCACACCACACAGTTCTCCAGGTACATCTGGGGAATAGCTTCACCCTGCCCCATTAAAGTGGGTCACTGCTTGGAGAGGAACATAGGGGAAGGTGGCAGAGATGGGCCTGATAAGTCCAGTCTGATCCCACCTTTGGTATACTGGGAGGCGAGATCACCTTCCCCCTCAGCACAGGGGTGATGCCTCATTGAGACACTTCCGCTCTCCAAGCACAGCTCATCTCCCAACTCCTTTCCTCATCCTCCATCTAGGGCAGGAGGGAAAGGGAATGCACCTTACTGCTCCTCTGACATTAAATAGCAATTCTGTCAAGTCCAGGACAGTCCTCACCTTTTCCCGCTTTTCTTTGTCGCTGTTCTCATCCAGCAGGATTTCAAACATCTTCTGCACCCTCAAGTCCGTGGAGAACTGAATGCGCAGCTGTGCCAACAGAGAGTGCATGGAGCATCAGAGGCAGAAACCTGAAGCGCAGGTTTGTTTTTCCTTTATCACTTCAAGGACATCACAGCCCCTCAAACCGTGGACAGTTTAAAACAGGCATCACTTCTCAGCAACCAGCACCTATTGCCCATCTCAGACTTGTAGGCACGAGCAGAGCCAGCCCATACCCATCATTTCTGAGATCTAACCATCCCTAGTGATGCAGGGACTTCTTCACAGCACCCTGTAAAGATGTCAGAGTGGCAGCTGCCAGCCCCAGCCCCAAAGCTGGTCCAGTTCCTTGCCAGGACCTTACCACAACACTCAGGCCCAGGCCAGCCTGAGGAGTGAGCTGCTTTTTAACTTAACAACTCAGTCTGACCCCCAGATTTACATGCACCAAATATGAGCTCCCAGTAAATGCAGCCTGTTTATGCCTGTACACTGTCAGGAGTTTCCAGTATGATCAATACTCTGTTAATGTAACCCAGAGCAAGAACATTCCATGCCTGGTCTGTGAACCCAGGACTGCTTCCCTGGCATTTACCTTCTCCTGGATGTTGGCTCCCAGTCGCCTCAGGGTCTCCTGGAAGTTTTTGTTGCGGGGTTCAATGGCAGCACATTTCTGAGCATCTTTGAACGCTTGGTCCAATTTTCCCAGTTTTTCCAGAGCTTGACTGCGCCGGTACAAGGCTTTGATATCCGAGGAATTGATGTCAATAGCTGGAAGAATGATCCAAAACACCAGCCATCAGAGTCTGCTGCGTGGAAATAACCTGTGTAAACTGTGATTTGCTTTACAGTGACTATAGCTCTTTGAGATGTAGTTATTGTGGATTAGCTCAAATACAACAAATTGGTGCATCTTCTTTTCAACCTCCTCCATTAGTTCCCTTGTGGCCTCAGCACTTGGGTGTTAGTGGACATGAAGGAATAAGACCACAGCCCCCCAAAACCAGATGTGAGAGCAGGCTGAAGCAAGCACACCCACCAATGCAGCTCTGCCTTCTCAAAACAGCCCCCTCCTTACCTCTAGATGCATCTGAGGCTGCCTTGGCATATTCCTCCTGTTAAACCAGCAAGAGAGAAATCTGTTAGCAGTGGAATAGCAGGGCATGTCCCCATTGCTGACACACTCTGTGACCTCTGTGTTCCCATAGGACACCTCAGTGAAGCCTTTTCATCACTGATGGAAGAAAAGAGGAAAAGGTCTCTGATGCAGGTGAGACAATATACGCTGCTGCAGCAGCAGATAGTGGGCAGTGAGGGCAGAGGGGATACTCACAACAGCCTGTCTGCAGCTTGTTCTGGTGTTTCTTCTGGGTTAGTGTAAACTCAAGCACATGCAGGAGATCTGCTAAAACCCCACAGCAGGTCACTACAAGCTGACTGCAGGAAGCCAAGACAGTTTTGGTACAGATACCAATAACTCAGTTTGCTAAATACTGACTTCTGCTTCTTTTGCGCTAGGGCAGATGGCAAGAGCAATGCCTCCGCATCCCAACTCATGGCCTACAGTGCTCTCGTGGCTGCCAAAAGCTTTTGCTTCAAAGTGATTATGTGAGGCCCTCTCTGACCTGAACCATCAGGACTGAAGCAGGGAGGCAGCTTTACAGTTCCAGAATAAGCCCAGAACAAACCACTTCAGGCCAGTTGAAACATGCTATTCAATCAATGGACAAAACACACAGCCCGCAGCACGGGAGCGCCCTGGCCTGCCTCCCTGCTCTTCTCCCCTTGAGCACAGCCCAAGCAAACCAGGAGCAAACCTCACCTTCTTAAGGAAACACGCTGCCCTGTTCCTGTACAGCACTGCCTGCAGTGCCTTGTCCTTGTTGAGCTTTATGGCTTGAGTGTAGCTTTGAGCAGCTTTCTCGTAGTCATTGGCCTGAAAGTACTTATTGCCCTCCTCTTTCAGCTGGATGGGATCCTCCATTTGGAGAGCTTTAAGGGAAAACAATGATTTGTGTCCCATTCCAACTGCCTACCCCACCATAAGACTGACATATAATGAACACCCACATTAATAAAAGCAGCTTACCAGGCTGAAGAGCTTTGAAAGTGAAGACCTAAGGTCAAGGCTGTAGCTTCACAGCAGCTTATCCCACGGTTATAGATCCTTAGGATTCAGTTAATAAGAGAAAAAGAACTGGAGTCCACCGGTGCCACAGAGAGCCTGTGTGTCCCAGCAAAGAGCTCGCCTCCCGCTCCGAGTTTGGGCAGGACCTGGCAGCTCCTGCTGCCTGTCAATGTCACCTGTCACCATAGCCTGTCCCCTGTGCTATATATTGCCTGGGAATGGCCCTGTCTGCAGCCCTGCTGGGGGGGGGCTGCATGCAAGCACACAGCCCCTCTCTACAGGAGAGGAGATCCTCTGCCACCTCTGCAAGCAAACCCCAGCTTCCATCTACCTGCAGAGCTGCACAGTGTGCGGAGCAAGAATGGGGGGGTTCATGCCATAGAAACTCCTAACTGGGAGGACTGACCCCCACCACAGTGCTCAGACCCTTCTCCCTTTCTATTTAGGGAAGCATGAGACAGCTGAGCCTCGGGAACAAGCGGCCCCATGCCAGCAGCTGCAGCAGCACCAGCACCTTCCAGAACACCCTGGGATGGGGAAGCCAGCTCACACCCAGCACTGCCTCCTCCTCACGAGGCCTTTGGGAGCCTGCCCCACTGGAAACCCCACTCGTGGCTTGCACAGAGCTCAGGTTTACCTCTGAAATAACCACAGAAATCATAATGAAAGCTTTTTTTTCCCTCTCACATCAGCAATTCTCCTAAAGGATTCAGGCCCCACCAGTTCTGCAGGGCTCATGGCTCTGCTCAGCCACACCAGCAGCACAGAGCCCAGCTCTAATTACAAACTGTGGCTTTAGAAGTGAAACAAACCACACTCAGAGCTCTTGTGAGAGAAGACTGAAGCAGCTTCACCTCTTCCTCCTACTTCTGCCTTGCTCAATTCATAAACTAGCTTACTTTACTGAGCTCTGCTCAGCCACACCAGCAGCACAGAGCCCAGCTCTAATTACAAACTGTGACTTTAGAAGTGAAACAAACCACACTCAGAGCACTTGTGAGAGAAGGCTAAAACAGCTTCACCTCTTCCTCCTACTTCTGCCTTGCTCAATTCATAAACTAGCTTACTTTATCTCCCACTGCATCTGCTTCCCTAATAAGCCAGACCAGCCTGTGGGGCTGTTATTTATAGAGCCTGGGGGGCTGCAGCATTGCAGGCACCTGTGCTGAGGGTCATTTAAAGGCAGCTGGTGGCAGGGAGCTGCAATAGATAAGGAGGAATTCCTGTTGTCTCCGTTTCTGAGTGCGTTCTGCTCCCCACCGGTACGAATGGTAAACCCTTCTGTGAGCATCCCTGGGTACCAGCGGCTGGAGGACGGGGGGAGGGCCGGGAGACGCGCTGGCTCTGGGGGGACCGGACCCCTAGTGCAGGGCCGGGGGAGCTGCCGGCCACAGCCCTCACACGGAGAAGCAAACGGGGCCGTTGCCCGGCTCTTCCGCTGCCGGCAGGAAGCAGGAAGGGGAATGGGCAGGGACCGGGAGCCCTGCTTCGGAAGGTACCTTTGGGGCTCGGAGGAGTTCGCACTCCTCCGTGTTGAGAGAGACTGAACACTCGCTGTGCTTACCCCTCCCAGACACAGCCTCGGTAGCATCTCCCCAGCGCCCGCGGCTGCAGGAGCGGGTATGCTCAGTGACAGGATGGTGCCAAATCTGCTCTCCTCTCTCCTCCGCAGGTCTCTCCTTTCCTGGCCCCGTGGCTCTCCCTGCTGGGGTGCCTGAGGGCATGGTGGTCCTGCGGGCTGGGCTCTGCCCTGGTCTCACCGAGGAGATGATCCAGCTTCTTAGGGCGAACAGCATCCAAACGGGTAATGGGGAGCACTGGGGTCTCGGGCTGGGGAATGTCACCCCCAGCACACTTGGGGTGGCACGGGCCTCTCCCCCTGTGCGGGACCCATCTGCCAGCCTGGGCAGTCAGGACTTCTCCATAGAAGCAGGAGAGTGTTAGGATGTGGCAGGGCTCTTGTAGAGGCTTTTGGAAGGTATTTTGGGTGGGTTTGTGTGTTTTTTCCTCTGAAAAATGCCCATTTTCCTGGCAGGCTGCAGCCTGGGCCCCTCTTGCCCTTAGGGGGAAGGAAAAGATTTTGAGTGAGTTCTTTACTTGTTCTGACTGGATTAGAGCTGGGGAAAACACTGTTTTGTTCTTGTTATTTGGAGCCTGTGAGATCCTGTGGCTGCTGGAGCCCTGGATGCTGTAATCCTTGCTTTCCCTCTAAGAATTACTTTTGACTTGTTTTAAACCAGTAACAAACACATTTATCTGAAAAAAAGGATGTTGGGAGTGGTTCCTGAGAGCAGAGATGGGGCCACCAGTTCTAATCCCTGGGGCTTTAGCCCTTCCTGGCACTTTGGGTCAGTCAGTAGCCCCTTGAGGCTGTGGCATACTGGCAGAAGGGGAGTCTCTTGGCTGGAACCAGTTATCAAATGGTGCTGGGCAGCTCTTGAGCAGAACAGGGAGGATTTTTACCATCTTCTTTCCCTGATCTGTTTTGCAATGGGCAGTGGGGCCATCTCCAGTTTTACATTGTGTAGGGCATCCCATTCATTCACTTGAAGCATTGCCAGAGGGTGCAGATGTTTTGCCTGTTGGTGCAGGCAGGCTTGTCTAAGCTGGCCATCTTCTAGTGTCCATGATCTGGCCAGGTTTGGCTGCCAGCTTCTCATTCCTTGTGTTATTGCAGTGGTGGACTTCGTGTCATCAGACCTGGAGGACGTTGCCCAGAAGTGTTCCCTGTCTTACAAGGTAAAGGGTGACTCCCAAGTCCTGGTATGTTCGCTGCAGAGCTCAGAGCTGTTCAGCTCCTACTTGGATGGGTTTTCCTGGGGGCACCTCCTGCAGCATGGTGCTGTCTCTGGACTTCCTTAGTCCTGTTTCCGGGCATCTCTCTGTCCACCAGGCGCTGGCTGCAGTGAGACGGGTGCTCCTGGCCCAGTTCTCTGCCTTCCCTGCCAATGGAGCAGACCTCTATGAGGAGCTCAAGAGCTCCACGGCCATCCTGCCCACTGGGAGCCCGAGGTGGGTGATTGCTTGGTGAGCCAGCGGGTCTGCCCAGGGCTGGGCTTGCTGAAGAAGGCCTTGGTTCCCCAGCACAGGCTTTGAATCTCAATGTGGTGGTGTCCTGGGAAGGAGCCAGGGGCTGAGGCACTTGTCTGCATTTGGGAAGGAGGCTCTAGGGACAAACACCCAGGGACTGCTGCTCCTGCAGTTCTGGCTGGAGGAGGGGAGTTGATAATCCCACCTTGCGTTCATCCCATAGCCTGGACCAGCTGCTGGACTCCGGGCTGTACACGGGGGAAGTGACGGAGCTCATGGGGGCACCGGGCAGTGGGAAGACGCAGGTGAGTGGGGTGGAGGAGAGGACAGGTAGGACAAAGATGATGCCTTCAGGCATGTGAAGCACAGGGGCCTGGGAGGGCTTGCTGACTTCCCTGCCTTTCCAGGTGTGCCTGGGCATTGCAGCCAGCGTGTCTCTTGGCCTCAAGCAGCATGTCCTGTTTCTTGACTCCACGGGGGGGTTCACTGCCTCTCGACTCTACCAGATGCTTCGAGCCCAGGAAGAGGAAGAGCAGGCAAGTTCCCCTGAGCTGAGCCCTCCGTTCGCACTTGACTCTTGCCTGCAGACAACCCCCAGAGATGGTTTGTCTTTCCAGCTCTGCCTTGTCATCCCCATGGGCTTCTTTGGATCCACAGTCTTCCTCCTGTGGTTTGGTGGGTGCTGTGTTCAGGCACAGACACTGCACTTTAGGTGCTTTTCTTGGGGAGAAGGAGAGAACTTGCTGTACTTGCTCACACTTTTGCTCCATGAGCATAATCTGTGTTGCTTCTTCCATCAGTGCCATGGGGACAAGAGTATTCATGGGGTGGAGGCAAATGCGGAAGAAATAATGGTTCCTGGCTCCATAGTATAGATGTGAAGAGCTGATAGCAGCTGGGGCAGGAGGACTGTAACAAATCCTGGTGGGGTTGAGGCTGTTGGTGATGCCACTTTCTGCTGCAGCTGGAGGCTCTGCAGCGGATCCAGGTGGTCCGTGTGTTTGACATCTATGAGATGCTGAGTGCCTTGCAGGAGCTGCGGGAGCGCCTCTCCCAGCAGGTAGGAGCAAGGGACCGGGCCCCTCTCCCTTCCCCAGAGCTGCACTGGGAGCAACAGGGCTTGTGTGCCTGATGAGTGACATCGCATCACCCTGCCCTGGGGACATCTGAGCCTGTGTGCAGCTCATGAGCTCCAGAACTGCTAGATGTGTTACTCCACATGGTGCCTCCTTCTTTCAGGTTGTGAGCTCCATGAGTCCTCTCAAGATCGTGGTGATCGACTCTGTCTCGGCTGTGATGTACCCGGTGCTGGGTGGGAAGCAGTCAGAGGGTGAGCTGCTTCACTGGGATGTGCAATGAGGTTGCAGATCTCTGCTCATCCTGAAGAGCATCTTCCACGTGTGCTGGGGCAGGATGGATGTCGGTGCCACAGCTCCCAGCTTTTCCTTTGCTACTGTATGTAAAGGGGAGTCTGTCTGCAGTGTTATCAGCAAACATTCAAGCTGGCTGTGGCCATGCAGGCTCGTGTAGGTGGTCTGAAACCCAGCCAGGGGACAGAGGAGGCACCGAGCTGTTTGCCCACAGATTAAAACCTCTGCTTACAGTGTTGCAAGTACATTGTGGTTGCTGGCATGGTTTGTGAAGCTCCCCTGGGGCCCTTTCTGCCAGAAAGGACCATAAATCAGGAGTGAGGGGCTTCCTGCTGGCTGGGATGCCAAGGAGGCCCCTCATACACCTTCCAGAGGGTATTGCAGACCTGGGGGGCAGCCAGTGCTATCACAGGAACCATGGGCTGTAGGAAATAAAGCTGTGAGCTGGAGAGATGGGCCCTGTACCTGTTAAATCAGCCTGGCCAGCTTTGGAGCTCCTGGTGCTTTCGTGCTTTCGTAGGGTTTTTTTTTGACCTCAGGGCTTCTAGGATGGGAAAGGAGGTGGTGGGACAACTTTGGGATTGGTCTGTCCATGCCACATCCATTGGGACAGAGTGCCCTATATTTGCAGGTGCAGTGGGTGCTGGTAATGGCAATGGGTTGTAAGTGTCTATGAGTACCAGCAGTGGCACTAAATCTAGTGCTCATGCAAATACAGATGTCACCTGCTTCCAAGAAGTGCTTTTAGGGTTGTTCTGAAACACCCAAATCCTTCGTCCTCCTCAGGTTTGGCCATCATGATGCAGCTAGCCAGGGAGCTGAAGACACTGGCCAGGGAGTTCAGTCTTGCTGTTGTGGTGAGTGTTTCTGGGCTTTGTCCTTCACATGCTGGCATGTGCCATGGTGAGGAGTCCTGGGAAGGGTGGGACCCCAATCCCAGCTAAGCAGGAGCAAAAGCCCTGTATCCACAGTGCTCTGCAGCTTGTTCCAGCGAGTGTGGAGCGAGAGCAGGGCTGGTTTACTGCCTGCTCTTATCGCTGTCCTCAGCCAGCGAGGCCTTAACTTGATTGAGCAAGGTAAAGTTAAGCACAGATGCATTGAAAGGTTGTTTGTATTTATTTTTGATATAACACTAGTCATTTAAGGGACTGGCCAGCTTCTAAGTAACCTCTTGCTCAGTTACCTTAGAGAAACTGCTGGGTATTGCATCATCCAGAAGGAGCTAGGGACTAGAAGGGGCCCTGCTGTAGTCTTCCCCCAGTGCTTGGCCCAGCAATTGCATTTGCTTCAGTGGGACCACAGGTAATGTGTTTGAACTGGGAAGGCCACAACAGAAAACAGTGTTCTGCTAAACCTGGCACTGGAAGGTGTTGAGACAGTCCTGCCCTTTGATTAGCAATGAAGTGACAAGGATGGAGTGTCTGGAAGGATGCTTGGAAGCTCCAGGTTTAAAGTTTGCAGGTGCCTTCAGCACATGGAGTCTCTGCAGCTTGCAGATACGAGTGGGTTCCTACCTGAATATATTTGGGGCAGTAGCATGGGCTGTGTTTAAAGGGGATGGCATGAGTGTGCCAAGAAGGGAGGGCACAGGATGGAGAAGAAAAAGCACTACAGAAGTAGCAGACTGGCCATTATCTCCTGATAATCTCTGGTGTTTCATTGCACCACGTGGCACTGCTTTTCCTGGGCACTGCTAAGCCTGCTTGTGCTGCAGGTGACCAACCAGGTGACAAGGGACAGCAGCACCGGTCCACCAAAGCCAGCCCTTGGCCGCTCCTGGAGTTTTGTGCCCAGCACCCGGGTGCTGCTGGAGAGCAAAGAAGTCACCTTGGAGAAAGCCACCACCCAGCGCATCGCTTCCTTGGCTAAGTCACCCCGGCAGGTGAGGCTCCTCGGGCTGGTCCCTCAGGTATGGAGGCGATGCTGTGTGACTTGGACCTGGCTTTGGAGCAGGGTGAGGCTCCTGCTGTGGGTCAGGCAGCACCAGGTCTCATGGGTGACCCATGGCAACGGGAGGGGAGCAAATGCAGCCTGGTTGTGTGCTGTGGAAGAGAAGAGCATCTGTTCGCAACAGCCTGGGCTTGTATTTATAGGCATGATAAATGAGTGGCACCACTTCCAATGTGGGTCACAGTGTTCCTTGGGCTTGTCTTGCTCTCCTGATCAGTGGGAGTCCTGCAGAAATGGCTCCAACACCTGCAAAGGTGACTTTAGCTTGAATCCTGCCTAGTACAAGACAGCTCTGCGTGAGCCTCCTGACTCTGAGCCTGCTCTGCTGCCTGATCCAAATGGGTTTGGATGTGGTGGTCTGCTGGGCAGAGAAATGCATCCTGGATGTGCTAAATAAGTGTGTCTGGGGATATCTCAGCCCAAATTGTTCTTTCTTTACTAAATTGCATTCTCTATTTGTATCTCTGTGTTCAGCAGACCCAGTTAGAATGACGGGCACCAGCATAGAGAAATGCTCAAGGGGATGTGTTTGGGGATCTTTGGCTCTGGCGCCAGTGATGGGGTGTTGGATAGAGTGAGGTTAAGCCCCTCTCTGTTTCTCCTTGCAGCCAGTTGGGATACAGGCGGAGCTGGATATTGGAAGTGCTGATGTGACACCCACAGAGAGGCTCTAATGTGGGTGGAAAACCAAATGACAAGTTCCAGAAGAGCTGCAAAAAAGCAGATCAGCACACTGGAGGCTTTACAGACCGAGTCCTGCAGCCCTGGGAAGGACCAATGTGAAGAAGCTCTTGTTTTCTGCACTGGGGAGAAAGAGCGGGGGGTTACCTGGAGATCTTGCCTCAGCAGATGCTGCCTGCAGTGGCTGGGCTGTGTGAGCAACACAACAACCAGGTTGTCTCTTCTGCTGCAGGCCTGTCTTCAAGCAGCAGAGCCAGCCCTGTCCTCAGGTATTGGCTTGGGACCAGCTGTCATGTTCCTATACAAACCCATGACTCCTCGTGGTGGTTTTGTTTCCCCTTTAACTCCCTGCCTTCTGGTCCCAGAGCTCTGATGGTCCTTGGGAGCAGCCCACAGTGGTCTTGGCTCAGAAATGAAAGATGTTGCACACCGCTGTGGTGGTTGAGAGCTGGAGTTCAGTTAATGGTAACTGCTGTTAACTTCATTACAATTAGGGTTAGTCCCCAGCAGGACTAAGGTGGGACAGGCTGCTGATGAGCAGGGACATAACCAGATGCTTCATCTGACCTCCTCCACAGACTAACACCAGGCCCTGGAGAGAGCTGCTGGTGTTTTGGGGGCACTGCTGTGCTTCAGAAAGAATTGCTGTTAACTGCTGAAGCTTATGGTCTGCATCAGCTGGGGTGGATGAGTCCTGGTTGCACCAGCTGGCCCTGTCTCATGCTCAAGTTCCTACTCAATTGCATGTGGTGAAGTTTAATCTCTCTTTGCTCCAGTGCTTTCCAGCTGCTCTTGCCTGCTCTGAGCAACCTCGTGGGTGCTTGTGCAGTGCTGGGGAGGAGACAGGAGGCTGTGATGGAATGTGGCCTCTCCTCTTGTTCCCAGGTATCTTAGACACCCGTAACCCCACTGCTTAATAAGAAGCCTCTTTGGCAGGTGAGCTGAGCTCTGGCTTGCACTTCCAAGGCTGCTGATGTAGGTTGTGGGGGCTGAGACTCATCAGGGCATGCTCATTAAGCTACTGATACAGCAGTAGAGCTCCTGGAGCTTTCAAAGGCTCTGCTGGGTAAAGAGGAGGCTGATTTAGCCACAATTTGGGTGCTAATTTCTCCGGAGTTATATCTAACAGTGTACAGCCCTGTATTCCTGAGCAAATAGCTGCTGGAGGGAAGAGGCAGCTAAAAGGGGTGCTGTAGGAAGGGCTGCCTGAGGAGGGGAATATGCCAAAGCAATGTGAGCTGTGGGCTGTGCCATTCAACAGGTTTCAGTAAAAATAAATGCATTTTAAAGCTGTGCACTGATTTGCATTTATGAGCTTGGGAGGGGAGACTTGGCTGCAGCCACTGCAGCCTGGCTGGGGTGAGGAGGAGGAGGAGGATGGCTTGCCCATCTGCTGGAGCTGGTATGGCTGGTCCTCACCAGCAGAGAATGTGGTTTGTGTGTCTTGAAGCTGTGTGTAAAGAGCTGGTCCACACCAATTTCAACCAAAACTGTGCTGCTACTTCCCCTCTCTGCCTGAGGTTCTGTAGGGGAGGCAAAGCTCTTGTGGTGGAGCATGGAGCAGGGGAAGAGCCAAATCGAAACCTATTTGGTTATATTTGAACCAAGGGGCATTTCTTGCTGTTTCCTTCCCCTAGCTAGCAAGAGGATGAGAAGTGGAGCAGCCTGCTCTGAACCCTGCATCACCTTTGTGCCCCACATGCATCTTTGCCATGGCCTCAGGAAATGACAGGCATCACTTGCTCATGCTCTTAATCCCTGGGGAGCAGTCATGGGGCTGTGATTCAATGGGGATGGTGCTGCTCTGTGGGGAAGAGACTGGGGAAAGTCACTGCCATGTGGGCTGTGCTCCTCCAGAGCCACCCATCCCAGGCTTTGGGGCACAGCCATGACCTGGGGGTATTTTCTCCTTGGCAATCAGCTGATTGCAGCTGCAGGAAGTTTGTGTCCTCTTAGGAAGCAGCTGGACGGGTTGGGGAGGACGCTGTGATATGGGGCAGGGCTTCTCGGCTCCTGGGTTTGCTGCAGAGGTAGGCAGAGAGGTAGTGTGCATGGTGACAGTGATGGATGTCCTCATGGATTCTGGCTGTGCTGTGAGCGCTGGTCATTGCTCAGTGTGGGTGCAGTGGAAGGGTTCGGGCTGTGGGAATCCATTCCCTGATCTGGAAGATCTTGGCTGCTTATCCCAGCTGATTTGCCGTAAATTTGCGTAGTAAAATGAGCCTGGAAAGAGTCTGAGACCTGAATGTCCTCATCCAGCCTTTCTCTGTGCTCAAGACAGGCACTTCTGCAGCCTTGTAAGCTGTATGGGGACATCCCCTTTCCCTGCTCCCTCCCATTGCCCGGAAAGTGGTGATAAAACCCATCTCGGGGCTGACAGGACACCCCTTGTCCCAAGGAATGGGGATGCCTTTTGGCACTGAGGACTTGTATGTGTCCATATGTACAGAATACAAGTGTATGTTTATATGTACCGTGTTACAGGTATGCGTGTATGGGGGACTGTGTATATATGCCTGTGTGTATGTCTCTCTATATAGGTGTCCTTGTGTGTGTTTCCGGTTTAATGTAGCTAAGCCCCTGTGCATATAGCAGAAACCCTACGGAGAGCAGGGGTTCTCCAAGCCCAGACGGGGTCTCGAACCCGCGGCCCCTCGGTGGGCTCTACCCTCTGTGCCTCCTGATGGCGCTAGTGAGGCCTCGGGGGGCGGGCCGCCCGGTGCTGTCTAGCTCGCGGCTCTATGGCCGCCGCTCTGGGCGGGCTCTCCGTGGCCGGCCGCCGCCGCCGCCGGGCCGAGCGGGGGGCTCGGGGCTGAGCCGCGGCCCGGCCCCTTCGGCCTCTACCGGGACGGGGCTGCCGGAGGAGGCAGGTGAGGGGCTCGGGGGGGGGGCGGGTGAGGCCTCTGTGGGGGCTGCCCCGTTGTGGGGGTGTCGGAGCAGGGGGGTGCGGGTGAATGTGGGGCCCGTGAGGTGATGGAGTCGTCCCTGAGGGTTATGAAGGGGCTCTGGGTAACGGCTGTGGATTGGGGGGGTTGGTTTTAAGGGGGGGGGGGGGGTGCCAGGGTTTGGGGGAGAATGGGGCCGCTTGGACTGGGAAAGGCTGGATTTTGGTGGTGGGGAGATGAGGTAAAGGGGCTCCCCCATGGGAAGCGCTTTGCAGGGTTCCCTATGGAGGGCCGGTGAGACTCAGGTGCAGCTTCTTTCCTCTGATTTAGAAAGTGGAGTTGAGAAACTCATTCCTTCTCCAGGTAACGCTCCCAAAGGCACTGCGAGGTTCAGTAGGTTATTCTGCTCGAAACGCTGTGAGAATGGAGGGGTTCTGCATAAGCACCAGCCGTCAGTAGAGCCCTTTGCTTAAACCGTTGTCTCTGGGCGTTTACAGCGTGTCTGAAGTACTGTGCTTGGTGGCAGCGGGGGGGTGACTCCTTGGTGACAAGGACCCGAGTTGTTCCCTTCAGGACGAGCTGCTTCTGCTGGAGACAGCAAAGGGGAAGCCGTGCGAGCCCTCCCTGCACCACGCGTTGCAAAAGGAGCTCGGAACACAAAAGCGCTGGGGTGTTCTTCGGGACGCTTTGTCCTGTGAGCTGGTCAAGGTGCTTCCCGGTAGCTCGGTGTGTGACTGCAGGTTGGTGACTGTGAACTCCCTGCAGTGGTCCGGGCTGAGCCTTTGCAGGGTGAGACAGGCTGTGTCCGACCCGGTACTGCAGCTCTGCGTCCTCACATCCTGTCCTCAGCACCTGTGTGTTGGGTTTGCTGTAATACACAGAGGGAAACCTGGGTGTAATTAGGTTTAGGTTACCTTCCCGTCCCTTATAGGAAGAGTGAGCTTTCATACACAGGCAAAGCAGCTAGGGATGAACGTGCTTGATGTAGTGGCTGTGTGATAAATAAAGTGTTGCACTTGGGAGTTTCACGTGTTTCAAGCACTGCGAGGCTGGTCTGGCTTGCTGAGATACCATAGAGGTGAGTATAACGTTAAAGCATTCGTAGGGATGTTTTAGGTTTATGGTTCTTTGGTTTAGATGTATTCAGGGTAATGTTTAATGTGAGATGTGAAAGGATTTGTTTTGTTTGAGCTCACTTCCTCCTCTGTGGCTCAGAATGTGTCTGCCATGGATGGCACAGCCTTGGGAGAGCTGTTTCGTGGCAGCTTTCTGGCCTTTCTAACCTGATTATAGAGTTGGTGAAGAACTTGGTGGATTTGCAGAATGCTTGTTAAATTCTCCATTTCACTAGGATGGGAAGTGACAGTGCTGTAAGTTGGTGGGTTTGGTGTGTTTACATCCTAGTGGGTTGTATTTCAAAACTTGGAAGCCCACATTTTAAGATAAATGGTCATTAAGGCATGTACATGGAAAAAAGCCCAAAAGAGTATTAACCTTTTGTTGTTTCCACTGTTACCTTGTTTTTCCAGAGCTGAGAAGCAGAACAGAAAGTTGGGATCTTGGAAAGTTTCTCATGAATTCCAGATCCTTGTATTTACCTACCTCTCAAATATAAAGCCAGGTTGGATGGGGCTTGGAGGAAGCTGCTCTAGTGGAAGGTGTCCCTGAATGTGGCAGGGGGTTAGAGCTGGATGAGCTTTAAGGTCCCTTCCAACCCAAACCAGCCTGGGATTCTGTGAAACCCTCTTAACTCCTCAGCACGTTTTGTGTTCCCAGTGGTGGGGAGCAGGGTCTTGTTTTCATTCTTTGAAAACATAATTGCTTTTGGTAGAACATTTGGGTCTAATGAAACAAAATAATCTACTGTGGCTGCTGTGTTTTCCATTATGGGACAATTCTCTGTGCCTGTGGGAGCTCTGGTGGAGGGTTCCCGGCTGCAGCGCTCGGTGTTTGCACATCCACTCCGCTGGTGGCAGTTGAGCTTTTAATTAAAAGCTGATTGCCTTGAAATTGCTGTTCATGGCTTAATGCTTCATTACTCAAGTTTATGCTGGATTGGATTAGCTTTAAAGCCATCACTTAAGTATCGTGTTTAATTGTAGAAAAGTAGGCTTTCAGTGAGGCTTCGTCATTCTTGTTGGCAGGTACATGTGATTGGGCTCTTGGGAGTCAACTTAAACTCAGAGCTGAATGCAATACTCTGCAGTGAGAGCACAAAGGAACAATATATCTAAGTTATATTTTGGGGCTGGTGGTCACCAGTTGTGTTTCTGACTGAAATCTCTCTTCTTTTCTCCAGGCCTTCAGTTTTGTCTGCATTGGGGTTGACTTTAGTGTTGTGTTTTAATTCGGTTTTTAGCTTGTGTCATTCTCATGTGTTTTTATACAGGGTTTGTTGTTTCTAACAACTCGCACTGTAAAGTCTTCCATCCTGCTAGAGCAGGATTTGAGTTGAATTGTCAGCTCTATATATAGCAGGGTTATTAAAACTTGGGCTTTAGACTTTGAACCAGCTTTTGAATGGTGAAAGGGTGTAAGCAGATTTTCAGCCAGTCATCTGCTGTGGTGTTCCTATAGCAGTGTGTCTGCCCCTGAATTGCCTGGACGTGTGCTGGAGGCAGCTGTGGAGCTAGACAGGCTGTGTCTGACCTGGTACTGCAGCTCTGTGTCCTCACATCCAGCCAGGTAAAATGCTGTCCTCAGCTCCTGTGTGTTGGGTTTGCTGTAATACATGGAGGGAAAATTGGGTTTAATTAGGTTTAGGTTGCTTTCTCATCCCTTGTAGGAAGAGTGAGTTTTCATACACAGGGTATCTCAGAGTGTCTCTTCTCTAAAGCATTTGACCAGTCCTGGGGGATACAGAGCCTGTTCCAGGGATAAGGAATTCGAAAGTACATTCAACCAAGAACTTGGAGCTTAATAAACCACTTTGCAGCAGAAAGATAATGTGAGATGCAGCTAGTTGTGTGCACTGGTTTGGACACAACTGTGTGTGAATCCATGCTGACTAGGACAAGAGGACCTTTTGGTATGTGGTAGTAAAACCTGAGGGAATTCAGTACTTCTCTGTAGTCTGAGCCCTGAGTACAAGCATAGCATGGCTTTAAACTACCTGAATACTGCTGGTGTGGGCTAAATGCTTGAGTATTGATCTAAGTGTTACAGTCAATGCTATGGTAAGGTCTGTGCTGCTGTGATTTGCATACACCATATGTATTCACGTGGTGCCAGTGTTTCTCCAGCCCTCTTGTGACTGCCCACTTCCATTGTGAAATTCCAGCCAGTCTCCTGCTCCCCAGGGTAATTCCAGTCATTATTCTTGGTAGCACCTATCAGTGTCTCCCCATATCAAACTCCTTTTCCTCCACTTCCCAGACGCTGTCATTATGAGAAGCCAGAAATTAGTACTTTGAACTCCCACTAACTGGCATTCAGGGAGCATGGAATGCTTCGCAGGGGTGAGTAAGTGCAGTCTCTGTTTCCCAGGTGGGGAGAATCACATCAGCACTGAATTGATGTCAGAAACAGAACTCACCTGCTTGCCAAGTCTTCTAACCCACCTGATGGTATGGGCCCTCCAGATTTATTACTCAGTCTCCAAAGAACATTGCAAGGTTGAAAAATGACACTTTTCTTTCAGAAACCAGAGTATGACAGTCAGATCCAGAGTTAAAACTCTCTATTAGTTTCTCCCTTCTTTCTCAGCCGGAGCTCAGAGCTGATGGATGGCTCTGAAAGCCCTTTTTGGCTTTCTCAATTTAGGTTCCCATAAGGGACTTCCTTTAAAAAGGAATTGTTGTTTTCTGGGGCACTGTTTATTCTTCTGAGTGTCCATAAAATCTACAGATTCTCCATGTTAATTGCTCTTGAGGTTTTCACTTTACTCCACAATATTAATTAGGCTTCTTCCTCGAATGCCCTCCGGCTTCTCTGCCACATAGTCTTCGAATAGGAATTTCCACATTGTATTTCAGTGGAGACTAGAGTATTAATTTAACATCAGCTCTTTTTACACTGCCACCTTTTTATTTCTGTTCAGGAGGTTGTGGGATATGCTTATAAGAATAAATTTAAGCATCATGTGCTTTGGATCTTTCGGCTTAGCCTCTAGACAGATGTTAAGTGAGACTTTAAACAGGCAAATTTACAGTAGTCTCTTCTGGGAGTAGCTTGTTGCATAGTAACCTCTACTGCAGAAGGATAGTTCCTTTGGGCATTATGTGTTCTACACGTACACATGGATAACTCCAAATTGCAGTATCACAAGTGGCATCACTGAATCAATGCCACTTGCAGTGTGCCTGAGCTTGTATTGGTTTGGCTTGTTCCCCAAATGAGGTGGAAACGGTAATATTGCACCCCGTGGAATTCCACACGGAAACTGATGTGCCTCTGCTTTCTGTTGATGTCAAAATACCTTGCTCAGAAAGCAGTTACTGCTGGGTTCCATGTTTCATTCACCCATTACTTTGAGCTCTTCCATGAACGTGTTGGTGCTTCTTCGGACTGTGCCTGAGCCAAGGTTACGTGGAAATCTGCTGAGCAGTGGCGTTCCTGGGAACGGAGGGTTGGAGAGCAGCAAGTTAATCCTCTGCTCTAGTCTGGTGTTACAATAACCATGGCTAGGCTGGAACCGCAACTGGTGCTGCTGCTCTGCTGCAGTGAGGAATCCCTTCTCCATAGGATTGCCTTAGAGTTAAAATGAAGCGTTGATTCATCTGGTGGCATAGATTTATTTATAGATCCTTGGATTTGATAATCTGGAGGACAAACAGGCCCGTGGTTTGCTGAGCAGGTTTTTAAATGTCAACTTAATCACTGAAAGAAGGCAAATGTTTTCCTGGTTAGATTAACAAACCTTTCTGACTGCACCCATGCACCCTCTTCCTATACATGCCCTGTATTCTTGGCTAGCAGCAGAGACGGGTAAAATGTCAAGCCTGATAGATAGTTGGAGCTGGTTTTTGGTGGTTAAACAATAACGAAACTGTTGTGTGCTTGCAGGGAAACACTGCTCCCTGTGTGCAGACTCCGTCCTGGAGAAAGTTTGAATTGTTCCAAAGAAGGGGCATTTCTAGAATGCAGCTTCTGTGGCCAGTTGCACAGCTGTCTAAATGACTGCCTGTCTTGAGGCCATTGCACAAGCATTGCAGAATAGTTTGGAAACAGTTTAGTTTTCAGATTCCACGGAAAGTGTAGATTTCAAAGGCCCTTTGGACTGTCTAATCACAATAAAAATAGAAATGGAAGCTGGTGTTTCTATAGAGGCCGATTTATGCTCTCGGAAACGCAGGTTTCTTCCAGTCAGAGGCTGATACTTGCATTATTCTTACCTTGTGTTTCTCGGATTGAAAGGCTTATCAGTTGTTGCGTGTGATTGTGCATTTCCTTGTTGGCTTAGTCAACTCGAGCCTGTCCTTGTGCATCCTTTTGTGCAAAGGGCTCTCGGGTGAGACGATTTAGATCTTGTCTCTTACGCAGAAGTGAGAGGGAGTTAATGCAGGTATTTGATTAAAAAGCCCCAAACCTCAGCCTTCCTGTTGACAAACTTCTTGTTCTTTCTGTTCCTGTTGTTATTTAGAACTCTCGCTTCTTGTTACTTGCTTCTCTGATGTGAAGACAGATCACAGGCAGAGTGTGAGATGGAAATAACTGAGGAATGTCATCCTAAGTGAAGGAAGAAATTCCTGAAATGAATTGAAATATGTTGCTCAGCTCGCTGCTGGAGCTTCACGAGTGCATTGCAGTGCCGACAAAGTGTGCTTAGAGAATGCAGTTGGAATTCAAAGCACCAGTAAACGACTACTTGTATCCAGCAAAGTAATGCAGTTAAAAACAAAGTGCTTGCAGCATTTCTTGTTATCTGCCTTCAGAGACAACTTAAACCTGCAAATAGGTTTATCTGATAGTCATGAATGGTGCTGATACCATCTCTGAAGTCTTCTGTGGGTGAAAACCTATTTCAGGATATTCCAAGTGTGTCTATTTCAGAGGTAATATGTAGCACATTTAATGCAGTTTTACCATTTTTAGCTTGTTCACCTTTTGCTGCGTTAAATGCCATTTGGATCACGTTTTCAAACAACATGCTCAACTGCATATAATGAAGCCTTTTCATGAACGGAACATAGGCCAAACCCAAGCCAAGCTCATGAAAGGCTTTACTTTGTCTAAGTGAAGTAAGATGATCGTTCTTGGAACGAGGCCTGTCTCTTCATCAGTATTTTCCAATTGGCGTGCTGCTCAAAACCCAAGTAACTTGGTAAGGTGTTGTTAGGGAGGCCTGAGCTTGGTTTTTTACTTCTGGATGTGGCTCTTTATAATGCAAGTTCAGGCTTTTCTTGCTCTGTCTGGAATAACAGATGCAAGCTTGAAATTAAATCTGTGATATGTGGTAGTAGTTCCTAAAAACTCCCCCAATCAAAGCAAATGTGAGGAAAAGGCTGTGAACTGTTACTGTCTGCTTGACTGATCAGCTTCAATCCTTGATGATGGAGGAAAAAGTCTAAAATTACTTACTGAACCTTCTGAGCTTTGAAAGAAGGGAATTTTTACAACATCCACCAAAGACTTGACATCTAAAATCCGAGATGCTTTTCTAACCAGCAGTGTGACAGCGTGCTGCCTCCTTCAGACCTTATTCTTGTGTCAGGTACCAAGAATGCCTTTTTTCTTATTGACAAGGCCACATTTGGCAGGGACACTTCTTTAAAACATTAAAATACCTCATTAAGTAAAAACAAATGTATGGGGCAGTATTTTATTCTGCACGTTACCTTAACTTTCACTGTGAATGGGTAAAAAGTTCAAACAAAGCCCAGCAAAAGAAGGACAAAAACCCTAATGGGACTTGCATTGTCTTTTGCACTTGTGTGAAACCTGAAGTTGCCCTCAAAATCATCTTGTCTTGTCCTTATTTATATACATTTATGTGGTTTGTGACGTTAAAATGTCAGGAAGCTCTGCAAACGTGCAAGGAGGTTCTTTACTGTGAAGGTTTGCCGTGCCTTACTTCTGT
The DNA here is from genome assembly GCF_028554395.1 of Pezoporus wallicus. Lineage (NCBI taxonomy): Eukaryota > Metazoa > Chordata > Aves > Psittaciformes > Psittacidae > Pezoporus > Pezoporus wallicus. The sequence continues at coordinate 308,171 of NW_026639688.1, forward strand.
GAGCTGTGATAGCTCTCTGAAAGTATTTAATACCATTATGATTACAGTACTGCTTTGAAGAACTGAAATAGTAACCCAGTTCCATTCCCTGATGAGGTATTACCTGTATTTTACGGGTGGAAAACTGGGGTACAGAGAATTGAATTGGCCGGATGCACAAGGCATCTGTAACAGAGCTAGAAACTGAAACCAAAAATCCTCAGTCTCAGCTGTCCCATGTTATTTATCCCATTACTAATCTGAAATTAATTACCCAATGCATTCTGGTGAACTTGAGGTCTTTTTGTTTCCTTCTTAATAGGAATAACTGGATTGTGTGTGTGTGTAATCAAACCTGGGGCAGTTGCTGCTGACCTATTGAACTGAGAAAAGCAGAGCTCAGAATGGAAGCAAGTTCATGCTGATGTTAATGGTGGAAAAGATTGTGTCACAGGGAGCTTCTTAGCAGCAGAACTCATGTCTGCTGGTGCTGGAAGGCCAGATAAGCTGTTACTTGTTTGGGATCTGAGAACAGATCCCAAAGGTTTTGAGGTTTTATTTAAAAACTGAGTGTTCCTTGTTGTTAAAGGACGAGACAGCAGAGTGTCTGTTCCCAACTTCCATGATAGTTGGTAGGGATTTTGTCTTAATGCTTCAACACCAGGATTTAATCTAATACGAAGATCTCATCTGTCAGTTTACAAAGCAAGCAAACCCAAAGGGAAAGAAGCGCTCCTCCCAGATACAGGGAAGCAAAATGAGAAGGTGATGATGCTGCTGTATGGCAGACATTGAGAGAAAACAATCTGCAAACCCAAGCAAATTAAAACCACCCCAAACGAAACAGATTTATTGGTTTATAAACCCCAATGATTTCTGGAGCACTGACTCACCGTGTCTGAATGCTTGGGCTTGCCAACAGCCATGAACTGAAATGTGACCCTGGTCTGCTTGTTGGCGTGGGCCATATATGGGAAATTTCCTCTTCATGACAAAAGTGGGGAATCCAGAAGATGCGGGTCCTTAAGGGCTGTTTGAAGCTTTCAGTACCCAGGATCCTCTCAGTCTTTAAAAAGTAACTGTTTTGTACAGGTTGGCTCCAACAATGACTGCACGTTCATCAATCCTGACTTTCTGCTTTGATCACCATAAGCTGCAGCAGTTTTAGGTGAGTTGTGCCTTCGGCGATGTCTTGTTGTGCCTCTGTTGGCAATTCACACGCATGCTTAAAATGCTTGACAAAGGATCCTAATATTCTGCCATAATGTATGTATAGAGGTGTGGCAATAAAGGAAAATTGCCTTTGTGGGAGGTCATGGGTTTTGTTCCAAGAGACAAATGTTTACTTTATGGTTCGTACTGATGATGTTGGTAAGCTCCTGCGTGAGCTCCTGCAGAATCTCCTCGGGATCTTACCCTTCAACTCAGCAGCCAAAAATCTGGGATAAGATGGCTGTTGGGTTTGTTCATGTCCCAGTTTAAATTCCCAGCCCAAATTCCAGTCTGCATTGGCTTGGGTTTACTAGTCCTTAATGTTCTGTAGAGATTGAGGCTGGAAGAAGAGGCGTGGCAACTGAACATAGGTGGGGGTAAAATCACCAATTCAGAGTCTTTCTTGCCTAGAAACAACCCCTGTAGATGGTTGGAAATGAACTTTTCTACGACGTAGCCTATGAATGTTGTAAGTAGTTCATGCCAGTCCTACTGACAGACACTAGAAGGCAAAGCTTGAACTTTTCCTCGGTTTTCCAGCTCTTTTCCAGGGCTGCATGCAAGTGATTTTGAATTTCAAATGCTTTTGTGCTAAATGGAGGTTGGCATAAAAGTAATAGTTAATATTTATGGAAATGCTTTAAGAGTGCAACTTCAAAGTGTCTCTCAAAGTTCCACCTGTACCAACTTACCTCAAATGAGGGTGGGGTATTTTTCCTCATGCTCAGATGAGATGACTAAGCCACAAGTGAACAGACTTTTTTATTCCCGTATCTTTTGTCGTCTCAGTCACAAAACTGCTATTCAGGTTTGTTGCTTTTTAGTGCTGTACTCAATATCCCAGACCTTTCTTTAGCTGCTGACAAACTCCTGAGTATTTCTGTGGTCTGGGAGAGGAGAGCTTTCCACGCTGTTTCAGATGTGATGTATGTGCTGGTCTTTGTACATGTCTACCAAAGGAGATGATATGCAGTTGCATTGGATTCTATTTCAGCACCTAGTTTGGATTTGAATTCAGATGAATTTGGAATAGGCATAGCTAGGAAATGAGTCTGCAGTGTTTGTACTTGCTATGATGTGCCTCAATTATATACATTCAGATATTTTTTCAGTCTAGCCAAATAAAAACGCTCTTTTTTCAGGCTGCAGTTAAACAGGTTAGAGGTTGCCTGCCAGTCTGCACACATCCTTGTGGCGTGCAATTTTGCTCCACGTGCGCTTTCCCATGTGCATGAATTCCATGGGGTTTAGGTTGAATTTTAGATTAACTCCTGAAATGGGGGGGGAGAGAGCAGGCTTTGTGTGTGAGGAATTTTGAGGCTATCTTTGATTTCTGGGGGAAAATAGAAGGAAAAAGAAAAAGTAGAAGTTTGCTGTTTAAAAATAAAGCTGAAGCTTGGCGTAAGAAGTAGTTTATGGGATTTCCAACTGGTGGTGTAGCTTATCAGCAAACACTCAATTCTGGGTGTCTGAGACACAGCGATAGCTTTAAAGTGTTAGTGCCAACTGCAGTCCCAGTTGCATCCAAACCGAATGCGGTTCTGACTGATGCTGTACCACCTCCAACCCAAGCTCAGCTGTTGGATGAGTAACACTGCAAGACTGAAGAGTGCACTTAGAACTGCCTCTATTTTAGGAATAAATGCTTTAGAGTGCTTTGTCTCCCTGAATCCTTGTACACCAGGTGAGATAAGGAGTTTCTGTGCCCGTTGCTGCAATTTGTGTTGAGATGCTTCCTGAGTCCCGGTAGATTGGGGGTAAGGGCTTTTATAAGCTTGAGGAGCTGTAGCTGGGATAATGCCTCTTTCTCCTCCATTCCCCTGCTCCATATGCTTGTGCGTCATTCCAAAGATGAGCTGTTGAATATGTAAGTTATCCAGTTGGAGAGAAACCTTCTGTCACAATGAAACAAGATGTGCAGCTGTCTCATAGGCCTCTTGGGCCAAGGAGTTAAATGGAAATATCTTGGTCTCTTTAGCTGAAATGGGAGCTCTAGTGATGTGATGTCAAATTGACATCCTTTCTCCTCCCCTTCTCTCTCCAGCTCCCTGCATTCCCCTCATTTAGGCTAAAAGAATCATTAAAGCCATCCAACAGTGGTTACCTTCTTCCATGGTGAAAGCTGAGGTGATTCAAAGCTGTTCCTTGACGTCCCTGCTGGAACTGTGGAACTGCTCCTGCTTGTTTGTAATATCTGAATGCTGAAGTCATTTACTTCATAGCAGCTCTTTGCAGCAGAGCAGAAACTCAGTTTGAGCAACCTTCTATTCTGGGCAATGTAGAACTTGCAGAGAAAGTGAGGTATTTGTATCATTATGAGGAGGAGGACTCACTGAAAAGCTTATGTTGAGCCTTCAGAGACCATTTCTGGCTTTCAGGTGGGCACGGATCCAGCTAACCTCCCCCAGCTATTGCCACGTGGCTGTCACAGTAGGGTGTTCTAGGTGGGGTTTGAGATGAAGTCTGGAGAGGATGGAGTGGCAGCCTCCCTCAAGTAGAGCCGGTTAAGGAAGCGACATGTTATTTAAATTCTGATTTAATTTTCAGGTTTTAATTTAGCAGTTTATTGCTACGTATCAAATGGTAATTTTAGCAGCTACCTGCTGCTTGAAAAAGCAATCTGGCTGAAAGTAAATCCCAGCAAGGCTTGTGATGGTGTGACTGCACAGGGCAAGAAATTCTGGGTGCAAGGCAGCACTGACCATTTTCCCCATAATGGAAAGGATGGATTGAAATGGACAGTGATAGTCCAGGGTTCCTGCATTGCTCATTGCTAAAGTATTGACAGAGAGCTGCCTCTTTGGTGTGTGGGATGAGAGACAGAGACACTCATACACCCATGCAGGGTGCTAGGAGGGTGGGAAGAGTAATAAAATGGAACACTCTGGCATCTTATTTCTACAGAGATTTCTTTCTTCTGACTTGGTTCACGGTCTGTATTAGAGCTGACTTAATTTTTGTCTTGCTGATGAGCAGCTCACTAGTGTGAAAGAATGCACTGGGGTTTTAAACTGCTTTTCAGCACAGCAGGAGAGTGGAAGGGAGATAGTGACAGGAAAAGGGGGGATTGCTTTAAGCTGAAAGAGGGTAGATTTAGGTTACTATTGGAATGAAGCTCTTCCCTGTGAGGGTGCTGAGGCGCTGGCACAGGGTGCCCAGAGAAGCTGTGGCTGCCCCATCCCTGGCAGTGTTCAAGGCCAGGTTGGACACAGGGGCTTGGAGCAAGCTGCTCCAGTGGAAGGTGTCCCTGCCCGTGGCACGGGGTTGGAACTGGAGGAGCTTTAAGGTCCCTTCCAACCCAAACCATTCTATGGTTCTATGATAGTCTGTCTGCTGTCACAGCACATTATTTGGGAAGGGGCATGGGAATAAGGAATTAAAGTGGACTGGGTAAGAGAAATCATTTTCTAAACCTAGTCACCTGGTTTCATTAACCATGTTTTGGTTTGGGTTAACTCACTGGAAGAATGTTGCTGACTTGCAACTGAAAAAGGCTGTTGTTGAATTTCTGTCTTGGCAGATGCCTGCAGACCTCATTACAGTTAGTAGCCAGAAGAATGTTATATCTAAATATTTCTCAATATATACAGTGCAATTTGGGGTCAAAACAAACAGTTTATATTGAGCTAATGCGCACGCCAGGTACCCAGCTCCGTTTGAAACAAAAATTTCCAAGCTTCTCTTGTTGAAATTGGGGAAAATCATTTGGTTTTACTGTGCTACAGAGGAGAAGGTGGGTGAGTGTTGAGTTCAGGTGCGAGGCTGGGGGTCAAATTAAGGGGTCTCTGCCTTTGGAACGAGCTTCCCTTCCAATGCTCTATAATCACACCGCTTTTTGAGACCACTGTCTCCAGTTTACAATGAAAACTGCAGCTCTGGTTTCAAAGAAGGGTTGAAGTTTAGATCCTTTGTGCTTGTAACATTGGTGGGATTTGCTGATGGCAAAGGCGAGTTCACTGAACATCTGTGTGTAAATCTTCCAACAAACAGAACATCAGCAAGTGCTGCTGCGAGTAAGCTTGCAGATGACTGTAACAGGGTGCTGCTAAACACTGATAAAGCTGCAGAGTGTTCTGGAATAAAGCTGCAGAGTGTTCTGGAATACCCACTGTACTTTTTCCCCCATGTATTCAAGAACTCCAGTTCTTAATTTTCCTCTCATTTAAGCACATTTTCTAAAGGCTCACCTTGTAAATGATTTACTCCGATGTCAACCAGGTTCTAGCAATATAAAAGGATCTTTGTCTGCATGATGGTTTCCTCTGTACCACGTAACTGAAGTTACTTCTGGTACTCCTCTTGGAATCAGCAGTGATTGAAGGCGAGAGCAGTTCAGTGAAGCTGTGTGTGGCTGAACTGCTGTGGCCCCATTCCAGCTTTTCCCTGCGCTGCTTTGCACCCTGCCCCAGCGGACCACGCTGTTTACTTTCTGCTCTGTGGGAAATGGATGTCACTTCCTTGATTAAAATGCTGGTGTGCAGCCAAATCCTCTCCCTTTTGGGCTCGCACGATTGGAGGAGCAGCGCACCTCGTAAGCACACGCGCTGCTGAATCCAGCTGTGTGCCACGCTCCTGGATCTGGATGTGTTGGGATGTACTGCGACTCCTGGCTTCTGGGACGCCTGGCGCCTGCACGTGGAGGCTTTTGGAGGCATCTCTGAGGTGGAGAAGCACAGATGCAACTGTGTAATGCTGTTAAAAAGGCTCTGAAGATGGATTACAGGAAGGCACAAGCTGAACCATGAGCCACGTTGTGTCTTCATGCAATGGGGAAGGTCTAAGACGGTGTACGGGCATGGGGTGCCAGTGTCAGCCTCCTCTGTCCATTGGAAGGAGCCAGTGGATGTGAGCTTGGAGATGCTATTCAAGTGCAGCTGCTTGCCCTGATGTGCCTGATAGCATAGGCACTTTTGGGTGCTCGGAAGCCACAGAGGCTCACCTGGATACCTGGTTCTCACTAAGCTCAGTGCAGGTTACCTGAATGCCCTGTCCTCTGCCTTCGTAGCTGGCCAGTTTCTCACCTGAAAATCTTTAGACTGGCATCCAAGTTGCTGATCAGACTGGTGAGCAATCGTGTGTTTGTCTTTGTAAAGATTACTGGGTATTGCATACTTAGATGGTGAGAGACATGAAATGTCTCAAAGGCACAAAACAAAGTGGCAAAATGTCTCCTCCCTCCAAAGGAAAATTTCAGTCTCTCTTTTTCCACCTGTTCACTCGTGTTTCCAGCTGTGATACAGTGCTGATACTCACTGTTTTCAATCTGTGCGTGCTGTCACCTTAGGCACATGTGAACTAGTACCTTTACTCATAAACACATTGTTTTTTCTCTCCTTAGATAAAATCCTTATGTGCTCAGTACAGCAAATGAGGTTTATGTGCTTTGTGACAGCCAGGGCTTGCTCCTGCTCATCATTTTCTCATGCTTTGGACTGGTTCAGACACCACCTGTGCCAGTGTCCTGCTCAGACTGGCAACCTGCCTCCTTCCCCTTGCCTCCTGCATTTGCTGACTTCCACCTGTCCCGACATATGGTTGCTCCCATTTATCATAACTCAGGTCTGTGTGCCTGTGACATGGGCTGATAAAAATAATGCTGCATGCATAGAGGCCATTTGAGCAGATTATAGCTCTGTTATCGAGTAAATACTAATTTCTGACCAAACAAGCTGTGATTACAAATTGGAAGTAGTAGGTTATTAGTGAAACTAATTTTAGCTAGGCATTTCTTATCAGTGCAGGTTTACTGATAAATAAAGAAGTAAATTGGAGCAATGAGCACTTATGCTCATTTGTGCTATTAATGAGGCACCAAGATGGTTAAGTCATACTTTAGCCATTTCAAAACAGCATTAGTGAAAGTCTGATCTGATTAACTTTGCAGGGATGCAACATGGATTAATAATAGCAAAATAATAATTTAAGAAGTGCTTTTGCAAGACAGAAAGTATTTTAGAGCCACGCTGCCCTTTGCTGCCTTCCTGAACAGATTTCAGTGATCTTCCAGCTACTAGAAATGGCAGAAACTGCTGCTTTGGTGAAGAGTGTTCATCCCAGCCTTAGTGTATTGCCTTGAAAGTTGTCTTACCACGGAACGTTGTGGAGGCCACACGGTGGATAACGGGTTGGGTATGGGCTGTTGTGTAACATCTGTATTTGAAGCACACAGCCCTCCCTGCAGTCTGCAGGTTGGCAGTTGCCTGGTGTTTGACAAAAGAGAGAAGACTGAGACATTCTGCAGTAATCTGGCAACTGCTGAGAAAAAGGAGAAGACAGTTTGGGATCATTGGGGCGTTCTGAAACATGAGAAGAAGGTAGTTAAAGAGGATGGCCAGTGGAATGATACGGAAAGAGGAGTGTGATGGTTCAGGGAGCTAATAGAAAAGAAGCTCCTCATGGTGAACAGTCTTCCTCCAAACTAGGAGGTGCAAGGGCAGCTGATAGAGCTAATGAGCAAGTATTATTGTAGGGGAGCATGCCCTAGCACAGCTGCTGTTTGTCTTGCATCTCCCTCCCTTTTTGGCATCCTTCTCCATTTGCAGTAGCCTCAAAGGTCATCAGCCCTAGTGTTCCAGTGGTTGAAGGCCTCTCAGGAGGAGGAGAACTTGTTGTGGCTTGTCCTCATGTAGGAGCAAAACCAGCTGCCTGTGGGAGCTCAGTTCCTTTTGATCCCTTAACTCAAGTGTCTTGATGGTGCTACTGCATTCCAGCCCCCAGATTCCTGAGCAGTCATGAAAAGAAGCCACACACCGTCCTTGAGAGCTTTATTAGGCAGAGCTGGAAGCTCCGTGATTGAGAGATGTTCTTTTGCTTGCTGTAGTCTCTGATTGTTTGTACTCTTGGGAAAATAAAGGGAAATTTTATATTGGGACATAAGCCACAGTTTTCCTATAGAGCCAAAGCCTTCGCTTTGATAGAAGTGCACAAAGCATATGTAATAAATCCTGTACATAGATAGGAATCTTTAGTACTCCAGCTATTCTCACTGTACATTGCATATGTAGTGAGAACCTGAGTTCAAAGACTTTTTAAAGTGGCGATGGAAAGTCTAAAACTCCAGGCTTGCATTATGAATACCATCTTCAACAGGAAAAGTTTGATATCACCGGTGTTTCCTGCAGAATGAAATCATACTTGCAAATGGACGCAAAGCTCTTGGTGATGTATAGATGATAATAAAGGGATGGTAAGATGAATTTCACTCTTCTGTTAAAATCAGTGAGAGAGTCACGGCATTCAAAGCTCCTTACTGGAAATAAAGGGGAAAAAGGCAGCGCAGCAGAGCATGATAGAGAGCTAGCACTGCTTTGCCCACAGACTGCGGCAAGCAGCTCCCTGCCTTGTCAAGTATTTATGGGATTTCTTCTGGCTTTTCCTTAAAGAGACTCAATAAGAAGATAAAATGGTCTCGCTTCTCCAACCCCAGCCCAGCGTGATGATTGCCGTGTGGGTGGATGTTGTTGATCTCCTGTCTCCACCCTTGGTGAAGCTCCTTCTCCCTTTGCTCTTGCAGATGCTCCAAGCACAACATGCAGTTACGATTTAGGGCAGGTACTCTTTGGCTGCCAGAAGTTATCTACTGAGTGCCTGCCATAGAGCTTTCAGCTTCCCAAAGCCACGTTCAGCTCCAGAGTCAGGACAGTGATTTTCTGTGGCTCCTGTTGGCCAGTATGAACAGGATGTCCAAGAATAATGAAGACTTCTGATACCAGTAATGCCTGTAACATGAAGTCATACCACTAAGTCAACATCTTTATTCAGGAAGTTGCTTGAGAATTCCTGAAACCTCTGGTGGTGTTAACTTTTCCAAACCAACATGTTAGTAATAGGTAACTCTTGGAGCACAACGAAGAAGTAGCTCTTTCTGCTGATAAACTTTTTTGGCTGGGCATTTATTTGTCACTTCAGTGTAACTATGGAGCTCCTGGCTCTGTGCAGCTGCAAAAGGCTGACAGGCTTTATACAGGGAGGTGCTCAAACTCTGCAGCAGCTGTAGCAACAGCCACCCATCTGTCAAAGCGTTGCTTACAGCAGTTACCAACTTCTGGATGGTGCTGCCCGCATAGCTCTGAATGGGTAACAAAATAAAGAAGGGAATAATTAGGCCGTAGCAAACGTTGTAGAGAGGTCGAGGAAATGACATCCTGAAATTCCACCCTACCAGTGCTTATTTCCTCACATCTAAAACTGATTCTGTACAGAACTGCTCTTGAAGCAGCTGCTGAATCTTGCCTGCATTTCTTGTTGTTGTCTTCGTGCAGCTGTAGGTAGATACAGAGATGTTTTAGCATCTTAAGCCTCAGTCGTACCCGCTTAAGTAGCATAGCTGGCAGTTAGTAAAGCTTTGCTGATCTGGTGGCAGCATTTGAAGTCCCCATGTAGCATCTACTGCATGTTGTGCTGGTGTCAGTGTGTAATTCTTGCTTTTTAGCCATTATAGTCTCCTGGGATTTAGGAAATGGTAGCAGATACCTACAAAATTAGAGGCAAAATTAGCACAATGGCCACTGTGTAGGCAGAGGTGTGTATATGAGCTTCTTGCACTTGTATATGAGCAGTCTAAGCTGGAGCACGCTGTGTGCCATGGTGAGAGATGGTGGTCACTCACCTTGGCTGGCAGGTACCTTTCCATGTGCCTGGAGGAGATTCCCACTTTGTGTAAGAGCTGGTGGTGGCACAAAAGGAGCGTGGGATGCCTGCTCCCAGCACAAAGGATGTGCTCAGCAGGAACCCACCGTCCTGAGCTGCTGCTAGAGAAGCGAGAGCTCTCTGCTTCTGTGTGGCCGTCAGTGTCAGCACAAAGCAGTTGTCAGTGGAGCATCTTTGTTGGTGTAAGTGCTGCATGTAGGTAAGCTCTCACTGAAACATACACCTGTATGCAGAGGTCCTCAAAGAACTGGAAGTGGTGCACCCAAGTTGTGTGAATGGCTGTTCGTGTTTCCACGTGCTCCTTTCTCTTAAAGATGGGAGATACCTTTGGGAAAACATTACAGAGCAGAGGCCAGTCCTGGTTATTCGTTGTTTATTTATGGACATTTCCCTTCCATGTCTTTGTAGCTGGGCAGGATTAAGGTTCTTCTAAAGCAACATCTGAGCCTTTTATCAACCTTTTCATTTCCTGGCAATTACACAAAAGTACAACTCCAGCTGAATGCTGAGCTCTGTCTTCTTTTATCCTGCTCTGTGTGCTCCCTTGTGTTTTTCTTCCCCACGTTTGTCATGTTGCAGTGTTCCAGGGTGAATTAGTGGGCTGTCTTTTTTTTTCTTAAGAAAACAAAGTTTTAGGGGCAGGCAGCAGCGTTTACGTATTCTGTTATCGTGGGTGGCCTTCGGTTTGTAGGGGTCCTTGAAACAGGAAGGCAACTTCACTGGGGATGCAGTTTTCCACTGCTGGGGAGGCTGGGACTGTGCAGCTTTCGTGTTGTTTAGATTTGCAAGTCCTAGGAACAAATTAAACCTCCAAACAGCGTAGTTTTGCATAGAAATTCAGGATCTCTGCAATAGAAAGGGGGTATTAAGTTCTGAGTGGGGACCGACAGCTTGCAAATGAATGTGCAGAAGGAAAAGGAGTCATTCTTTGCTGTATAATATCTAAAGTATGTGTTTTGATTGCAGTGCAGAGTGAAAGCAAATGCATGAGAGGTTATTTCTGCTCATGGAACGCTTCTCTCCATGTATTAAGCTCTAGTTGCCAGTCTAAGTGCAGATGATACTGCAGCACTGCGCACATCAGTTACATGAAGAATTGTTCGTCGTGTCATGAATCCATAGAGTTTCACTTCAACATTAAAATGTGCTGAGCCTGCAGGGTAGAGTGCATTGGTAAGCTCACCATTGTGGGCTTTCAAAGGCGTATGTCCACTCCCATGACAGCAGCAACTTTGACGAGCCAAATTCAGCTACATTTTGAAAGGATTAAAGATGCCACTAAAGCTACAGACACTGGAACAGCACCAACCTGCAAACCCTTCCCAATTCAACTCCATCAACCCAAAAGACTTAACACAGCTTAAAAAAGAGAAATCAACAGAACAGGATGTTGCTGTGTTATACCAGATAACCTTTAGGACTCATACCAGCCCCAATCCCTTAGGAAGCTGGAGTTTCACAGTGGCAGTAGTTACTGAGGGAAAGAAATGAATTGGCTGTGTAGCTGAGAGATGTTTCATTTCCAGAAGTTTATAAAATGGAGCAGTTGCTGAACGCTATCAGTGGTGGAGCTGATTTTTAAGACATAAAAGAAACATGGTCCAGGAACACCAGTGTGAATACAGAAACGCAGAGGAGGCGATTTGTATTCTCTTTACCAGTAAGCGATGACACGTGGGGTATGCTGTAGAAACTGAATGCCCAGATGCATTCCGATTTCTTTGTAAACTCCCAAAAGCAAGTTTGCAGCAGGGTATTTCTGGAATACTGCTGCATGGGTGGTCTTCCAAGGCTCCAGAACTGCAGTTCACACTGGACTGTTAGGCTTTTAGGTAAGCGTGTATCTTTCTCTCTGTCTCTCTCTCATTATTTGACTTGCAATAAACCCCCAAGTGATTCTATCTCAAATGCAGTTGTTTTCCCAAGTATGTTACGAGAAGCTGGTGTTTGAATTTCTCATTATACTGACATTTACTCGCTGTCTGATGGCTTAGCCTTGTAATGGTGCAAATTCAGTTGAGAACTGGCGTATGTTAAATCAGCGGCTCCACTGTCCTTGTCTCTTAGCCTTTTAGGTTTGTATCTGTAAATCTGGAGAGGATTTAGAATAAAACCAAACACTGTCTATGATCCTGCTGCTGATCTTCTTTAAACAATGGGCGAGACACAACTCCTGCTTGCTTTTCCCAATGCACAAAACTCAAAGTATATAAGGTTTACGTGGAATAGACACAGCCTGTTACAGCAAACTGGATCATAGTCTCATACAGGCAATTGGAACATAAAATTGATCATATCTTCACTGTAATCTCTTAACTCTAAGGAATTCCAGTGATAATTCCTGAACTTTAGTTGTCCTTTCTCACCAAAGGCTTTCCATGCTGGACTGGGTGTGTGGTTTTTGCATGTGCTTGAAAGTTAAAGATCAAAACTTACAAACACACTGTCAGAAACGAATTGACGGTGGCAAATTCAAACAGGCATTTTATGCTTTGCTCTCCCTTTCGCTGACAGGTTGTTTCCCATGTCCCTTCTAACGTGACTCTTTCCCTCTTTCAGTTACTATGTGGGCAAGCTGCTGTAATTGGTTTTGTCTGGATGGCTCACCTGAAGAGATGCAGCCGCAGCCAGAGCAGGGAGCCAGAGCCCAAGCCTATTCCAACCCTGGGTACAGCTCCTACCCATCTCCAACCACTTCAGAACAGAGCTGCAAAGCCTGTGGGATGCGCTTCGACAGCTCCTCCAGGAAGGTGAGTTGCAAATGTCTTCCCTGGCACTATGATACGTGACTTCCATTTAACAACAGAGCCACTTTGAAGAGTGCACGTTAGCAGCGTCTGATTTAAGGGCATTCCCTATGGGAAAAGACAGCTTGCCTTTGCTTCTGTCTTTACTCATTCTTTCACCCTTAGCAGGCATAGTTAAAGGTGACTGGAAATGTGGTAGTTAACCTTCAGCACACTTGGCTTTGCCAGGCTCTGGAAGAAGAAAGCCAAACTGCTTATGACCATTTGAAGGAGCATGAGTTGGACTTGAGTTTTGAAATAGATTTAAAAGCACTGATGTCCTTTCAATTAGTTGTGGCCAGAATTTTAGTCATCCGTTTGTGCTTCCAGTAAAGGAGGACCTACAGTTCTCTTTTCCAGACTGTTGTTGCTTAAACTAAAAAGCATAGAAGTTTATGGAGGGTGTGTGTAGAAGAAAGTTACAAAAGACCAAATCCATTTTATCGTGCTTGTAAAGCTCATTTATGAGCATATAGATACCAAAACAATTGTTGCCACAGGACTTTTAGTTGGGCAGCAGTCCCTGTCTAGGGCATTATTTGGCCATGGTGGTTTCTATAATGCTGCTTGAAAAATGGTTTTGTGTGTAAAGTTGTTCAGTGTCTGTACTCCGAGGTTTAAGTGTCTTACATACACAGTCATATATTTTGGGTATGTAAGGATGCTTAGGCTTTTTCTGACAGTAGGCAGGTTCTAGGGCAGCTGGAATAGTGCAGTCACTGCACGTCACTCCATACACTGTGTCATCTTCAGCATTGTCCTCATTGATGTGATGTGCCTTCACAAACACTTGTGGAAGGAGTTACTCTGGATCCAGTGCTTCCTGTTGAGCATAGTAGCAAACAGTGGATGTAGATGATTCTGCTTTTGAAATGATAACAATTCACCCAGTTAAGTATGAATTATACAGCAGCAGTGCTGGACCCATAGTCCCATTTTTCCTTGTATCTTCTGAATTCTGTGTTCTGTGTAAGCTGTCTTTGAAGCAATGTCTTGGATAGGAGCAATCGCTACTGTTCCAGATACGTGAAAACATTCTGACTGATCGGGGCTAGCTAAAGCTCTGGTGCACAAATGTACCTTGTAGAGGATCTGCTGAAACAGTTCAAGACATTCTGCCCCCAGCAGGTGCTGTTCTGTGCAACTTGGCTGTCAGCATAACTGGGGCAGGAGAGTACAATGTGTGCTTGTGTCTGAGCTGCTCCCATTCAGGGCAGGCTATCAATGAAAAGGAGTTTGAGGCTTAGATTCAGTATTGTGAAGGGGGGCTCCTGAACCTTCATTCCACCTTCCTTCTGCCACCACAACCACAGAGCAGTGATCTCTGGGACTGACTTGAGCTGGGTGGCAAAGCTCAAACAGCTGCTGGGAAGTCTGCTAGAGCTCCTCCACCGCTCCCTGCTCTCCAGCAGAGAACTGAATACAGAACTTAGAGAACACTGACATGCTTGTGGCCATGTTAATTCTTTAATGCTGTTGATCCGGACTGAGAAGTGTATGAGATCTCAGTCTGCTGCAACAAGAGCATGGAAAACTCTGCAGTCTCTGCCAGGAGAGTCAATACCTTTGAACTCTAGTGTCCAGTTAATGTTTCTGCTGGAATACAGTGGACAAAAATGAATTCCTTCTGCTCTGGTGACCATAAGGATAACCTAGATTCCTTTAAAGAAAACCAACCCCCAGCCCCAAAGCAGGATGGTGGCATGGGGAGAGCCTGGCCTTTTATCCTAATTGTACTGGAATTATTGTCCAACATGGCACCTACTAAAAGGGTCAGGGTAGGGGACATTTGAATGTACGTATGAGACACTCTTAAGTAACTGCTGGAGCATCTTTAAAGGATGTAAAACTTAATTGCGGGGGCAAAAATCTCTGAGTTTTTTGGTGTTTTCCTTCTCTTTGATGACTTCTGACCTTAGTTTTCTGCAGCAAACCGCTTCCCCCAAATCTTTCCAATGTAAACCGAGCATCCTTCATTTCCCTCTCTGCTGCTAGAAGGCTGTGGCAGGAATCCTCAGGGGATATGTCACATTGTTATTCCTTCCTCCCCCATTTTCTGATTTCAGTGCCTTCCATTGGCTGACATTTTCAGGAAGATGCTTTTCTTTGCATACTTACAGGAAAAGCTCTGGCAAGCTGGAGTGTAAGGTTAAAAAAACCCCTGAACAACAGTAGCTGTAGTGAGAGCTTGAACGTTGGCATTCCTTCTTTTATCCTGCATACAGACGAGAGCCAAGTGTATCAAAGCCCCATCCTGGTATCTCTGGGAGACTGGCTGTGAGAGCAACCAACCAGGAGCAGCTTCCACTCTGGACAGGCTGCTGATTTGAAGCATTTCACTTGGGTTTGCCCACGCTGTGACTGTCGGTGAGCATCAGTCAGAAGTGGCCTGACCTTTTCAGAACAGGTTTTCATTTACAGCAACATTTGGAAGTAATCATTCTGAAGAGACTGGTGTCTTTAAAGTTCAGCAAATATCTCAAGAGCTGTAAAAGCTGCTTAATGCTGAGATGGTTCCAGACAGCTTCTGTGCGTGTTTAAATACTCAATGCTTAGGTACAGGCTGGGGAGCTTGTTTCCTCTGAAGATAAATCCTACTGGTGAACTGATAAGCCAGAGACAGGCCTGGGTTTATTTTGACTTCTCAACTGTATCATTTGATAACTAAGGCAGGCTTGTGTTATTACTGTTAATTGCTTCCAAACCCCGTGCTGGATAATGCAGCCCTTGTTCTGGGCTTGCTTACGTGATGTCTAACCATGTAAATAAGTAGGACTTCTCTGGCTGGAAGGTCCTTGGCCACACAATGGTTCCCTTTGGAGTGTGGTGCAGGCTTCCCCCTGCCCAGAGCAAAGCAGGGCTGTTTGGGGTTTGGTTGTTTTCTTCCTCAGTTCTGATTGCTCCCTTGTCACAGATGGAAGGTTGAGAGAGGGGGAGTGTTGTCAATGGGGTTATTTCCCATTCCTCTGCCTTTGTGCAATGCCTGTTCCCCTACTCTAGACATGCACACAACCAGTAGTTCTTGTCTCTACCCTGAGTGCTCCTGCAATTGTAAGGTCAGAAGAAGACAGGCAAATACTAATGGGCTTCTATTCTAATGACCAAGTGAAGCAAAACTTCTCAAAATGGGTATGTGGAAATTGCCCTTCCTTTCTTGCTGTGTCACTGATGGAAGTCACTTCTACTTGGCAGGCCCCCAAACAGCAATCTGGAGATGAGGTTTCAAGCTTGCGTGACCAGAGGTTCTCTTTGTGGTAGAAACTTTCATGTCTTAAAATGCTTAGGCAGGAAATGGGGATTCTTTCCACTGTCACTGTAAGTTTATTACAGGGTCTAAATGAGAAGCCTGTTGGTTATAATTGTAAGGGGTGTGTGGGGCAAGGGGGCTGCCAGGGGATCAGAAGGAGCTCATGTAAGCAAGTAGTGCATTTCCACCATTAGGAACATCTGCTTGCTTTGCACTGTGAAGTTAAAAACGTTCTTTAATCAGGAGAAGCAGCTCATGAAGCAATATTTCTGTCTCTGAGTTGGTATTTGTTGCTTCTCTGCTCACATACACTACACACGTGTGTTTCTCCTGGCATGGCTCCAAAGGCTCAGGATGTCAGCATTTCATAGAGGTGCTTGTCTTCTGCAGCACTGAAACCAGTTCTTTCTTCCCTCTGGACTTTTTAAAAGGCACGCAGTGGGGCTGTTCTGCTGCTCTTCCTATTGGAAAACGTAGGATTTGACTTCCCACTTGAACAGCCAAGTGTCTGCAGAAGTCACTGTGGATTGGGAGTGCTTGGAAATGGAGCCCTGAGTGAGGAGACCAGAACAGGGTAAAATAGAGACATTGACCAACAGAACTGAATCTGTAGAGATTTAAACACCCGGGGCCTGCTGTTTCCAAACCTTCCAACACGTTCTGCCTAGCACCTAGCTGGCACATGGCCTGCCTGGTATTTTCAGCAGAAGCTGGCTATTTTTGTTGCATAAATAAATGTTGGATTCTTTGATGTCTGTCAGACACTCAGCATTGCCGTTTCCTTTCCCTCTTATGGCAAAAAAAAGATTCATTCAGTGACTGCAGCAAATTGAGGAAGGAAAAACCAAGGGGGAAGGTCACTCATAGCAAGTATTACATTGATGAAATGGAGAAAGGGTTTTAAGTGGTTCCCTCCAGTGCCAGGGCTTTCTTAATTTGCAGGGGTTTGGTTGTTTTATGAAGCAGTGCACAACTAGGTGTAATTTACTTCAAAGTCTGCTGCCTCACAGGTATCTCCTGATTTCACCTGTGCCTTAAACTGCATGAACAGGTCCTGAATAAGGTGCGGAAAATGCCTGTCGTCTGAGGGAAGAGGCTAAGAATCTAACTTTTCATTCTGGGTAAATGGGGGTTTTCCTGTTCTAGGAACACGAGTAACAAACTGGATGCTTTTTCATAAAGCAGGAGGTTTTGGTGATGCTTTATCAGAGGCTGTTGCTTCCTTTGCCTTTCAGATGGAAGGGGAGCGCTGCCCGCAGCTGTCGCGCGCCTCTGTTGCAGGTCATGGATGGGTTTGATTTTGTTTCCTTCTCGTTACCAGCACGTCTGCTTGGACTGCAAGAAGAACTTTTGTACGTCCTGCTCCAGCCAGGCTGACGGTGGTCCCCTCCTCTGCCACCTCTGCCAGCGGTTCCGAGCCACGGCTTTTCAGCGGGAGGAGTTGATAAAGATGAAGGTGAAGGATCTGCGAGACTATCTGGCACTCCACGAGGTATCCACAGAGTTGTGTCGTGAAAAGGAGGACCTGGTACTGCTGATTCTTGGCCAGCAGCCTGTAATTACCCAGGAAGATCAGATAAGAACAAATCCATTTCATACTAGTGCCTCTGGACAGCAAGGCTTCGTGATTCTCCCACCAACCGGCCCAGCATCTTCTACCTCACATGATGCGTCTCCAGGGTCTGCAGATCCCGTCTCAAGTTCACTAGCTCAGGAACATGAACAGGTACAGTCTCCAGCCGGAAGCATCTTTTGCAACCTCATTCCTCTCTATTTTTGGATTAGCTACTGAGGGTGCATGAGGTTTTCCAGGTAGATGTGTGGCAAGAAAAGTGTTATGTTATACCTGCGTAAAAAGCAAGGAGGGTTCTGTATAGAACAGATGACAAAATACTTCTGTTGTGTTTTATACGTGCTCTATTTGGGTTTGGTTTTGATTTTGCAGTGAGAACTTTGCTTTCTTACAGAGTGATTAGGAAGCAAGACGAATTAGTTTGCACTGCCTTGCTGTGTGTAAAACTGACTTGCTGTGACGTGGTTTAATCCCAGCTGGCAACTAAGTACCAGCAGCCGCTCACTCACTGCCCCCTGCCCCTCCCTGGTGGGATGGGGAGGAGAATAAGAACAAGGTAAAACCTGCAGGTTGAGATAAGCACAGTTTAATGGTTGAAATAAAGTAGAATGTAATAACAATGATAATGAGAAAGAGAGGAATAAAACTCAAGACGGACAAGTGATGAACAATACGATTGCTCACCCCACACTGACTGATGCCCAGCTTGTCCCCAAGCAGCGATCAGCCCCCAGCCAACTCCCCACAGTTGCTGTACTGAGTCTAATGTTCTGTGGTATGGAATATCCCTTTGGCTAGTTCAGGTCACCAGTCCTGGCTCTGCTCCCTCTCGGCTTCTTGTGCAGCTCCTCACTGGCAGAGCAGGAGAGACTGGAAAGTCCTTGATTTTGGGTAAGCGCTACGTCGCAACAACTAAAACATCGGTGTGTTATCAGCGTTGTTCTCACACTAAATCCAAACCACAGCACTGCACCAGCTGTTGGGAAGAAAATTACCTCTATCCCAGCCAAAACCTCAACATGCCACCACCAGCTTTGATGTGCTATTCCCATTCTACACTATGGAATTTGGTGGGCAGTGCTGAACCTTCACTCGGACAACTCCACCACTGTTTTGAGATGCGTTTCCTCTGGTGCTCTGGTCCAAATGTGCCATTGCCACTAGATCCTCTGTGGCTGATTGCTGTGGTACCCGATGGCTGTGTCACTGCTCAGATCTGTCTGGTGTGTTGATGTTGATGGCTTTCTGACAGTTGTCTGTAGGTCTTAGAAGAAATGGTTACTATTGTTGTTTAATTCATGTGCAAGACACAAGCACAGTTTAAAGCCATTTTGGAACTGAAACTGATGAGATGATTGCAGTACAGGTGAGGTTTTTGATGCCTTCTGCACTCAGACCAAGAGAAGGCAAAGCTGAGGATGTTATTCACTCTGCAGTCTGTAATGAACCACGGCAGGGGCATTGGAGCTTAATTATGTTTCATTGACTTTGCTTTGTTTGTCTTTCTGCTATCTGCTATGGAAAGTTTACTCCGTGTTTGACATCTGCTCCTAGTCCTATTAGGAAGTTAATAGGTGTCTTTAGTTCCCTATGGATCAAAGCTGTGAAAGTGTATGTACCTCCTGCTTCCTCAGCAGCTGTGTGTAGTGCCAAAGAAGAGCTTTCCTGGCAGGACAGTTCTCACAAATCATTAAAAGACCATTTCATTGCCTGGTTTCTGGCTATTGCCATTCCAGTTTTTACCAGCACATTCAGCTCTGTTGTCTTCCCTTACTGCCCCCGTGACACATGTCAGCTTGTCTCATTTGCATGACATCCTGCTGCAGCTCAGGCTCTTTCATCATTATCGTTATCCTCTTACTTGGTAAATATTAACAAGTCCCCACTTAGATAAGTAGGATGGTAACGTTACAGTCTCCTTTGTCATAGGGAAACCACAGAGGGGAACGGCAGCTGCTTGGGGGGGGGGGGGAGTCAGCTTGAATGACACTGCAGTTCCTTTAAGTGCTCAAAGCAGCTGCTCCTCCTCATCTCCAGCTTTGCTGCTGGTGGTCCTTCATGTGATATCTCCTGTTTGTCCAGTCCAGAACCCACCTGGAGGTATTTGTGGTTACTTGAAGATGACCTGTTGGCTTTGAGCTGTGTTACACAGAGCCTTGTACTGGCAGCAGTGTACCACCAGGGCTGTCATACCGTACCACAGCATACTGCCACACTGCAGTGCGCTGCATATATATGTGTGTGTGTATAAATTTGGTCTCCTCCTGATCCAGCCTCATAAGAACCTTATGTGGGATCTTGCTGTACAAATACTTTGTCAGGGCTTAAATAAAGTGAGGCTTTAAAGGGTCAGATGGTGATTTCAGTTTCAGAGTTTTACTTATTCTAAGCTTGGTTTTGTTAGTGATGCACAGGAAAAGCTTCCTGTGAGTGTGCCTCACTTGTACTTTGTGCTGCAGTCTGTGCTTCCAGTGGGCAGCGTTTGCAGTTACAGAATGATCCTCGAATCACTGAATGGTTTGGGTTGGAAGGGACCTTAAAGACCATCTGGTTCCAACCCCTGGCCATGGGCAGGGTCATGCTGAATAGTGAGTTTATTTCGCTTTGGACACACAGACGTGCTCTTGGTGAAAGCTTTATTTCCTCTTCTAGGCAAATGGTTACGTGCCTCCAAGCCAAGTTGGTTTGACAGGAGTCGAGATTGCAGCTGAAGCGCAAGCAGAGGAGGAGACTCAGGTTTGTGTGTCCTGGAATTAATAACCAGGAATACCAGGTTTTCAAGGCTGTATTTGCTGCCAGAGAATCATTACTGCAGAGAGACTGGGGGCTAACCAGTAACTCAGGCTGCCCACGGGCAGACCCAATCAGCCCCTTTCTTTGGCATCATTGTGTCCTCCACACGTGCAAAGAACTGGTGTTCTTGGACACTATACTAATAGAAATGACTTATCTCCATCCTAGGACTTGTGTTTCTGATAGATGGAGGAATTCACAGAGGAGTCAGGGTTGTTTTTATATCCAAACATGAATCCCTGCTAGCACACATTGAAAGCCGATTTAAGCTGTAGAGCTATGTGTTGAGGGCAAGAATCACTCCATCTTTGTTCCCTTTCAGTCTACAGACTCCGAAGATAACCTGGTGCAGGGGAGGAAGGCTTCCCTGTCTGATCTGACAAGCATTGGAGACATCAACGCGCTCTCCGTGCGACAGCTGAAGGAAATCCTTGCTCGCAACTTTGTCAACTACAAAGGCTGCTGTGAAAAGTGGGAGCTGCTGGAGCGGGTGACTCGTCTTTATAAAGAGAAAGACCTTCAACATCTAGGTAAGGAACTGAGCAAACATGGGCCTGTTTCCCAGGTGTTCCCTTTTTATGGACAGTTGCAGAAGGAACTAGAACTTAACATCTGTTTTGTGCAAGGGAGGAGAAAGTGTTACGTATCTTAAGAGTGAAAGTAGCTAAACTTTTATTCACCACTGCTTGTACTTGTGTAAGAGGAGAGCATTATGGTAGCTCTGGAGAGTGGCTTCCCTCTCTTAGCAGCAAAGGAGAACTCTGCACCCTTCCTCTGTGGCGGATCGTGGAGTCACTGCATCACCCGCTGAACGGCTGATGTGCGACCGCAGAGGGATGAGTGTAAGCTCTGATCTGTCGACTCACGGTGACTGGCAAAGTGAGCAGGAAAATGCCACCCAAAAGCAGCCGGGCACTTCAGAACCAGGCATGTGCCTGGGGACGGCGGCTCCCACTGCTGCCCAGCCATGGGGAGCTGTGCTTTGACTCTTGATCACAAGAGCCATTCCTGCAGTGCACTGCCAGGCCTGCACGCTGAGCAGGGAGGGATGGTGGTGTGCTAGACTTGCAGGTGCCAGTCTGCAATTCTGGGGTTAAAAGAGACACACACTTGTAAATGGTTTCCAAGAGAAATGGATTGGGACGCTTTGATTTCATAGAGGGGTTTGTTTCTCACTGTTTGTCCAATGTGGCTTTGTTGTCTTCAAAACTAAGCTTTGTCCTCTGGGAATGATAACAAGATTTAAGACAACTGCTTTGGGTTTATGTTCTTCTTTCATTGGATCTTGTGCTTCTGACAGCACTTGCCCTTTTCTCTCAATCCCTGTTGCCTGTCTTGGCTGTGCTCAGCAATATTGGTGAGATTGTGCAACACCAAAGGAACTGAAAGTGTAGTTCTTGGAAGCCAAGCACCGCATCGATTCTGTGTTAAACATTGACACATCACTGTAGGTGGCTGCTGAGCTTTGGGAAGCATTGGCTGTTGTGCAAGCGCAGCAGAAGAGAAGGTTCTCGTCAGTTGAACCTATTCTGATCAGAGCCTCAGCTTTAGCCCCTGCATGGGGATCAGCAAAAGGCAGTTTTGGTTTAAGTGATCTCCCTTCAAGGCTTTCGTCCCCTGTTAATAATACTGCTTGAGAAACATGTTATTTCCCCAGCTCCCCTTATTCTCACCAAATAACTGTCTCTTCTTCTGTTGCAGTTTCTGACACTGATGATCAAACTGGTAAGTGATATTCTTAATCCTAGAACTGTGTGACTTGAAAAAGACCTTTCAAATCGAGTCCCACTGTTAACCCAGCACTGCCAAAACCGTGTCCCCATGTGCCACATCTACATGTCTGTCAATTACCTCCAGGGATGGTGACTCCATCACTTCCCTGTCAGCCTGTTCCAGTGCTTGACAACCCTTTTGGGGAAGACAGTTTTCCTAACATCCAATTTAAACCTCCCCTGGCACAACTTGAGGCCGTTTTCTCTTGTCACTTAGTGAAGAGAGATCCATGTTGCTTCATTGCTAAGAATCTCAGTGGTATTTCTGTTTTCATCGCACAAATGACTCTAAAAGCTACAGCTTCCTGCCCCTTGATGGAGCAGATACCTCCACATCAGTTGAGTCAGACACAAGCGTTTCTTTTTCAGACCTTCAGTGTGCACAAGTCCATCAGAGAAGCTGGACAAAGCCAACTCACACACTGCTCAGAGACAACGTACCTGCCTTCTGTTTCCTTGTCTCTTGCCAACCCCGGTCTCTTCTTTACTCAGGTGGCGCCGGGCTCCCGGGCACGGAGGAAAACCTCTGCAAAATCTGCATGGATGCCCCCATTGACTGTGTCCTGCTGGAATGTGGCCACATGGTCACTTGCACCAAGTGCGGGAAGCGGATGAGCGAGTGCCCCATCTGCCGGCAGTATGTGATAAGGGCCGTCCATGTCTTTAAGTCCTAAGCGTGCGGAAGGAAGACTGGGAATGCCTTAAAGCCTCATCTGCTGTGAGAGAAACGGTCGAAATAGCTACTAGTTAGGTCAGAGATTAGCACGTGGACCCCACTGGAAGCTGGAGGTGAGGGAAGGATGAAGCCTGAGAAAACTTGTTCTTACCCAAGCCATGCCTGGCTGTGCTCTTCCCATGATAGTGCTTTACACCACAGTGCCTGGACTCCTTGGAGCTCATTGCCAGCAGCAGACACACAAACTATTAACCTACGTTCGAGGATAACGTGATCCGTTAGAGGTGGGGAGCCAGGGATTTTTGGCTTCCCACCCCAAAGCTCAGATGCAGAGGCTTCATATTTTCCCTGACTAGTAAATACAGTGGGATCTCAGTGACCTTTGTTTTGCTGCTTAGGCTCAACGCCCAGCAACAACTTTTATTTTCAAAGATGAAAGCTTATTGTACTTGTTAATTTTACCTTTAATTTAATGTTAAACTCCTATGCTTGCAGGACAGGCAGCCAAGCCTCCCCCCTCCACAGCACAATAAACACGTCTAGCCTAGTGCAACGGTGGACAATTGTATGGTTTTATTTGAAGGTGGACTTTATAGTATTGAAAACAGAACAAGAGCGAGGCTCTGGCCCATGGAGCCTGACCTCTGTGGTGGGTTGGTTTGCACACCAGGGAGATCCCTCGGACTTTCAGTTTTAAACCTGAACTCATTTCACTTAAGGAGCTACAATTCGAAGGCTTGAGTCTTTCAGAGGGTTTAGTGAGGCCAAGACACAGCTACAGAGCAGTAAGGGTTCTACTGTTACACAATCATGCTTAAGTACAGGTGACTTTACAGAGAGGAGACATGAAAGAAAGGAAGCTTTATCTCCCTCAAATCATTACAGATGCTTCCCCCATCCTCCCCTTTGCTCACCCTTACTCCTGTACATGCAGACTGCTTCTCAGAGCAATTGATTTTCACTCCTGCGTGTGAGGGTGGACAGGAGGCTCCGGTTTGATTCATGACAAGTGCAAGCCCTCAGGAGCAGCATGTTCATTTGGAAGCCTTGCTAGAGAGAGCTGTAGCTGGCGTATTTCTCCCTGAGTTTCAGAATCTTGATGCCTTAAGTTCTCACCACCATAGGATTGTACACTCATTTTAAGTCATTTGCTGAGTAGCTTCTGCTGCAGGTTCTTTCCCGTCTAGCTTTTCCCTTCATGGGGAGCGATAACTTAGTGTTCAAGCTGCATCTCTGCACAGCTGCCAGCAGAGCAACAGCACAAAACCAAGTGTCCACTTACAGCTCCTGGAGCAGCAGAAGTGCAGTTACAGAAACCATCACCAAAGACATCTACTGTTGCAGTAAGTGGCAATGTATGTTAACAGGGAATTAAACCGGTGTCATCTTTAACATGGAGTATTGCATAAGTAGCAACTCGTTTCTCAACTGGCTTGGAGTGGAGGGTCTCTGAGTGTTAACAGAGCACTTAAGCTGAAGAAATCTTGTCAGTTGGTAGCAGAACTGCTGCACTACTGAGCTTTACTGAACTAAGAATTCAGAGTTTTCCCTCTTTCTCTGTTCAGGTTGTTCTTTAGTATTTGGCTTAACAGCTTCCAGCAGGAGATGAGCACTGGTACAGTTCCATGCATCATGTTAAAGAAAGGAAGGGCAGGTAAGCAGTCACTGTATTTACTCTTCAGGAGGTTCACAGGGCCCTCTCAGAGGTACAGGAATACACACACAAAGTGCTGAACTGCCTCATTCATAAACTCACTGTGAAAATTCATGTTGTCATAGTTCTCAATAAACTCAGGGCTGGGGGGAAGCAGGAAGATGAGGATTCCCCTGCAGACAGATGTACCTGGAGAGGGTAGGCTTATTTTCTACAGCAGATAAATCAAATTGTGGATCAACGCTTGAAACCTTAGGAATGAGAAGATTCCCCCCCCCCCCCCCCCAACTCTGAAATGTGCTTTCTGAAGGGAGGAGGTTCTGTTTTTGTCTCCTGGCTCCAGTGTTTCCCTTGCAAAAATGATTTTCTACTTATGGCTGAGTTGTTTTTAAAGGAAAATCAAAATGTGGAGGAAACTGATTAAAGATCCAAAGGAATATAATGATCTGAACTAATAAAGGGTAATATTTATGTGCTTTATGTCCACTGTACATACTTTAAAAGTTCATATTCTCCTTAAACTGGCATGTTAAATCCTCTTGGTACGATGATGGTGAAACTTCCTAGTTTTGGTACAGAAGTTTGGTTTATAATTTTATAATAAAGTTGAACTGTGATTTAGTTAACCTTGGTTTCTGACTGTTACCAACAGGCCAGGAGAGAGCAGAGATGCTACAGCTACTTCTGAGCTTCAACCTGGAGAGGCTTGGGAGAGCAGGCGCTTAAATACCAGCAGTAGGAGAGGGACAAGTACAGGAGAGGCTGAAGGAAAGAAGGTAACAAACACACACTGACTTTCAGCAGTGCAGTCTTAATGGTGTGGAGATTACAAAGGGGAGAGCACCCTTGAGGTTAAAGAAACCAGTAAACTGGTCAACTTGGTTTTCCTTCCATCGTGTACACATGCACCCGCCCTGCCCATGCAGTCACGAGTATGTCATGCAGAGTCACAGTGGTATTTGCATAACAGTTAAAATGAACCCATTCCTAAACCCCATTTTCCTTATTTCCTTACTATTCAAGTACTTGCAGTAGTTTCGAACACCTTCAGAGAAGGAGGTGTTGCAAGAATTCTTGCCTCAACTTTTCCTTGGTGAAACAAGAGCAGCATATTCTAGAGAACAAACCCTCCAAGGGGATGCTCAGACAATGCTGCAGCAGTTGCTGCAGTGGAAGATCATTTGGTGCCCCAGTTTTGGTATGAAACCTACCGCAGAGGCGCACACTGCCACCAGGTACAGACTTGTGCTGAGTGTCAGGAAAGCAAAGTCAAAGCAGGAGGACACGTGTCCTTCATGGGAGTTGTAGCCATGCAGCAATTCACAGCTGGTGCTTTCACAGAGCTGATGGGCTGTGTTCCTGGCCCAGCAGAGAGTAACTTTGGGGAAATAAGTCCTGACAGCAAAGGAGCAACTGCTTCAGTTTTATTTATCTATAAAAATACCCAAACTTTAAAAACCCAGAGACTAAAGCAGCACCAGGGTAAGTGCAGCAGCCTATGGTATGGGCAGAAAAATGGAGTCAGCAGTGACACTTCCTCAGAGAGCTGTTTTAATTGATTCCATATGGATCTTTAGAGCTACCTCGGATGGTCTTGGGCACTTTATTTCTATCCATGGCTCCACAGAGGAACCTCACCATTTCTTCCACCTACCTACTTCTCTGCTGTTCTTGTGTCGGGCCTGCTCAGCTGCCCCCCACTGCTAGCATGGGGCTACCAGCCTCTGCTTCCGGATGCACTCCCAGATCCACTTGGGAGACACACGCTTAGCACCAGGATTGTCATCGATGTCCCCTATAACGTGGGTTGCTGAGGCTGTGTCAGACTCTGTCACAAGGTCCCCATCGTATGCTATAAAGTACCGCTGGATTTTGTCAAAGTCCTTCACAGAGGGCGATAGGTAGAGCTTCACACCAGTGAATATGTCCAGCAGTAGCTGCAGATGGTGAGAGAGAAGCAGAGGTTGGAAAAGCCATTAAACTGGTCTGGGAATGACACTACAGATCTTTGAAGGCATGAGCGAGTCTATCTGCAGTTCCCACGGTTCTCATTCTAATCCCACACCTAATAACGGGACTGCTGTTAAATCGTACACAGGAGCAGCACCCACATGGTTCCTCTGCAAGCCAGATGTTCCAGCTGAACAGCACTGTCCCAGCTAAAGAGAATTATTATCCCATTACTCCCTGTAGTGCTGATGCTGATGTGGTCCAGTAAACATGATCTTAATGTCTCTGTCTTTACAAGCTGATGCTGCTTAGTTAAAGTGGGAGAACGTAACAACCCCAGGGGGAGAACTTGCTTTTTATATCAAAATAACTGCTCCAGGCTCATCATGGAATTTACAGCTCAGTGACTTTATTCCACTCCCACAATTTGCTGCACAATGGGCTAGAAAGGACAGCTCTCTCCTACACCTCCCAACTCCGTCGTACGCATCAGTCAGGAAAAGCAGCCACTCAGCAGTCTCAATGCTTCGCAGAGCAGGACATTGTTGGTGGGTCTCCTCACCAACATTGGCCTTTAGCATGACAAACCCAGTTGCATCAGCTCTGCAGCCAGCAGAGCTCAGCCATCTGCTGCCTTTACCAGGGGACTTGCTTTTTCTGCCTTTACGTGTCATTTTAACTTAGGGTGCTGCTGTAGGAGGATTTCCAGCTTTCCTGATGGAAGGCAAAAGTGAAGAGACAACCAAAGGTGCCTCAGCTCCTTCCCACCCAAAGTGGCTGCTGCCCAGCTGACCATACCTTTTTGCCATTGTCTTCCATCTCAGATGCTTTCCTCTTCTCACCTCGTTTCTCTTCCGATTTTTGAGGGGATCCAATGACTGCTTTGCTCTCTAGAAACAAAAACCTTGTCTCATTTGTGCTCTGTCCAGATACAGTGCATTAAAAGGGGGGGATGAATGAAGGAGAGGAAAAGGAAGAAGTTCCCCCCTGCTCCCCTTTCTGGAAAACCTGTGTATTAGAATGTAACTAAGTAAGGCCTTTGTACTGCAAATGGTGCGGGGCATGGTCCTGCCCTCATGGAGCTGCTGAGCTTCCCTCCTGGCTGGCACTGCACCGCCTCAGTTCCCCAGTGACAAAGTGCTGGGGAGGCAAACTCATGTCACAGCTCTGCAATTTGGAAATCCCCTGCCTCCAGGTGCCCTGTTACATGCATGAACTTCAGCCAATAAAACTAAACACTGGTTCACGGCCAAAACCCATCCAACCAGAGAGCATGAGATCTGCAGGAACAGGAGCAGCAGGTCTGCTGTGCAGATCAGTCTTACACCTTCTGCTAAGGACCTTGAGCTAGTCAAGATTAAAGGGATGGATTGAGCCCCAGAGGAATCACTCCAAAGCAGTTTTGGTATGAATTGTAACAGACTGCTAGGTTCAAGATGATACCCACTTCCAAGCAGCATATAATCCCAGAGAGCTTTTATTGTCCAAGTGAGTTGTCTAAACAGCATTGTCAGTGCTGTTCCCATCTTTTCTCACTCCCAGCTCAGAGCTGTGGCTGCTCAGTCTGTGCTCAAGCAACACAGGCCAAACATAAAAAGGACATGGAGCTATTGGAACAAGTCCAGAGAAGGGCCATGAGGATGCTCAGGGACTGGAGCACCTCCCATATGAAGATAGGCTGAGAGAGTTGGGGCTGTTCAGCCTGGAGAAGAGAAGGCTGCGTGGAGACCTCATAGCAGCCTTCCAGTATCTGAAGGGGGCCTATAGGGATGCTGGGGAGGGACTCTTCATTAGGGACTGTAGTGACAGGACAAGGGGAAACGGGTTAAAACTTAAACAGGGGAAGTTTAGATTGGATATAAGGAGGAAATTCTTTCCTGTTAGGGTGCTGAGGCACTGGAATGGGTTGCCCAGGGAGGTTGTGAATGCTCCATCCCTGATGGTGTTCAAGGCCAGGTTGGACAGAGCCTTGGGTGGCATGGTTTAGTGTGAGGTGTCCCTGCCCGTGGCAGGGGGGTTGGAACTGGATGATCTCAAGGTCCTTTCCAACCCTAGCTATTCTATGATTCCATGTAAACACAGCTTTGCTCATGGTCCCCGACATACACATGGAAGCTGCCACAGGATCTTCAAGCACCTGACAGAAGGCAAAGATCCAGTGCCAGCCTCTCCAAAGGCACAGAGCACACCCTGAGGTTCCTCTCCCAAAAGCACCATCTTACCTTCTGGCTTCTGGGCTTTTGCAGGCGACTTGTTTGGGGGAGTTTTAACAGTGCTGTGTGGTGTGGAAGACCTGGAATTTCCCTCGTTCTCTCCACTGCTGCCAGCCGTGGACTCATCTTCCTCCCCAGCAGTAACATTGAAATCAGCCTTCTCTTTGGAGAGCTGGTACAGCTCCTGTCCCACCAGAAACAAAGCATTGCCTTTAACCACAGGGAAACATCTGACATTAGATTAGAGCTGTAACGTGTGGTCTTCTCTAGTTTGTTTCCCCCTGATGTGTTTGCTCAAATACTTTTTCTTCCTCTTTGTAGCCATTTTCTTGTCTACTCTGTCCAAGCTCTCTGCTTTCCACCCAGCTACTTGGCGTTAAGAGAAGCCATACTACCAAAAGCCACTCACATCTGGTACACAGCAAGACAAACTACCTCTTCAGAGCCTGGCTCCTAGCCTGAGAAGGAACACCACTGCTCACACAAGAACAGTCTGCCTGAAGAACGTATTTTACCTTTCTCTCCTTCACCTGCATAGGGAGCCAGAATCCCTCCTTGCTTCAATGGCATAACAAGTGCTTCTGTCTGCTGCCAGGACCCCTGTGGGCAGCGTGAAGACAGCCCAAATGACAATAACTAGGCTGAGACCTAAGACCAGAGCTCAGGAGCAGCTGGGGTGGCAGCAGGCCAGCCCGATTCCCAGTGCAGGAGGTATGGAAGCTGCATGGGGTGGATGCAGTACAGGGGGCCTGGCTGCCTGCCACGTGGCCCCTGTGCCCTGGAACTTGGCTAGGTTCCCCCATGTCACTTCCCAGATGCCTCCCTCAACCTCAGCAATTCATGGGAGACCGAATGACCATAAACAAGAGAACAAAGGTCACCTCTCTCAGGAAGGAAATGCCTCACCATGAAGGCTGTTACAAGAGCTGATACAACCAGCTGCCAGCACTGACTTCCCTGAAAGTGCACAACACAACTCAAGAGACTCCAGAGGGCCCATGAAAGAATAAAATCCACATCAAAATAACCCAGCAAGCAGCCTGAGCCTAGATTAAACAGGTACCGGCCAGCAGACATCTTCACTGCATACCCTGCTATCCAAATCTGTTTTAGTCAGAACTTCTTCTCCAACACGTTGCAGACACGCTGCA
Organism: Pezoporus wallicus; assembly: GCF_028554395.1. Lineage (NCBI taxonomy): Eukaryota > Metazoa > Chordata > Aves > Psittaciformes > Psittacidae > Pezoporus > Pezoporus wallicus. The sequence goes on from NW_026639688.1 coordinate 337,826, forward strand.
TGAACTCACCTTTAGCTGCTGGAGGTTGGTGGCTGTCTTCCAGTCTTTGTCATCTCGAATGCGGGTACAGCGAGGGAAGCGAATGGAGATCCCGTCTGCAGTGTGGGCTTCAGCTTTAGAGAACTCGGCCCCTGTGATCTCCCACACTGGGGCTTTCTAAACACAGGATTGAGGAAGCCGTGTCACATTCCTGTGCTCTCTCATGAACTAACTCGATGTGTCTGTATTCCTCTACCCCTGCCACAACCCCGCTTCCCCACCCCAGCACACAGCTCCATACCCACAGACTCACCTTGGTCACCTTCATTTGACAAACTTTTTTCAGTGGGTCAAAGAACCTCAACTAATGATAGAATTACAGAGTACTTTGGGTTGGAAAGACCTTAAAGCTCATCCAGCTCCAACCCCTGCCACGGGCAGGGACACCTTCCACTAGAGCAGCTTGCTCCAAGCCCCTGTGTCCAACCTGGCCTTGAACACTGCCAGGGATGGGGCAGCCACAGCTTCTCTGGGCACCCTGTGCCAGCGCCTCAGCACCCTCACAGGCACCAACTTCTTCCTTATATCTAAGCTAAATTTTCCCTGTTTAAGTTTTAACCCATTACCCCTTGTCCTATCACTACAGTCATAACACAGAATGCCAACTTCTAAACAGCAGCTTTTCTATCAGTCAGCCATACGTGGCACAAGGCATACTGAAACATTCTGTAAACCAGCAACTTTTGGGGTACAGCTGTGCTTTAAATGTTCTAAGTCAGATTTTTCATGCCTCAAATTTAAAGGGAGTTCACTTCTGGAAGGGATTTAATGCATAAAAGTACCAGAAGTGCTGCAGGTACGATCTCTTCAGGGAGCTCTTAGCCTCAAATACACCTGCAAGATTCAGAAATAAACACTTAATTTCCTGTTCCAGCTATGAAGACTAATTGTAATAGAGACAGTTTGTACATTTAAATGAAGTGTAGCAATTGCTGCATCAGGGCTGGAAAACAGTTCAGTGACTGTGACTTACCTTTGGGTCTGGGACAATGAAGTCTGGGTAGTAGATTTTGTTAATTTTTAGCCACCTTGGAATTTTGCTGGGATCCTATTAACAAAAAGCACAAACCCAAAATGACAGCGTTTATGAGCATATATGGACCTACTTCTACAAAAGAAGGTGCCGAAACATAACCCAGAAGTAGATTAGTCTACCACAGGTATTACATTGCTTTTGTATGGAGAAAATCTGTCAGCCTGCAGTGCAGGGTGCACTGATCTGCAGCAGTTTATCATATGCAGAGAATCACACAGACTATCTGGAGCAGCTCTTGATTACTGACATTCCATATGGGAATGATAACATTGGTGCTCCAACTGTCTTTCATATAAAACCACCCTTTTTTAAGATTCAAATGGCCTTCAGGATGTCAAGTAAATACTAGAATTCAGCTGTTTATTTAAGTCTTCAAAAGTAAAGATTCCTCACTCACACCAAGTCTCAACTCCAAGGCGTCAGGTTGTCCAGCCACAAACCAGCCTGACCTGCATTGCTCACCCGCAGCCCCATCTAGTGACTGTCTTCACCAATGCAATATGCACTAAAGGCAAAGGCACTTGCTCTGCTCCTCTCGATAAAACTCAGTCTTGGGAGGAAAACAGATGGTGTCTGGCTTCCCACGCAGTGCCTAATCTCAGGCAGTGCCTCATCTCGGGAGGTGGCTGCACCTACATCTCACTGCTGTCAGAGGGATTTATCTGCTTGACCACTAATCCAGAGTCTTCCCAGCAGAGCACTTGAGTTCCACAGAAGCCAGCACCCAGGTGTAGCTCAGCAGGAAGGTGGCTTTTACAAGCCCTTTGCTGAGCAGTCCTTGATCACCTCCATGCCCCAGGCCCTCTCACCTTGCTGATCTTCACCATATCCAGCTCTGTTTGCAGACGTGCCAGGGTGGCATCATCGTGGCCACCAGAACATTTGGTCACAGTGCACCATTTCTCACTCTTGGGATCATAGCAGCCCATGAGGAAGATGGACATCATCCCACCTGCAGGAGGGGAGAGCAGGGTGGTTCACAGCTTCTACAGGACCTGCCACAGCTTTCCAAAAAGCAAAGTAATGAACCAAAACCCTTTTCCATCTTGGGGTGTCAAAGGACTGTGGGCTTGCGATGGCTTCACAGCATCAGCATAAGCCAACCCCAGACTTACCTTTACTGCCTTGTCCATAGAAAGCTCCCAGCACCACCAGGTCTGCTGTGTCAGCCATGGCACCCTCATTTAGGTAATCCTTCTTCACTTTCAGCCAGTGCCGTTTTCCTGGTTCATAATTGCCCTGGGCAGAACAGGGCAAGAACCCCCGGTCACAAAGATCATCTGGGGGACAGCTGTCTCCTCAAACAGCCCTTGGTTTTATCCAGCTTAACACTGCAAGAGCACAGCAGTGCTCAGATCTATAAAGAGCAACCTGGATTGGATGTCAGCATCAGCAAGAACCCAGAGATTTCCAGGATGCTCAGCTTTGTGTGCTTCATCCACAGATCTGCCCGCTGTTACTCCCCAACTCCCAGCATACCCAGTGAAGAGTAAATATGAACCTGCCTTTATATCTTTCAGCACCAGTCCTTCCAGGCCCTCACGGATGACTCGGGTGATCATATCTGCCAGATCCGAAGCTTTCTGAAATGGAAAGGCATCAAGAGTGTCAAAGGGCTGTGGTCTTCAGGCTTTCTATGTGGAGCAGTGGTGCACTAAACCCTGTTCTCTTTGCTGCACATCCAGTAACTAATATGGGAATATGTCCCAGGAAGAGAAGGGGTGGTTAGTTAAACGTACTCCTCAGAGATGAGGACACACATTGGTTGTGTCCCAGGTATGTCCTATGTCTGCAAGATGGGATTTTCTCAGCCTGCTTAATGCTCTATCCAGCTGCCTTGGTTCATATCCTCTTTGCTTCTTCCCAAAATGCTTCCTCTGCCCCAAACGCCCAAGCATTCTCCACCAAAACCAAGATGCTACAGAAATCAGTAGCAGTGGGGAAAAATAATGGGAGATAGGCCTTGTGCATAGCGGTGAAAGGAAAAACCAAGCGTGCTGCTATGTAAATGCAGCTTTTAGCACTTGGGATGTATGTGGGCTGTGTGGCACTTGAAGTTGCCAGAAGCAGTCTAGCTCCCTTCAGTCATACTCCAGTCTTTCTCCACAGCTCAGCATTGCACAGTAAAGACTAGGTTACAAGAGGATTTAGCTCCTCCTAGCAACAAAGTTATGATGGGTACAAAATCATTAAGAAGCCAAGAGGAAAAAAAGAGATGTGCAAGTTTCAACTATGTAAAGTGGTTGCACTGCTCAAGATGGGAGCACAGGCACAGTGTTCCTGAACACCACTCGCTCAAGGAGCCCTGTACAGACAGCAGAACCACCCTGACAGGCAGGGGATTGCTGGCTTTGCAGCCTTAGTCAGAAGGCCCTGTGGTAAAGGAGCAATGGGGTGTCCAGAGTGGAAGCAATGAGATCACCAGCCAGGCAGTCTGAACACTGAGCTCACCGTGACGTGCTTCATCTCCGAGAAGAGGATCCGGTTGGGGATTTCAACCATGTTATCGTGGAGGAACTTGCGACGCTCACACAGAGGCCTGAAGGAAGGTTTGGAGAATGAAGGACAAGCAAGTAGCAGACATGTGAGCACTGAGAAAAGCTATTTAGAGAACTAAATGATGTATCCTACAGCGCTCCAGAAAGGACAATCAATTCTTACTTTCCTCCAGGGAGTGAGTTATAAAATGGAAGTTCCATGTTAAGTGTGCATTTTGTTTCAGACAGAAGATGAGCTGGGCACTGAACCACGCTCACTGAAATAGAGTCAAACCTGGTATTTTGGAACTGCAAAGCAAGACAGAGCTCCACAGTGAAACTCCTCAGCACAGCAAGGATCCTCCCATGCTGTCTGGATTTTCTAGGCTCAACAGCCCACATAAACCTCTCCCTCTGTGGCAAGTTCATGCTGGGAAACTGGTCAGGCTACTCTCACACTGTGCCAGACACATACCTGTCCATCAGGCTGACATCATTGAAGTAGATGCAGTCAAACACAAACAAGCAAACATTGGCATCTTGGAAAGCAGCTTTCTGCAAGACAATTAGGAGCGATTAAAAGAAATCTGCAGTCATAGCAAGCAGCAACAGGAAGGTTTAGAAAGATGACAGAAACAAGAGGATGTATTTTTATCTCCATCATCTTTTAGTTATAAGCAGCTTAGGCCTCTTCTAAAAGACAGAATTATTCTAAGAATTAAGATTTAGACTGAATGTGTCAAAGCATAGAGAAAGAAACTAAAAAATGCTCATTTCCTAGTGACAGGGAAACATCACTACAAACAGTAATGACTTCAGGCAGATGTTATATCCATCCATCACTACCACCATTCCAGACTTCAGATTAATGGCTACTTTAAGTTAAAGCCCTTAGAGCTTAATTTTCATGTTACTGTCCTCTTCTTCACCACCATTTAGTTTAGATATAGACACTATACAACATTCACACGGACTAAATGCTCTTGACATACTGTGGTGTTCCACTTTGCCACACATTGCTCAAACAATGACAAAACTGCAGGGTTTTCTAAGGGGTTTTAATATTTATCTTGAGCTGAAATGTTCTTGCTGTCCTGCAAGATTAATATCAAGTCTGTTGTATCAGAGCAGTCCCTTTTCTTTGATACCAGCCTTCTCAGGGATGATGTTTTTTCCCCCAGATCTCTTCCCTGGGATAACAGATCACATGCTGGTGTGTTGAAGTCAGCAGAGGAACAGCCTCCAACCACAGCAAAGTTTCTTTACCTTGTGCACGCCAAGAGTCCCAAAAGGAAGGGGCTTGCCAGTTTTGTTGTCAATCAGAAGAACTTCTGAATCCAGGATCATGCTTTGCCCACCAGGGAAAGCCTGAGGGATGAAGTCCTTAAAATGGGCCACCTTGGAGAAAAGGAAGGAAAAATAGATCTACTGGCTGAAGAGAGGGACTCACCCCCGTGCAGACTGCTCTCCCAGAAGTGTATCTGAGGCACGTGTAGGCATATCTGCACTAGCTTTGCTTTCTACTATGGTATACACTGTACAAAGAGAAAAATGAGTCTTGAACAAATATAACCAAGTCACCCAGCTGGTATCAGGCCTCCCGAAATGCGCTGTGTAAGAGGACTCTAAAGCAGAGAGCTTAACGTTAGTTTCAAGCTCTGGATGTCCACCCAAACTAACTGATTACAACTCTATTAAGGGTTGCTTTTCCAGATTCCATGTGTCTACGTAATTAGGAAAGTCTACAACAGGAGGTATTCCCCTTGCTTACAGAAGCGGTTGTGAAATGCAGTCATGTTTCTAGAGGAGCTGGTGCAAGAGGAGAGGTGCTTACTTTATGTGGGAGGACAGGCTTGAGGCTTCTGCTGAAGTAGCTGAAATGATCTCCATTTTTATGGACCTGCACCCGCTCACCATCGTATTTGATCTCTGCATACATGCCATTGGGACACTTCTTCATGGCATACTCAATGGACTTGCAGGCTTCAGCCTTAGGAAGGTGGAGAGAGACAAATTCCAAACTCGCTCAGATTATACGTTAAAAGATGAAGTTCCTTTTAGTCAAGTTCATGAGCTAACAATGCTCTGTAGCTCTTTTTGTCCAGGGTCTCTAATATCCAGTCCAAGTTTACCTTTTCTTAATTACTCATTTACTTAGAATCATCTACACATACCCAGATAATTACAGCTTTTCAGTGCTTATCTCCTCCAAATACTTAAAGGTGTAAGTACTGTGCCTTTAGCAGAAGAGTGCTTAGCCCATAAGTAAATATTTAACTCAATCTGTTCAAATAAAACCTCAAACTTATTTGAATCTCTAATGCAGCTGAAAGCTTACACTATTTCTATAGAAAGAATGGACTTCTGGAATGACAGCAAACAAAAAAGTCACTTCTGGACTGAAAGCGAGTTAAGATTCTAGCTTCTGCAGCGGCACTGAAGATGCAAGTACACTGAATATTGGCCTCCTGGTAGAAAACACTTTCTAAAGTGGTATTAAATCAGCACTGCATGCTCTGTTAGCTCACACTAGTCATTTATCCATCTACTGCTTGTTAAAGGTGAGGGTCTGACAGCGCATGTGAGAACCCCATCTCTCGAGCAGCTGAAGGTGCTCATTGCAGGGGAGCCAACCTTACCAGCATGGGCTGCACGGGGGTCATCAGGGAGGCCTGCACACTGAGGGTCCGCTTCAGACCTGGCATCTTCTCAGCCTCCTGCTGGTTCTTCAGGACTCGCTCTACCACGTCCTGGAGGTTGCGTGACGCTTTGAACGCCTCGTAAGCATTGGGATCCAAAGCATCCAGCCTTCAACAGATTGAGGAGAGAGGGAAGCATGGATCAACCTCAGCTCCGCTGCTCCTGGCTTATGAGGCTAATGCCCACTTCTGGTGGGTTTCTCACAACGAAAGGTAAGACTTACACATGCTTTGCTCCAGCATTCATTTTCAAGTCATGCTTTATTAGCCTGATGATGCATTTCAGGTCGTTGCCCGTACATCTGAAATGTGAGAGAAGATTCAGAAGTGGCAGATATTTAACTGAATTACTTGCCAGCTGAAGAGAAACTGATCAAAAAAGGTCCTCCCCTTCTGGAGGGTTTAAAATTAAATAAGGACATGTTACCAGTGACACCTCAGAGGCACAAAAGAATATCCAAAAAAGCTTTTTAGCGTCTCTGTGTTTGAATGCCTGTATTAATTCTGCCTCAGTGGTGACATACTTTCAAAATTCACTTAATTAATGCATCAGAAGGAAGCGACAGGAACATCCTCAAATCAGATCAACATAGACTGAGCCACACCAAGAATCTTCAACCTGTCTAAATGGCTTGAAGGCTTTTCCCAGCATAAATAAGTACAGCAACTTCATTAACAGCTAAGTCCCATGAGGGCAGTTTTGCAAGCTATTTAGTATTGACTGAACAGTGGCTTGTCAGGCCAGGATGAAATTCTCTGGCATGAACATGAGCCAAACATGTTCTCCACTGCTGGTCAGCAGTCAGGGTGTCTTAATCAAACCACTAATAGCAGCCTGAAGACATGAAGTTCAGTCTCTGTGGCTATGATTAGTTTTCCACCTGTTCCAGCTTGTGATATGTTGATAACTGCTCCCAGTTTTAGGGCAAACCTTCAGAGGCCAATTACTCTGCTCACCTGCGAGTGATATGTTGCAGCACACTTTGCTGGTCATCTTCCTTAGTGAGCTTTGATAGCTGGATGAGAAATTCATCTACCTCTTGGATGGTCAGGAGACTTTTGGCTGCTGGAGGACAACACTTGCTCTGTTCAAAGAAGAGGCGTATGGTCTCGGAAACATCTCCCTGTCTCCAGAAAGGAAATAAGGGTGTGGATCAGGGCTATGGCTACAGAATGGGGATGTCACTGGGAATTCAATATGGCTTCAATAAGTAGGATAAACCACAGGAATAATGCTAGGATTGCATGAAGGAACTGAATCAAACATTAGAAGAAAGCTGCCATGACACAGAATAAAGCTGCTCAGCTGTTTCATTTGCAAAAGAAAGGTAAGTAAGAGTACCAGTATTATCTCATTGCTCTATTTTTCACTGCTGCAGCATCACAGACCATTTATTTCCTCAGGATGAATCCACTTGTAAATCCAAGGATCTGAAACAGTGTAGTGATGTCACTAGAAGACAGTATATACCAATACTAGCTTCATTAATTCACCCATTTTCTTCATCTTGCAATGAATCAGAAGTGTGCAGAGTCCATTAACAACTCCTGTGCACAGGAATTAAGCGCACACATGAGCACTCACAATTGTATGAGTGTAGATTAACTGTATGAACCACATTAAGCTCACAGGAACAGATCTGTTAATTGAATCAGGGGTTTTGATAAGTGATGTTACAAAAAGTGTAATATAAATCAGTTATGCAGGAATACGCTCCACAAAGCAGTTTAGACAATGCAGATGCAGCCCAAATTGCCTAAATATTTCAGTCTTGCTCTTTAAAGTTGGGCATGTGAATTCGTACACTGTTTTCTGTTCAAGCATTCTTTTCTAAAGGTTCCAGATGGCAAGAAGTGCTATGCAAGGGGCCAAAATCCCCAGAATTGCCAACTCCCATTCTAACAGCCAAGCTAACTGTGTTTCAAGTAGGAGTTAAAAACCCCATTACAGCAGTGCCATACCGAGGGAGGGAAGAGAACTGGTGTCTGTACTCACCTGCTCCAGGTCACGGATCATTTCTTCCTGGTTGCAGTTGAAAATTCTACTGAAGAGCTTTACAATCTGCTTATCGTTCAGGTTGTAAACAACCTTAATGACGCCTGGTAACAGCAGCTTAATGGTCAGGTACACATCACCATGAAAGCCATCTGGGGAAAAAAAACAGCACACAGCACTGGAAACGGGCACAGTTTGTTTTCACACACAGGCTCTGGTTGGTTGTGCCCATTAGGATGGCCCTGGGAATGAAACCCTGCAGCCAGGGATTCCTCTTTTCACCACGCTGTTCTGCTTCACATAAGAGATTCCTTAAGGGATACACTCACAATTGCCCTCCAGATGTGACCCCAGCGCTAAGTTTGGCAGCACCGACGAATGTTCTCAGCAATTCTAGACTGAGACATTCTTGTTTGAATTTGTTATGGTGATAAACAGTTCACTTTGTAAATGTTATCTCCATAGTTCAGAAATCATCACAACACACAGCAAGCAGGTTTTATGTCACCCTTGCTTTTGAAGTAATGCTTTGAGGTTCATTTTGAGGTGGTTTTCATATGCTGAAACCACCAAGCAGGAATCCTACCTCCTCCAGATCCCTTCTTCAGAAAATCCTGGATGATCTGTGTTTTCACATTATAGCTGGGCTTTTCAGCTACCATGGCACAGAGCTTCCTGAACTCACGCAGCAAGCAGTCTTTGTGCTTTGGATCACATTGTTTTGCAGATAGGCTGGACTTGTGGGAAGAATTTGCAGAGATATCATCTGAATTCTTTGGCTTGGCTGCAAAGACAAGAAAGAGAAGAAGTTGCCTTTTTAATAAGCACAGTATGATGTAAATTTTGCAACTGTAGCTACCTCTGCTTGGCAACCTGAAAAGAACAACCCCAGTGTGCTGGCAAAGCTTCAGAGCTGAAGAATGACCTGTGCTATGCCAAAATTTGTGACTTAAAATATATCCTAACCTATTTTTATATTAGGTTTGATCTTCACAGTATACCAGAATCTTCGGGACTGTAATTCTACTGAACTAATACGATTAATCCTTGATGAAAAGGAATTCCTGCTGGCAGATGCTTCTGTCTTCTTTCTGTTTTACAGGCCTCTGCCCTTCACAGCAAGATGTTTTCCAAGGTATTTCTAAAATGAGGAAGAAAATGTTCCCATCCCCTCTTCTGTTACAATACCAAAACCCTTGCACATTCCCAGCTCTGGCTGCGTACAGGGAGATAAGTGGGTGGTTCAGAGCTACATGTCTGTGTCAGGTCAGGCAGTGCCCGCACACCAGTTGTCCTGCTGACAGTGGTTTCTCAGGACAAGCTGCGGAGGAATAACAGGTTTCCATTCCATGAACACCACCACTGGGAATCCCTCACAACCAAGTTTTTACAGATTTTGAGCTCCACATGGTGTATCTTTAGTCTGGACTTTCACAGTCTGATTAAGTTGACCAACGGACTAAGTCAGCCTGACAATGTGGGATACTGCATAAACTTTGTTCCCTTGGGAATACTACAAACTCAAGACTACCAACCTCAGAAAGCACTAACCATTTCTGGTAAAACAGATTTCAGAACAGTATTAAAACTAAACTGTCTTCTATAGATAAAAACTACTTATCTGAGCCAAGTTAAAACACCTCTGATGCTGGTATTAGAAGAGAAGGATTTCCCAGAATCGCATTCTTTTTACCTGTGAAGCCAGAGAACTTCTTTGGTGATGGATTGCTGAGACCTAATGGATCTTTTGTAGTTAGTTGTCCTGTGGCAGTGAGCTTAGCTTGGACTATCACTTTTTTCTTCGGTGTACTTCCAGCCTTGGAATTAGCTTCTGTAAAACAGTGAGGTTCAAACCAGCAGTCAGAACTAACCTCATATATCACTCAATAAACTACATAAGAGATGCTGCAACAAGTAAGTCTTAAAAGAACTGGTGAGGAAGGACGAAAAATGCACGTTTTTTCAGATATCAAGTTAAAAGTAAAGATCACAGAAAAAAGCTGAAAGGGAAAATAAAAAATAACTGATGTGTGCTCCTGGGATTTCTCTGCCCAGGAGTTAAATCACTCAGATGTTCTCCATAGTAAGTTGTGACAAATGAATTTAGAATTGAGTATTCTTATCTTTCCTGTATGGCTGAAACACAGATTTGAGCAGCACTTTGTCATATCGATGTCATCACATCAGTGAGGATTTCATGGTAAAATCATGGCAACTGGTGGCATACCTTGCGAATGGGTAAAGTACAGAAGTGAACAAGGCGCTGACTGTACCTCACCTGAGATGTGCTTGTTGATTAAGTCTTTCTCCGCATCTTGTAGCTCTTCCCACCCTTCCAAGTCTGTGATGTCTTCAATTTTCTTGGTGGTGGCCCGAGCCTTATCCAGCTTCTCAAACATGCACTTTACATGGTACCACTCTTTCATGTCCCCACCAGACTCCGTGAAAGGATTGGGAACAATCTTCCCGATGCGCACCATTCCCTTCACGATCTTCTCCTTGCACTTCTTGCAGCCTGCCGTGCCACGTTTGGCATAGTCTACGCAGTACCTCTGCTCTGCCATGTCCTTTACAGCCGTGCAGGCCTGGCGAAGCCAAGCGTTCACAAGCGGGGAGAAGCGGAAAGCCCCAGCACCACCACCCTGGTTTCTGCCTGCAGACCGGAGGGACACAGGCTGTAACAGCACCTGGTACCAGCAACTGAGGCTGGCCCCGGGGAGGCCAGCACAGCAAAGGAAGGGTCTTGGCAAGGAGACCTGTGTGTGGAAGACCAGTTCTGTGCCCCTGCCGAGCGCCCGGGCAGCCTGCGATAGTGTCCTGCTGCCTGCGGGCATGCAGCCCGCTCCGTGTGCGCTGTGAACGAGAGGGCACGCTGAGGGCCTTGTGCCCGGTGGGGGGCTCTGGGAGGCCCCGATCCTCACCCTCTTCACCCAGACCCACCCCACAGCTGCCTCCCCACAGGCCCCCCCACCCGCCTCACAGTCCCTCTTCACCCCTCACACCCGAACCCCGCCTCCCCACAGGCCGCTTTCCCGCCTTGCCCGCCCCGGCCCAGCCGCTGCAGCCCGCAGGCCCCCGCCGTGCCCATGGCGAAGGAAGCGCTCACCGAGCTCTCACACCGCGGCCATCCCGCCCTCAGCTCCGGCCCGCGGGGGCCTCCCCGGCTCCCTCCCGTGCCCTCCCGTTAGGCCGGAGCCGGAGCCGCCGCCGCGGGGCCTTCAAACGCGGCTCGCGGAGCTTCCGCTCCGCGCCCCGCCCCTTCCGCCCTGTGCTGGCGCCCGCCTCGCAAGCCTTTGTGCGCAGGCGCTGAGCGGCGTTTTCCCGCCTTTGGGGTGTGTGTCTATGTGTGAGGCGAGGCCGCGGCGCGGGCGGGCGGGCAGGGCTGGTGAGGGGAGCTCCGGCTGCGGCCTGCCCCGCATCGGCCCTCGCGACAGAGCCGCGCCGTGTCGTGTCGGTGCTGGGCTGAGGCATTGCCGTGTGCCCTGGGCTGCAGAACGGCCCCGCGCAGGGCTGAGGCGCTGCTCTGCCTCCTGGCGTTGTTCCTTGCACTGTGTGTGCGCGGCCTCCCGACACAGGCCCTCCAGGAGCGCGGCGGTGCTGATGTAGACTTCAGCCTCCCCCCGCCCCCGTCCAGAACCAGCCCTTCATCGCCATACAGGTGGGCACATGGCTGCAGCCCTGCTGTCTGCTCTGTCGTGGTGCAGCCTGCCCCTGAACGTGCTCTTCTGCTGCGCCAGGAGGCTGCTGAGGGAGGTGCAGTGGTTCCTGCAGGGTTCCTGCCTTTGCCCAAGAAGAGGATGCTGTGTGAGTTGTAATGGCCAGGCTGGCCCTGACCTGCTTTGCTGTACCTCAAAGGCAGGGTATGAGGTGTAAGGTACAGAATGAAACATAACGTACAGAATTTTCTTCACCAGGTGTGTGCCTGTTCTGTGCTGGCCTCCAGCTAGTTGTAAGATGAGCTATAGTGCCTTTTGTCAGCACATCAAACTCCAGCTACACAAGCCACAGTATTTGGAGCTGCGGATGAGCAGCACAACCACACCTGGTCACAAAACTGGGATGAAGGCCATGAGATAAGCGTTTCTGATCAATAGGATTTGGCTGTAAAGTAGCCTGTCTGCATTTCTTTGCAATACTTTGCTCTCGGACAGTGGAATAACCCAGGATCCCAGAACAGAATCACATGCCTCGTGGCGCAGAAGTGGTGGAAACCCCAAAACAACAGAAACAAGCTCCCCCAACCAAATCCAACCGGGGCTTTGAGTCACAGAAGAGGAACTGCAGGATTCAGGGAGTTCATGCGGGATTTCTTGACTGCTGTTGACTTCATGTGGAAGGTATCCAGACCAGCCCTATGCTCCAGTTTTAAAACGCTGATCCAAGAGGCTGTGCACATCCAGCTTCAAGACCACACATCTGACAGGCACGGTGTAAAGGTAAGCGTATGCGTTTAATACAGTTACATTCTTAATCATTCAGATTGCTCTGGAAAAGATGTCCCATTGAGGAAGTTATTTACAGAACCAGCAGTGCCTGGTGCACCGGTTTGCATTAACACTGACGTTTTACAGGGGAAGAAAATGGTGAAACCTGGGAAAAGATGTAATGTTGAAGGAGAGCTTGCTGGGAGCACAGCACGGTGTTCACAGCATGCCTTGTGTGAGATCTCTCAGTCATTGTGTGTTTGAGCCTGGTAAAAGAGATGGAAAGATAGGCTCAAGGGCTGACACCCACTGCAGTCCATCGTTATTGGATTTAAATGAGGCAGCTGAGCAGCCTCCCAGCGGTAGGATTTGCTTCCCTATCTTTTACTGGCTAAAAGTCAGCAAAATGATGTAGATGAGGCTGTTACAATATATGATAACGCCTTTGTGAACCTGCAGAGGGCGTTTCAGAGGCTTCAGTTAGGGTGAGATGAATTGCCTTCTGGCTCTTTTCGGTTTGGGAGGTGTTAAAATGGGCAGGTAAATGAAGGGCTTCCCTCTTGTGCTGAGGCCGGAGAGTGATGACCTGACCCGTGGTGAAATGCAGAATGCACGTGTGAGTTTCAGGTTATTTTTTTTCAGTAACAGACTGACACAAGTGATGGTTGCTTTTGAAAGGCCTGGGAATAACAGCAGCAAAGCTGGGGCATGCTTAGTTCCAGCTCTCTTGAGCAATGTAACTGAAGACTCTTCAGTCTGGAACATTTATTTTGCTTTCCTTCCACTGTGGCCCCAAGGGAATGGGTGGAAAGTTGAAACTGCATCTTCTGATCTTTTTGAGGCTGGCAAGTTTTAGAGTACATTAGGAAGTGATAGAGGTTTCAGCTAGTGTGGGACTTCCTGTTCTGGGTGGGAAGGTATGCTTGCAAGGGGAGGAATGAAAATTAGTGTGGATTTTACAGTTTTATTTGAACAGACTCTTCCAACTCCCACTTTGGCCAAGATGTACCTTTAAACAGCTGTGAATAGAGTGATGTCTCCAGTGAGTGGCTCTCCACAACACTCAGGACACTGGGTTCACAGAAAGCTGGGAGAAAATGAGGAGACAAGTCACTGTTGTTTCTCAAAGGATCAACAAGGAATCACTGCTGGTGTCTCTCTTGGTAGGTAATACTGGCATTGCTGAGATGAGCCTCTTAATATAATGCTCTCTCTGTGTAAAAGTCATCAATGACAGACCAGTGCAGAACTCTGTGTTAAGTAGTTTATTCCACTAATACAGGGAAGATAATGCCCCAGAAGTCAGATTTAAAGGTTTGAGTCTGTCTGTGCTTAAGCAAAGTGGTCATCTGGAGTGCTGTCAGGAGTTAAAATACACATTAAAGCTGAATAATGATCTCAAGGTTTCTTTGTGGGTTTTTCTCAGTGTTATGAAACTAAATACCTTTTTTTTTTTTCTTTCCCTTAAAATAGTGTTGCAAATAGTCCAGATAAAAAGGTTCACCTTGTTCAGGTCTTCTGAGGATATCTTAAATAGCTGGGGTTTTGAGCCAAAATTAAAGTTTCAATGCAAGACATCTTTCAGCGTTAGATTCCAATGAATCCCATCTTGGTGTTGAGAAAATGTCCAGAATCTCAGTAAAATCAAATAAAGGGAGGGAGATACTTAGAATTTTAATAACTGCAATGAACAATCTATCTCCCTGTCTGGCTACTAAAGAAGATACTGAATCTGGACATGTGGTTTATTAAAACAGAAGCGATAAGAGAAATGGAGAAGATTATAGAAAACAGACATATATACATGAAATACATTAGAAAAAAAGGGAAGTGATGTCAGTTAAATAACATCAAGAAGCCGGGGAAGGGAGTTGTAAAGCTCAATATGCCTCATGTATTTGCATATATATTTGTTGGTTAGACTTACTTTGTTAAGGTTTTGATAGGAAAAGCTACTACAAGCTTAATGGTGAAGTAAAGCATAGAGTGATAGATGGCAGTTCAGTCTGAAAGGATTGGTTTGAGAAGTGGCTTACAAGGCTTTCTGGCTTCTTAGAGTGTGAAAAGTGGAAGCTGGATATAACAAGAATGAAATCTCTTACAAGCCTCTTTCTGACACTTGGTTTGGTGAGGAAAAGGAAGAATATAATCTATTACCAGTTTACAAGTGAGCTTGCTTGATTTCAGTTCTTGTTTCCTTATGGACAAGAAGAGTGTTTCCTGGAACAGTAAATGGGACTTAGTATGATCTAAAGTGTAATGCTAAAAATTTGTTTCTCAAAAGAGTAGCTGTTCCCTTCTTTGGGACATACTATAAGGTGTACAGGTGGAGTTCACCTTTCCTTTCCCTCCACGTTAGCGTGCTCCAGAGCGGTGCTTGTGATTCAGTGCATATGACGCATGCAGCCGTGTAACTCCTCTGCAGCCCTGCTCCCATTGCAGTGACATGCCTGCCTCAGGCGGTGACAGAAAGATGACAGTGACTGTGATAGTGTCCTGAAATCAGTATATACGGCCCTCTGGTGAGGAGATGGTTCTGGAATGTGAACTTTGTCCTTTAATCCAAACACAGCAAGAGTCTGACTCTTCCCTCTCTCTTATCCCATCTCAGTTGTCTTTTTGTGGGAAAATCTCGACATTTGGTACATGGGCATTATGAATATGTGAGTACAGGGAAACAAATGTGGGATTTGTCATGTCTTGTGCAGGTTACCCAGAAGAGTCATTTAACGGCCACAAAAACCATGTCAGAGATTTCCAAAGGCTGCTTATGGCCATTTGCTGTTAATGCTAACGAGAAGTGAGCGTCCAAATCACTTGGATGGGTTTTGGAAAGTCTCAGCTAGATACATGTCTTCCTGGAGGAAATTACATTTGACAGGAGGCTTCTGATGCGGAGAGAGCAGGGGCATTGGAGGCAGTGTTTGAATCCATCGTATATCGGTTCAGAAATCTGCCAAATGTGCGATAGATACAGACGCTGATATCTACACCTCTATTCTGCTGTCAGCTAATAGAATATCCTTTATTTTTCTGCTTACTGTATATGCTGTTAAATTAGATAGAGGTATTTGCAAGGTGAATGACAAGTGTAATTGGCTATAAATGCTCCATTTAGAGAGATTGCAAACTATGTTTAAGTTACACCCAAGTGCACCTGTACTTGAGATGCAAAGTCGTTCAGCTCCCACAGCACCTTCATTACAACCATACTTCATCCTCCCACACAAATAGAATGTGAGGAAAATGATTTCTCCCCAAATGTGCATCTGCTGCAAATTATACCAGCATCATTAGCCATGCAGGTATAGCGAACCCAAATCTCATGCTACATGTTGGCGCTGATTGAAAGATGATACCTACTTGTGGAAAACAAAGGAAAGCTGAAAGAAGATCGCTTGACAAATTCTTGTTTGTTTGTTTCAAAGCATTTCCCAAATTCCTTCGTCTTTGCTGCGTGCTTGGAGGAGGTTTTTTTTCCAAAATTTTAATGGAAAAATTTAGTTTTAAATCCTTGAGAATGAGATTGAAGCCATGACTGAAAGGTGTTGCAGTTGATCTGGTTAGGGAATCGCTGTTGCTAAAACCTGGAGATAATTTTGATCGCATTCTTTGAGACATCTCCGGTTGCGTTTAGAAAACCAGGAATGTTTTTAAGAAAGGCTGGAAAAGTTCAAACTTCTTTTTTATTTTTTCATTTGAAAAGTCGTTAAGGCTGCTGGTAAAAAGGCTGGTTTTGAATACAAACAGCTTTTTATTAAAACACTTCTGAATAGTCCTCCTGCAAGGTAACACTTGTGACCAGAAAGAGAATGGTGCAATTTAATCGGTGCCTCCCTTTCATTGTCCTCATCAGCGCTGCGCTGGTTGTGTTAAAAGCATACATGTGCTCATTATCTTAAAAGCCAGGAATCTTGCAGGTTTCCCATTTCCAATTTCTCTTCTCCTTTCCTTCATTATAGTAAGTGGCAGTTGTGTACGAAGAGAACAGGTTTGGCCAAGGCAGTTTTAACTTCTTTTTGCGTCTCAGGTAATCTGTGTTCTCTGCTTTAATACAAAGTAGTCCCAAGGCTGCTGTGCACGTTCCTGTGTTCTTTCAAGCCACATCTGTCAAATCCGTACTTGACAGCCGGTCTGTATGGGTGTCGTACATTCAAAGCAAAGTCAGTTAAATGAAAGAAACTCCTAAACAAATACAGTACAGATTGTGCCCTGCTGCCAGCAATGTGGGACTGAAGTACTCCTGATTGCAGATCTAATCTCACTCTGATACCTGAGTAGCAATAATGAGTTGCTCCATTTTGTCGTGTCCAAGGAGGCTGTGGGATATCTTTAGGTATATGAAGTATTAGCACTCTTTAGGCTTTCTTTAGGTCTTCTGAAACAAGACCATGTTTCAGAAGGCAAATGGAAATTCAGGTACAAAGTGACAAAAGCCAGCTCTTGGCCTCTGCTGCTCAGCAAGTGTAGGAGTTGTTATCTCTGGGCTTTAATAGAGCCTCCGGATGCCTCCTGCTAAGGAGGCATAGACCTCTGCTTGGAGGGTAATTCTGGTGTTTAATGTTACAGGGAACTTTCTTTAATGCTAAACTACTTTATTTCTCTTTGAATCTTCCCTAAAGTAGTATGTGGTGTTACGCATTGCTGTGCTGAGGGCTGTATGTGTATTTAGTGACTTGTATCACTCCCAAAAGCTGCAGTCCAAACCTTAATCCAGCCTTCGCCTTGATCACCATGCCACATCTCTTGAAAGCATTTATGATCAGGGGACTGCGATTCTTAAAGCCAGTTCCACACTGGAGCTGACTTTCAGTAGGGAGTCAGGATGTTAAAAAAAGTATTAAACTGGTCCTCATTAGAAACTGGAGACATAAAAGTCTCCAGAGCCAGATTGTGACTGCCACTGCAGAGCTGTTTATGCAGCTGTTTATGCGGAGAGTAGCCCTCTAGGGATGGGCTGTTTGCTGCTGCTTCTGCTGCATAGATCCTGCGCCTAGATGCCATTGCTGGAACTTGGGGTTTGGGGTTCCTGCCCGAACAGTGGGAATTGTAATGATTGCCAAATGCCTCATTTTTCCCTCTGGAGAGGGGATGGGTTGTCACAGTACCTCTGCTCCACTTTCAGAACCCTGGGGCATGGGAAATGGGATAAAAACAAAGGCAGAGCAACTGGAAAACCTCTGACCTCTCTGCAAATGCTGCTTCTGGGGCTATTTGTTTCTGTGTATGGGCAGAGCATGTTGGGGAATATGGGTTTATTGCTGCCTGGGATATCTTATCCCTTTCCTTTCAATGAAATACAACTCCTCTTTCTTTCTGAAGGGCTTTGCAAATGACTTAAGGTGAGCTGAGGAGCTGTCACTTAACTTCTATGTCTCTCCTGCCAAATAACTCCACATTCTCTTTCTTGCTGTCTGAGCCACAGGTCCTTCTCTGCAGGGCTGGGACCTAGAAATTCAGGTCCCAGGCTTGGCCTGTCCCTCTGTCTTCTCATCCTGTCCCTTCCTGGCTCCCACTTTTGCCCCTTTCATTAGCCGAAATCTAGAATCTCATTGAAATAAAGTGAGTGAAAACACCTGCATGCTGAAGCAAATACATTTAAAAAGCCTTTCCCATCTCCATTATCATTGGCTGTTGGTATTGTGGACAAAGCCAGTAGGCTTGCAATTCCACCATTATCTTTACACACAAGGTCACATTAACTGTCTGAGCAGATGCCCCCAGTTTTGGAGGCAGCCACCTGCTGCAGATGAAACCCAGTTAACTGGCCTCACTGTTATAAAAACCCCAGGCAGTAGCTCTGCTAGTTCTTTGCCTGGGGAGAGAGGTGTGTGGGCTGCATTCATGCTCAGAGCTAGGAGTTTTACTCTCTCTTCTGTCTTTCTAAAGAGTCCTTCCCCTTATGGTAGGAGATGCTGTGATTTATAACACTAGTTGAGAACAATGTCTGTGGCATCTGTGGATTTTCCTTAAAGCAGGTGTAATTGCTTTATCTAGATCAGTATCTTTTTCTCCTTAATTTCCAGAATATTTTTAGACTGGTCTGTGATATGACAGGACCTGTTAAAATCTCTGTGTAGATTGGCTTGTAGAGTCTAAAAGGATGTGGTATAGGATTTGCTGTGTAAGGGGGCTGACAGCTATTCTTAAGGTGTTTAGATCTAATCCATACTAATGAGATAGCTTCTTATCAAACAGAACTTTACCATTTCTTAACTGCTTTCTGTCTGCTTCTGAAAACCTATGTATTAAATTACTGTGAGACAATAGTTTCTGAAAGGCATTCTCCTAACCTTAGTTTCCTCACTAAATTGAATGAATCCAGTGAAGTGTCTCTTAGAAACAAATCTTTTTTAAACCTGTACTCTATTCTTCTTAACCTCCCTGCCCTAAACAATTTCTGGGACAAGATGAATACCAGCCCGTGAAGATCATCACTACATATATTCTACTTAAGCATTTGCTTGGCTGATAGCCTGGAATAAGTCACTTTTGAGGGTTAAACAACTTCTGGGTCTATAGATGGGACCTCATTATGCAGTGTGTGAGCAGAGTTATTACTGGAAATGAGTCGTTCAGGTATGGTTGCTGAGTTCACTACGTAGAAAGCTCAGGCACTGTAGTTACCCTGGTGCTGCAATCTGAAACAAGGGGGTTAACCTTTCTCCCATGGAAACCTTCCACACTTTGCCCTGGTTTTGCTAATTTAGGGTTCTACCATTTTGCTGCTCCCTGTAGGGATTATGTCCTTGCTTCGAGATGTTTTGAATTGCTAATCTTTGTTTAAGCCTGGGCTAATGCCACTGCAGTCCAAGTCATTGGCAAAACCTTGAAATCAGAGGCTTCCAATTTGAATCTCAGATGTGCCTGGAAGGGAGCGTGCCTAAACACAGGGGGTGAATGATTCTGCCTTTGTACTTCAGTGGGATAACCAGGGCGACTGTTGCTCTGGAAGTGTGTTGCTTAAAGTGATCTCCATCTCCCAGCGTACTCTCTCATTACTCAGTACAGATGAACCAGATTGGGAACACCTCTTTTAGGAGTGCTCTGAGCTGAAACTTTGGCTTCTTCTTCAAAGCCAAACCCTGCTATGATGTGTCAACAAAGACTTGAAAAGTTTTGGGAAATAACAGGACCAGGAAAATGATCCACAGGCAGTTGCTTTCGTCATAATCTTTTTTTTTCCTAATAGAAAGTTACCTTCTAATGGCAGATAAAAGGGGGGTTCCCCTAGATTTATCCTCAGATGGGATTGGAGGAGACATCTGGATTGTTGGTTTGGACTTGCACAGGAAGGGGTAATTGCTTTGTCATGTTCAAAGAGCCACCAAACTACTAAAGGCTCCAAACTTTCATGCTGCAGCCTTAAATATCTGTGTCCTAGAAAAATCACTAAACCAAGTAGCTGCTTTTTGTACCCATCTGAAGTGCTTAGATGTGCAGGGTGAGTTTTGAAATCCCACTGAAATGCATAAAGTCATTTTAGATTAAGAGTTTAACTCATCTCTACTGCATGCTTAGAGTCAGATGGGATGAATAATGACTGGCTTGGATCGCTTTTCCTGCACAATAAATGACACTCAGAAGTATGTGGTTGAAATTCAGAGTGGAATAGGATACCCAGGTTTGTGTGTAGCTTTTTAACTGAGCTTTGGTTTCCTCTGACTGTACATTTCCATGGGAGCTGTCTAACTCTTCCTGAGTTAATGTGAGTAGATCTTCAAAGTGGTGGGGTTGCTGTATCCTACCTTTCTTTCAAAGACCCATATCCTTAGAGGGAACCTGTGTTCTAGTTAATATGATGGGACATTCCTCCTCCTATGCATGCCAAATCAGCACTAAAAATTCATTGACCAAATGCTTCCAAACAGTGCCAGATTCTCTTAGGATTGGCAGCACCAAGCAGTATGTTACTACATGCTCAGGGCTTTGCTCATAAACATGCTTCACTGTCTCTGTGATGGAAATGGAAGGTTAATTCAATGATGGCTTGCTTGCTTTCTGTGTGTAAATAGTGATCTGGAGGGTGCTGAGAGGATGCTCTAAAGGGGGTGTGTAATGCTAGAGATCTGTTCTCTATAAATGCCTCCTCAGTGACTCTCCTGCAGATGAAATAGCTGCCAGCACTGTGGTGTGCACTAAAATTGGCAAGGCTTTCTGTTTTCCAGCCTTCCAAGTGGGGCCATACTGTAAGTCTGACTTAGCCTGCCCTTGCTTCAGAGCAAAAATCTTTCTGATAAACATGTCCTTAACTCTTTCAGGACACCTTACAGAGGTTGCTTGCTGCTTTCTTACCTGCCCCTGGAGTTGCTGCATAACTTAAATCATTAACTTGTCCTTGCAAACAGTTCTCCCATTTCATTTTAATACTTCAAAGAATTACTGGACCTCATAATATTGATCTATTCACTTCCTACCCTTTTATAGCTGCCTGTATAATTTCTGATCCTTAAATCTGACAACTGTGTCCCCAAGATGACTGTTCTTAATGTTTAAATGATTGCCACCTTCCATCAAAAAAATACAGCATTAAAACAGGAAATACAGTGCAAAAGCAATAAAATAGTATGTCTGTGGATTAATTTCAGACTACCCTTTAAGTATGAAATCAATGTGTGGAATCTAACTTGAGTTTTAGCTAAAGGTAGATCGAAGTTCTTTAAGTGCTAACAAGAAATTACCTGGAAATAGTGCAAACTGCAAGTAAAAGCATCCAAGTTTTGTACATTTCATGTATATGAAACTGCACAAAAAGAATTATTTCAGAAAAAATGAGAGCTTGTGTTTTTATGTAGATATCAAAGGCACAGAGGGTTACGAGAACATCAGACACGGCAGTGAATGCACTCGGTCGTTCAGGGGTGCCATTTCCTCTCTGTTGAGCAATACAGTGCTTTATTTTTGCTGTTGAGCGGATTTGGGTTGCTGTGCTGAAGCACTGCGTCTAATTTTGGGGTATAACTTTTTATAAATGCAAAAAGTATTTCCCTCCTGCTCTCCTTCCTGCTCTGCGGACCACCAAAGCAGCTCCTAATGCAGTTTTAATTTATAACTCAACCTTTTCCTCAAGCTCTGGGACAAAGTTTCCCTAAAGTGCTTTAGAACAGAGGTCAGACTGATTTTTAAACCAGCCGTGAGAAGCCTCTTACGTGTAATGTAAACCCCAAGCTATCCAGCTCTGCAGTCTAACTAAGCTTGGAAGCTGCTGAGCTGGTAGGAGGGTAACTGTGCATAGAGCAGTTGTGTGGATCACCTCATATCCTCATAGGGCAGGCAGATGCTGTGGAAGGCCGAGTTTCCAGTTTTTCCTCTATTACTGTATGGTCCTTTTCCTCCAGAGCCATCCCTCATCCCTCAGAGACATCCCTCCTTAAAACAGGAGGTGTCTTAACCAATGCCATCTGCAACCATGAGAATCGCTTCACTGCTGCTGTCACACTGCACATCAGAACTATTACAGCCCCTCGCTCTGGATCTGTGAAGAGATGCAGCCTTGTCCAGCAGTCTTCCCAGAGCTTCTGGCTTTTGACTTGACATATTTGTCCATTCCTTTGTTAGCACACATAGCAGAGGAGCCCTAATCCAGCTTTGTCTGTTTGCTCTGGCTTCCTAGTACAAATGTCAGGTGTCTTTGAGCCTTCTATCTTTTAAGGGTAAAACAGGCATGAAAATCAAATAGAGCAGGTTTCAAATCGGGGCAGCTTCCAGAGTATGAGCTTCTGAATTTCTGTGCTGGAAAGCAGGTGCTGTTTAACAGTCTCCTTGCTTATCTGATGATCAATCTCCAGATAGTGAAGTGATAAATACGTGCCAATCCTACATCTATCGTCCAAGATAAGGTTGGATTGCTTGCTGCTTGTGCAGATGGAGTGTGTTAGGTGCCTGCATTTAGTTGGGACCATGTTATGTTACATAGCTGATGGTTACATTAAATGCAAATTAATGAGATTTGAACAATTCTTTCTTCTCCTTCCTCTTTCCAAGATGTATGACCTCCACGTACTCCCATTTTTCTCTCTGTTTTTACCCCATGCAACCAGAGGTGAACCACCTATGCAGACAGATGTTTTGAGGACAGAAAAGTGAGGTACTAGAATTCCAGGTTTTAAATATGTTTCAGCTCAATGTCTATGGTATCACCTAGAGAGTGGTCTTTCTTCAGAGTAAGATGACCCTGATAGTCTAAAATCTGCCAGGGTAGGAAGTCCTGTTGCAGAATAAACAATGTTAAGCTTTTCTGGAGGAGGATTAGATGGGAATTTCTGTAAGAAAAAGGAAGAATGAGTTTTAGAGGTTTTCCCTTACAAAGAAAGGGAGTTCACTGAGATTTATCAAATGTCAGGCAGGAAATTCAGCTTGGAAGAGCTGGGTAAGAAGGCTGCAATTTTGAAGTGTTGAGTCTGCAAAACACAACTCTGCTGAGTGATTTCAGTGACCCTGCCTGGAGATTCAGGTGATGGTGGCCGCTGAAGTTCTGGAGGCAGCAAACTCTGCCTGCATGAGAGCTTTGCAGTGCACAAGGCAAGATGACTTCAGAAGAGCTCCATCATCAGCCACCTACTTTCATTTTCCGCTGCTCCAACTTGCCTGGAGGGGTTTTCTCTAGAGCAGTGTATCAGGATTGGGCACGCAGCATCACTTAATAGTTGTCTTCTCCCAGCTGTAAGCCTCTCTTTTGCACTCTGTTGTGGCATCAGGATTCACTCTGCAAGGGCAGACACTGGACCTCGGTCACGTACCTGTCTGAACTACTAGAGCTGCTGAGAAGTAGTTGTCATTAGGGCAGACTGGCAAAATAAAGTCCTCTTTACTCTCCCAGCTGATTTATTAAACACAGGGTGTTGTTGGGGCTGCTCTAGTGTTGTCAGTCTTTGAAGCAAAGCCTGAAAAATGTGCTTTGCCTTGCTGCTGATGGGGTTGCTGGATAGAAGAGGGTGATTTAGCGGCTCTCCTCCTTACCTTCCATATGTTATCTGCCAGTTGAAAAGCTGTTGGTAGTGCCAGGGTGGTGCTAAGCCATAGGAGGTAATTCTCCTTCCATGTGCTGTTGGTAGGAGAAACCTTTGCACAGAAACTGCCACTTCAACCTTCAGTTTGCAAGAACAGAAATATTAACCTTTGTGTAAGGAGGAAAGAGAAGGGAACCTGCATTTATCTTCCGATGGGAGGAACATGCAGTTCCAGCAGGTTTGACTGGGCTCACATAAGAAGGTTGTTTAAATGCTATACCTTGGTTGTGGCCACTCGCTGTCTCTTCACATTGTCTTCTCCTTCCTTTTTTTAGTGTTTTCCTATCACTCTTTAACATGTTAGAAAAGATTTCTGTTTCTTTTGGAGAATGGGGAATGGCATGCAAAAAGTTAATAGTAGAGGGAAGCATGGCTGTGGTCAGGTCTGCCATCAGATCAGTTTCAGGTGCTAAGCAGCAATGTAGAGTCAAAATACTGAGCAATGAAGCATTAGGTTGATACATCTCAATTTGTTTCAGTCCTCTGGAACCTGAAAGGAAATCTACTACTTCAAATCCCATCATGAAATAATGGCATTCCTTCTCTTCTGCTTCCCTCCCTGCTCCCCTGGGGAGAGATCAGGCAGTTTTAGATAACCATAGGCTTCATTCGTGTGGCATAATGATATTGTAAGAGAGAAGATATTTAGAAACAAGCAATAAACAGGCTGGAATCAGAGTCTCAGCCCACTCTCATTGTGGTTGATGGGAGGGGGAGTATGGTTGTCTTTTGGGAGAACTGCTCTTGTGCTGTTTTTGCTGCCTTCCCTGCTAACTTCAGTTCCTTAATGGGCTGTGATGTCCAGTTCCTCACATACCCCTGGTTCTTGGCATCAGATGTAAGCGATGACTTTTGAATGACTGAAAAGTGATGGAAGAGAGAGGGAAAGACAGTGTGATCCCGTGACCTTACAAGCTTCCTGCAGGTGCAGCTGTCTTGAGAGCCAAGAATTCCGTTCCTCATGATGACCATTTATTTTGGGACTCTTCTTCTTGCTCACCAACCTCAGTTTTCAGCACAATGAGATGCCCTTCTCATGGGCAGTAGGTCAGTCAGTAGGTCAGCCAGTTCTCCATCCTGCTTTCCATAAAGAGGCCTGTTACCCTGTGATGTAGGCAGGCAAGGAGGAGCCTGCTCTCCCAGATTTTCCAGGATGGCACATGAGCAGTCTGTAGCCTGCGGTGCTCTGGGCAAGAACAAGTTCTTTTTGATTCCAGCTGTGGTGTATTGGTAAACTGCACTGTATGAGGAACAGCTTTAAACATCCAGATCCTCCAGGACGAGATAAGCATAATTGCATATTTGGAATTAGCAAAACTGCAAGGATCAAAGCAATCTCCTGGATGGATGGCTAGATCAAAGGAGAGACTTTGAAAGGAGAAAACATGGATGTTAAGTTCTCCATCTACACTCTATAAATACAAGATGCCAGCGGTAAAGAGGACATAGGAATAAAAGGAGCTTTTGCACATTTCTCAGCAGGAAATAATTTAGTGTCTGACTAGTTTGATTTTAAATTATGATAAAATAACAGGCACAGAACTCCAGCACAAACAAGGTTCTCCTTTTAAAAACTGGGTCTGAATCCTTATTAGGATATAGGATAAAATCGTATCTTCTTCCATAAATTTACATGAAAGAGCAGTATCATGTTTCTCTGCTTGAAAAACAGATGCCACCTGACTAACCAGCAAACTGCGACGTATCCAGAAATCTATAATGGAAGTCAATTACTTGCTCTCACTTTAAATCACTCCCTGACATTCAAATAGAATCAGAGAATACAGATCTCTCTTCAAGCAGAAGGGGCCCAGCAATGTGCATGGCAGGTTGAAAATATGCCTGCTGCTTGTTGTGCATGTGGCTGTTAAAAGCATATGGTATTCTGGATGACAAACAGCACTGGTAATCAGCTCAGGCTTCATTATCTTTTGAAGGGGGGATGCTGGTCAATCTTATCTTGACCAGCCTGCAGATGTGGTTGTTCTGCTTGAGAATTGACTGTGATACCTTGACAGGGTGAAGGTGGCAGCCCATGGAACTGGGGTGAGAGCTGAGCTGTGAACTTGGAACAGAAGCATCTCAAGAGTCTGTGTGTATGAATTGTCTTGTCATATCTTCAGGGATTGAACTCCCACGCTGACATGTGCATCCTGCTGCAAGGAACGCTAATGAACAAATACTCCTTCGGTTAAATGAGATGTTTCAGGGGATTATAAAAGCAGCTTTCTGGGAGTCAGAAATAAGCTGAGCAGCAGCTTATGCAAGAAGAAAGTGCCAACTGTGAATGTCTGTACACCTAGCCTGTCACCCTTACCTCACTCTGTGTTTGTGGATCTGGAAGTATTTAAAGGATTAGGCAGCCCTGAGGATCTCAGTGTTGGACTGGACTGGAGTTTGTTCACTAAAATCCTATTGTGAATCTGGCCTCTCAGGCCCGTCCCATAGTTTGGCAGTGAAAATATGGCAGCCTGGAGAAAATGCCTGGGTCTTAAGAATAAGATTGACTTAACTTTTGTGAAGGGACATTTAGAACATGGCAGCATTAGTGTTACCTTTTGCTACAGCTGAGTTTTCTGCCTGAGGCTTCCCTTAATTACACTTTGGATGGGAGACAGGAAAGAAAAGCATCCAAAAGAACAGCCAGCACTGTCGTGCCTGGCTCCTCTTCTTTTCTGAGCAGATAAAGCTGAGAGGAAAGAAAGCATCTTGCATTGTACAGTGCTGTTTTTCCAGATTCTGGGATCAGTTAACTGCCAAGCACTTTCTAATCCAACCAAATCAATTTGCAAGCTTTCATTAATACTCTCAGGTAATCTGCAAGCTGTTTACCCCCTGCGTTATTGGAAGGGCCATTAATACACAGGATAATGGATACCTCAGGGAAGACAGACATTAAGTTAATAATTAATGATTAGAGAGGCCTTGAGGCAACTGAGCACATTTACCTCTGTGAAGATACTGAAATTGCGTTCCTGTAATTTCAGCTACTCCCTATGGTTGATACTTGGAGCTGGGTTGGAGCCTGGCTCCACACTAGATGTTCTCTCCCTGGATTGCAACGTGTAAAGTGTTCATGAGAACTGCTGGGCTTGTCCGTGCTGTCCTGTTAGCCTATGCCTGAGCAGGGGGAGGCGTGTGGGGCTAATTCCTCCTGACAGGCTCCTCTGGTGCTCTGCTTGTACTGTTGGAGCTTGCTGCATGCCAGTTGTGGGTGCTGATGTGATGTGAAGTGCTGATGCCTTCGCTGTCTTCTGAGGACACTGTAGAACACTGTACAACCTCAGGAAGGGCTCTGTGAGTCAGAAGGAAGGGTGCAGGGTGGCTCCTGTGAGGAACATGCAACCTAAACATTAGGCCTGGGCTTCAGTGAGCCAGGGAGCTGGTATTCACTGAAGAAGCCTCTCAGAAATGGTAGCAGAGAATCCAGCACAACTTTAATCCGAAGGTCAGGATCAGGATAAGCCTTAGAAACTGTGATTTTGGCTGGCAGGTCTTGTGGTGCAGTAATCGCACTTCACCTCTGCAGTTCACTGCTTGCACAGTCTGCATGAATCGATGGCGTGTGTTCGGCTCAGCTTTTTGTAAGTTCGTCTTAAACTTTTCTTCCCTCCTTTCTGCACCATCCACAGTTGGTGCAGAAGTTCTGGCTCCCCTCTGAGCAGTACCCAGTGTCCATTCCCTGTTCTCTCAGCCCATGAGACTGCCTCTGAAGTTTCCTTTCTGTGTGCCACACTGTGATGATTTTATCCAGTTTTCCCCAGAGTCTGTTCTCCTACAGCAGCTTTGCCCATTCCAGGGCCAAACTAAGCCTATTTGGGGGCTGTGGCTGACCCTATTGCTGCCCTCATGACAACACTGAGCACATGCCTGTGCCAGGATAGCCCCAGGGTGTTTGTGCAGAAAGACTTTAGCACAAGCATCTACAGATGTGAAGAGAAACTGACCTGGGTGCAAGACACCCACATTTGTGGCCCTTCCGGGGACTTTCACAATGCAAGCATAGTACCAACATCCCCACCCCTGTGTTTGGGTGAATTTTTGCCAATTACTGGAATGTCTAAAATAGCATTAGACAGACACCACCCCCTCCTTCAATTTATAACCCTTCAGTTCTGAAGAATCTGCTTGGGAAGTGTGTTTAATTCTTATACCTGTTTTCCACTCGGAGCCTCTTCACTCTGGATGTGAGAACAGCTGCTCTGAGCTCCTTGTCTTTCATCCGGTCTCCTGGAGATTAGGTCTTATCTGGCTCTAAGGTGTAATTTGTTTGTAACTGTCTCTCCTTACTCATCAATTTCAATGATGTTAACGTGGTGCTTAAGCCAGTTCTTCTGTTAAGTTTCAGGGGTTTTGTATTCCACAATCCAATTTTGCATTATTGATAAAGTCTTAAGCAGGGGATTACTTGAGACATGAGCTTTCTGGTGCATTAGTCATACCTGAGTTGTGTTTTTCAGAGGAAGCTGGTCTCCTATTTAGGCCAGTTACTTGCCTGTCTGGCTGCTTCTGCTCCTTTCTAATGCTGATATTACTAACTCCAGGCATAACTGCAGGCTTCTCTTGTCAGGGAGCAGCAAGGGAGAATGAGCAGGGAGCTGAGGGTGACAGCGGGACAAGCAGTCTGTGGCCTTCCTGCCACGCAATGCAGTCTCACAGTACCTCAGCAAGAGCAGTTGGGCAGGTCTGGTGACACAGGTTGCTTCTATCGGCTGGTCAGAGTCTCTGCCAAGGTCTGGAAGTCAACCTTGAGCTGTGGGGAGTCCTAAAGGCACGTGTGGGAAAGACTGTAGAGCTTGTTGATGCAGTCGAGGCCCAGACATGTAGCTCCTGAAATACAAACATCTCCCTATGGACGGGTATGCTTTGTAGCCTTGGATCCACAGTGATTTTCATGTACCACTTATAAGTCTAAGGCAATGTTAAAGCTGATTCCCCTTCCCTCCCCACCGACTTCAGCAAGATGATCTTAAAGACATTGAAACTAGTGACAGCCTCACTCAATCTGTTAGCTGAGTGGCAGGGTACATCCTTCTTCAGTCATCACCACAAAACACAGGGCTGCCGTTACAGACTTGCTCACAAAACAGCACCAAGCAGAAAATGTAAACCAAATTAAAGCACTTGTTCTCTCTGTTGCAAAATGGAGGCGTTTCTTTCTGTAACAAATTTATGTCTTGGGCTTTCTATGGCTAATTCATGTTTCTGTAAACCACTGTAGACCTGTCAGAAACAAGGTATTGACAACCCCAGTGTGCAACTCAAAATAGACTTGAAACTACTTGTGCAATGGTTCTTTCCTCTGAGGGTTTTTTAGCGTCATTTGCAGAAGTGTGCAGTGAAGTGTGACTTGTATGCAGCCTGGTTTTGCTTTGTTTGACTTGTGTATTATCACTTGGATAGGGCAGTGATGATGGAGCAATGGTACTCAGAGGACGTGCTCCTGCACTTGATGTTACATGCACATTTCAGAGTTGGTCCTCCTCATCTTGTTCATGTTCCTTAGCACACACTCACTGCTGCAGTATTTCATTGCCTTCCAGATGCACCATAAAGGCTCAAATAAATCCTTCAGCCTCTCTTCTATTACATGGGTGGAGGGGGAAAGAGGAAATAAAAAAGACATAAAATTGCATTCTCTTGTGAAATGTCTTGGTGCCTGGGATGAAGGCCATGGCTTCATTTTAGAGACCATGGGGAAGGCTGGTGCTGTTGAGGCAGGACACCTCTCACCCCCTCACAGGGGTGTCTTCTGAGCTGATCCAGCAGTGCTGTGACCTGTGGACTGTGAGTGTCTTGCACACGTGGCACTGATCCACCCAGTGACTGTCACACAGCTGAGAGCTGTGCCTGGTCCCATGTCAGAGCCTGCCCTGGTTGCTCAGTCTGGGTGGCTGGATCCCAGCTGCTCTGCCTGTTCCTGTGAACCTCTGCACTTGAAACTATTGCATATCCCCACTGAGCTTCCTCTAGCCTCTATTAGCTGAAGATTTGACAGGCTTACATTCCTGTTACAATTCCCAGTCCTTTAACTCCCTCCTTCCACGCCCCAGCCTCTACAATAGAGGGTTAGTTTTATAAGCCTTATTAGAGTCTCATCTTTCAAAGCTCTTGGGGGCTATTTGGCTTGATAAAACACCGCATAAATTGGAGTGGCTGTTGATTTTGGAGTCTTTCTTACAAGACAATTGTGTTTCCAATTAGGGATTTCCTTCTTTTACATGTACAATATGTTTTTTTTCTTTGCTAGATGGCTTCAAATGCCTGCCATATGCTGATAAGCTCTATGCTAGACCTTTTGTCTTCTCCTGCTGCATGTGTACAGGACAAAGTGCACAGTAGAATAGTGGATACAGCTCCCCAGATCTGTTGCCAGTCATATAAAGCCTGATAGAAGACGGTGTTTGTTCTCCCTAGCAGCTGTGGGGATGTACAGAAAATGCAGTAATGAAGGTGGATGCTGGTTGGACACTGCCAGATGTGGAATTATTTGGTTTATAAGACAGCCTCATCAGGCTGAGAAGGCAAATGAGCAGGGCGGGAGTGCTGGCATGTGCTGATAGGCATGGACTGTTGGTGGGTGTGTTGTCTCCTTGGTTAAGAGGCCTGGCCACTGGGTGGAAGGCTCATGTGGGGTCCCACAGAGCCTTCATCTGAGGATCAGGGTGAGTGAGCATGGGCCATTTTGGGGTTCAGAGGCACTTATCACCCAGGCCAGATATAAGTGAAGGATCGCAATGATCTTTTTGCTAAGCCTTTCTTTACTTCTTTTTGTCTAGCCAAAAGGACTTGCATCCTGAATTAGTCTTGCTCGTAATGGGGTTGCAGAGTTCCCCCATCCCTCACCCCAAAAAGTTACCAGAGAAATGAGAAAGCCAGGCTTATTAGAGGATGTTCCCTCTTGGGATAACATGAGTTCTGATTTGGGGGACAAAAGGGATCTTTTATCTTTTAGAAAATGCCTGACTGAAACTGCCTGTGAAGCAGGCCTGGGTGGTGCATGCAGGTATGTAAGGGTGGTAATTCATATTTTTAGGAAGAGTAGGAGATAAAACTTCCTCTGGAGTCTGTACCATACTCCAGCACGCTTGTCCTCTGGTAGTGGCCTGTGCTAAAAGCACATCAATAAAATTGCTGATGCTGCTGGTGAGTAACAAGGTAATTACAAAGGATGGGGAGGGGACATAACTAAAAATCTGAAATAGTAGTTAATGCTGTTTCTATTAAGTTACCAGCATTAAATACATGGCTTACTGCATCTCTAACTTTTAGTGCTGTAAAATGGTGCAAATTGCAGACTTAAGAGATCATTAGAAAAATACACAATGGATTTATCTTCATGAATAAAAATGATGCAACAGAGAGCTTTTTGCTTTGTGGATAAGCAGATACAAGTCAAGACAAGAAAGACTTTGTTCCCACTTAATGTTTCTTAAGAACAGCAAATCTGATTGTGCTCCAAAGGTTACGCTCTATGAGCGGTTAAAGCTGTGTCTTAACCTCCTTGATGTAAATAGTTCGTAAGATGAAATATGATGCTCTTCCGAGAATATTTTGCTGTTCCCTGGTGACAAATCAAGAGAATGTTTTGTGCTGATTAAGTCACTGTCAGAAGGTCAGGGAACTGGTTTAGAAACCTCTGAAATAAATCGCCTGCTCTTCTGCCCCCCGTCCATTTCTCATTCAGCTCTGTTCCTGCCCTGGAGATGCTGGAACCTCAGCTCTGACTCCCCCTTCCCTCCTGGGGAAGCTTGAACAACAGAAACTTCATGCATTGGTGTCCACCAGCTTCATTGCAGAACAGCTCCTGCTGTGCCCCACAGAATGAAAAGGGAAGGTTAGGTTTTCCCTGCCCTTGAGCTGGTTATGTTGATTGTGGCTATTCAGGTTTTACTGCACCCAGCTTTAAGCTGCAGTGAAACTCTGCAGGCTCTTATTCGAGCATGGCTGGAAAAGAACCCAGCAGAGTGTCTTGTTAACCCAAGCAAGTCTAGAAACGATGTACCTCCCTCCTCTGCTTTATTTCATACCTGGCAATGAGAGAATGTGCATATTCCCCACTTCTGCTTAGCTAAGCTTTCTAGAGGACTGGTCTTTCAGGTTGTAATGTCACAGTTAACCTGGATGTGGGTACAAATAAAGCAGTTGCACAGCCACTGCAAGGTGGTACAGTAGTGACTGTGTGCTGACACAAGCCTTTGGCATACTGCACCTCACTCCATCTTGAATCGTACTGGATACCTTTGAATGGTGGGACTTCTTGGTCCAGAACTGGTATCTACTGGTTCTGCCTTTTGCTTTCCCAGTCAATTTTGACCCCCTGCAACAGTGCTCTTGGAGATGGGGCACATTGCTCTGGCGCTGCCTGGTGCCTGCTGGGAGTCCCTGGCTCACGGGTGACCCCTCTTCAATGCTTCAGAACAGCACTGCACAAGATCTTGGTTCTACCAGCATGGGATGGGCTGCTCTGCAAGTGTCATTTGGTACTGGACTGCTGCACTGTCTGCTCTCTTCTTCCCTGGAGCTCCTTGAGGTCAAGCACTTGCACCCAAATCTGCCTGTGTTTGTACTACAAACCACAGATGGCTGTAACTCTGGGACCTTGCTTGCCCTCCTGCCATCTCATGTCAGGTAAAGCAAGCATTTTTCAGCAGTGCTAGCAGTAAAACACCACTGGCTCATGCCAAAGAAGACTCAGTGCTTCAGTCTGAAGGTTAAGGAGCCATGCAGTCATGTACAGTGACCCCAAAGAGCATCAGGAGTGGGAAGAGTGTAAAAAGGACTGTCGCAGAGGCCTGTGGGATTGTATTACAAGCCATTAACCAAGCATAAATTCTGTTATCATCATTACTATTTTCAGTACAAAGCTGAAGAGATCCAGGAGCTTTAGACCAGATCAGGGCTCTGTATCATCTAGCCATTATAGCTTTTGATATGCAGCCAAGTTCAGCCTCTCCCAAACTCGAGCTTTGGCTAGCAAGGGTTTGAAAAGCTTTTTGCTCTGTTTTCTAAGTGGACGAGATGTATCACCAGGGCTGCAGCTTTCCTTTTCTCCCATTTCCTAAAACAATAAATATTTTTCATAGATGGACCTAATGGTTTAAGCACAACCTGGCAGTTCATGAAATATGTCCCTGCTTTAATCAGAATCCTGAAGCAAACGAGAAGGGAAATAAAAAGCCAATAATATGCTTGGTTGTGTGCACAAAAGTAGAATGAAATATATGAAGCTAGTAATGGCTCTGCTGTCACATCTTAAAAACATTTGCTTTGACTTGCATAAGTGTCAATTCAGCTTGCACTTGATACATTGCACCATGGATAGAGTGGCTGGCTTTTAAAATCAGGTCTCTTAACAAACCTAGAGATACTCTGTAAGTAGCTACTCTGTATTGTTGGGTAATGATGGATATAGCAGAGAAAGCTTTTTTCTTTAAAAGCCCAACTTTTATGCTGCAATTTTTTCTGCCATGTCTCTGCATTAGGGAAGGAGCCCAGCAGCTTCTCAGGCACAAAGCATGACTGAAGGCACATCTCTTTTGCCAGAGTTCAACCTCTTGCCCATTTGCTGGGGAGGTGTGTTGAGCCAGGCCTCGCGCTGTGCCAGTGCAGCTTTCCAGGTTCTGGGCAGCCTGGCTGGGAAGAGAGTGGAGGAGCTGGGGGCAATGTGTGCAGTTACCTGGAAATGTTTGCAAAGCTCAGCCTCCATTTGTTCAGCCTTCTGTTCCACTGCACATCCTCATGGTGGTCCTCTGTGCCTGCGTGTTGTAGCTTTCAACTGGCCTACAGGAGATGAGATTTCTCTGCTGCTCATTCTCTGATGGAAATGCCTCTTCTCTCTCACACTTTCTCCTGTCACATCATTTGGCTGGTCTTGGAAGGACTGAGTCTCCAAACCCATCTAGAGCCTCTGTTGTTTGCAGGCAGTGAGTGTGTGACAAAACCTCTTCCGTTCTAGGCTATTTGATCTTATTTCTGTGTCTTGGGTGTTCAGGGACACCCAGTTATTTCTGCCCTGTTTGTGCTATTGTGACAACTGGAATGCAACACCTCCGGTACCACAGAACAATCTCTTTTTTGATCCCATGTGGATCACAGAGCTCCTGGCAAGAAGCCTCCCGGCTGCCTGCCTCCAGCCTGGCTGCTCCCTTACATCACTGCATGCCTTGGAGCCTTTTGCTTTTGGTTTCTTGCCTTCTTTGGCTTCCTTCACTTCTTGTCTTTATTCTTCTCCATCTTCACTTTTTCTTCTCTCCCTCAAAGCGTGCTGCACAGAATAGCAGGTTAGATCTCCTGAAAAGCAGTATCACTCCCTGCCACCAGCCCATGATGGTGGAAATCAGGCTCTCTGTGTCGCTTGTTTCCTTTGTTTCATTTGATTTGCCTTTCTGTTGTAAGTTGTTCCTTTATCCCTTCCTAGAACTTTGTAGTCCTCTTCCTGTTTTATGTCTACTGTATATCAAGGCCTTGTATCGGTACTAATGCTCTTCCTCCATGTCTGTGCTTGCAGGTCTTTGCATTGCTTATCCACTTGCCTGGATGTCCCTCCTTCCACAGTCGCATCCCACCAGTTAAGCATGTGTCCAGACCTTCATTCCAGTGCTCTGCTTTGAGTCACCTCTGCTTTCCTTCTCTCTGGGCTGGAGAAATCCCCTTAATGGGCCCTTGAGTGCTCCGTCCTTTGAGTGCAGCACCATCCGCTTTGCTTTGTTCAGCTGGTAGCTGCTCTGAGCAAAAACTCTAGGCAAGGTGAAATGACTTACAAGGGGCTGTAAGTTAATGCACCTTGCACTGGGCAAGGCAGTTTACCTTACCACTGCTTCTCAAGACTTTACAGCCTCTGATTTTCTTGTCATACTGCTATGTTATTTACTCTGGAGA
The DNA here is from genome assembly GCF_028554395.1 of Pezoporus wallicus. Classification (NCBI taxonomy): domain Eukaryota; kingdom Metazoa; phylum Chordata; class Aves; order Psittaciformes; family Psittacidae; genus Pezoporus; species Pezoporus wallicus. Next base: position 372,387 of record NW_026639688.1, read on the forward strand.
CCATTGAGGAAATGGCTTTGAGTGTTTCTCAAACACTGAACAGCAAGAGCCGGATTGGGATGTGTGAATTGCTGAGAGCCTTAAGTGACAGCTGTTATACTTGTGACCTTTGGGTGAGGAAATCATAGGCTATGAAACCTCTAGAAAGGCTTTCTGCCACTTTATTTGCTTTGCCCAAGGTCCCTGAGGCTCACTCAGAAATGTGCTTCTCAGGACTGTTTAGTGCTTGCATGTTTATAGTGCAATGGAGTTAAAAGCACTTGGGATTTGCCTTGCTGCTGGAAAAGCTGGGTGGGAAACTGGGCTGCCTTGGAGGCTTTTTAATCAGGATTAAAGCTTTCCTTACTCTGAGGATAGGAATGGGAAGGCTTTTGCCACAGTGTTGTTGGATCAGTGGGAAGGGGGATTCATACCTAGGATTAGCTGTTATCCTGCCTGAGGGGCAGCCACATGGCATGTGGGAGGATAAACATATCTGGACTTTTCCAGTGCCGTTTCTCCCTGCAGGCAGTTTTAGGGTTTCCGAACAGAGCCCTTTCATTGTTTTGTCCTCTCAGGGAGGGCAGAAATCCCTGGATAAAAAAGAGGGACCTAGTTCAGAGGGACAGTGTGCTTTAAGCAGGCATTTTGTCTTCATAATACCAGTCCCCCTCCCTCTGCAGACTTCTGCGGCTCGCCAGGTAACCTTACTCACTCTATGGATGGATGAGGAAGCAGGAGCCTCCTTTGCAGAGCAGGGAGATCCTTCCTCCATTTCTGCTTTGATATTTGGGATCTAGCTTGCCAGATCTTTTCCTTCAGCACTGGTTTTAGAGGAAGAGTCACCCTCTTCTGCCCTCATCTCAGTGATCTTGACCTCTTGGGCAATGAGCAGTATTAATGTGGATCCTCACAGCTATGATCATTCCACTGGCTAATGTGGTTCTCATTAGAAATATAGCTGAGCCCTTCCATAACTCAGGAAGTGGGTGGTGGAGCGTTACAGGAGAGCAATTGAACTGTCCATGGAACACTGCTGGAGCCTGTAGTGTTTTAAGGAGTCAAGGCCATGAAGAGTGATTGCAAAGGATGCGTTGTATTTCTAAATTCATACATTATCTCTCCCTCTGGATGCTGCTCATGTGTGTCTGAAAACTTAGTTCGAAGGCAGCTGTTCCTGGCTGCTGACTCTGAAATACAGGGAGGAAAATACCCTCTTTATCACAAGGTGACCCCAGAGATGACAGTCTTAGTAGGCTTGGGAGATGCTTCCCTTCCCTATCAGAAATTAGTTTCTTCCATGCTGAGGTCTGGCTTTGTGCTGCTCAGCCCTGGAGGTGCTGTCAGCAGTGCCTGTGCTGGTGCCCTTCTTGGAAGTGTGCTTGTATCTGAAGTCCAGGGGCAAAGCCCTTTCTTTCTGAACATCGAGGTGGTGTTTCATTCTTTCCCAGGTTGGCTCTAGGATTGTGAGCTCAAGATATTCCTGACAAAAAGAATCTGTCCATTGCCAGATTTGTAAGGCTAAAATCTGGGAGATGGAGTCTGATTCCCTGCCTGAGACTCTGTGACCTTGGGTGAGTCCTGCTGGTGGTGTGGGTGGCTGAGATTAAAGCTTGAGATGGTTTTGTCCACAAAAAAAGTGCTTTTGTAGCTATAGGATAAAGAAACAAATGAACAATCCAGGCAATGTGGGGGGTTTATCTACCATTACCTGGGGAAAAAAAATACCTCAAGCAAACTTGGCTGGAGTCCCTGTTCACTTAATCCTTTTCTCCTTGATGAATGCTGTGAGTTCTTGATGCTGGAGCATATTCTTCAAGAGAAGTCTGCCTGTTAGTATGCTAAGAGGCAATTTAATATTGAATGCACACTTGAAGAAGCAGAGTTCTTGACTAGAAAGCAAACAGGACCAGGGAAGGGGATACAAATAAATAAATAAAGCAACCCCCAACCCGAGTTTCACCTTAAATTCCCTTTTAAAAACAGGTAGAGCTGATACCACCATTTCCTGCTAATTTATCACTGTATGAATGCAAAACAAGCTGAGCAATACAACAGTCCTCTGGTGATCAGTTGTGTGCTGACAGCCTGTGGCTGTCCTCCTCTGAATGCAAGCACGGCTGGTTGGGATTTTTTGCTGTCCTGCAAAGCCAAATGCCTCGGGCAGGTTTTAGCCACCATTTCCTGCTGCCTCTGTCATATAAATAGTGCACTGACAGCTGGGTTTTGTTGTTTTACTTTAGACCCTCTGTCTTCTGTGAGATGGTTTTCAAACAGATCAGGGCAGGGGAAGAGTTGTTGCAGCACAATATATGGAAGACATGTTAAAGCTCCATCTTCACTGTGTCAGCTTAAAGATAATGGAACATCTTTGCTTGTTGCCATTGCTGGAGCTCTGCCTGTTCTACCCTTGTCATATCTGCAGGTAACAGCTGGGTAAATAAAGCTCATATGCAAATGGCAGGATTACCATCTTATTATGTTCTCCGCTCAGCAATATGAGCTGGAATTATCGCTGTTCCCTTTTCAAGGCTGGAGATATGCACTCAGTTCAACAAGTGATGTAAAGCTGGAGACTTATGGTGTGTAGAAACTTCTGGGGTGGCTGGGAAAGATTCTGCATTTCAGTGCCTGTTACAGTCCTCGCCTCAGTCCTGGCACTTGTACTAAAGCTGCCCACAAAGCTTACTAATCTCTGCAGCAGACAGATACAGTCCTGTGATGCCCAGCACTGTTGTAGGTACTGTTGGTTTCAGATGGTGGCCCCTGGCTGAGTTGTCTGGTTTACCCGAACATGCACTGATTCAGCAGTGAAACCCACTGCACTCTCTATCCCCATCTCACATCCAGGACTTTCCATCCTTTTGCAAGCATCTTTTTTGCAAACTCTCCATATTCAGAGGCATCCATTGCTGTTCTGACATCCCTTCTCCTTGTCTGAAGCAACTTCCCTTAAGCAGCTCCTTACAGGGCCTGCAATCCCCTACAAGTGGTTGGAGCTGTGGCTTTGCCAGAGCAGTGTCTGGGCTTCCTGGAGACATTGAAAGGCTTCACTCTGCCCTGTGTTTGCACTTCTGAGCCTCTCTGAAGTGAAGGAGAGCTGTTCCCTGTTCTGTCCTAAGGATGTGTTTCACCACTGCAAAGTCTGAGGGAATGGTGGGATTTGAGCTAATGCAGCAGGTGATGTCCTGGTGTTAGGGCTGTGGTTTTTGGCTTCTCACCTTGAGATGCTGTGTGTCATTCAGCTGCCTAGAGCTTTTTCATCTGTTCTCTGTCCCCCTTAATGGTTGCCAATAACAGAGAAAGCATTGGCAAGCTTGAGGAGACTGAATCAACCTCTGCTTGTGGTGGGAATAGATAGAGAAATGGGGCTCTCCGCCCCCTCCTCTGGGCTTTGCCAGGGGAGAATCCCTTCAGTGACAGAAGACTCCTCTTGAGGACAGTGCTTTTCCTTCCCTCCTACCGCCTGAGACACGAATTGTCCCGCCATGCTCTGTGGGTTTAACTTCATTACAAAAAGTGTCCCTGCTGAAAGCCAGTGCCCTTCACAGGTGCTAAGGGAGAAAAATGTGCCTGAAATAGCCCATCTGGTACGTGTCTTTTGATTACTTCCCCCCTTCCATCTCACTACCCCTATTACCAAGAAATGCCCAAATGCTGTTAACAGTCCATTCCCCTAATAACAGTGCTGCTTCATCAAGTGCAGCCTCCATTAGAGGAGAAAGTGAGGAAGGTTTTTTTCTTGTGATGGAGAAGGAGGAAATCATGTCGGGAAAATGGTGTTTGGGCCCAGAGGAGGGTAGGGAAGGGAAGAACAGCCTGAGGGCAAGAGATAGTGGAGCTGCTGTTCTGTCAGTGTGATGGGCCAGCAGGCTTAGAGGAGGCAGTGCAGAAAAGCTGACCTAACACAACTGCATTTGGGCCTTCACATGCTGTAGGCATGTTGCACTGTGCAGCAGCAAGTCAGGTCAGCCTCCACTTCCACTTAGTCATTCTGGAGACATGCATATGATCTCTCCCACAGAAAAATGTAGTGTTGGCCTTAAAAAACCCAGTTATGTTTGTATCTGGGATAGGAGATGTTTGAAAACCAGTTAGATGGGGCACTGAGTTTGAAACTAGCAGAAGAGAAGGTATGCCTAGGAGTTAGAGGTAGCTAAATGAGGAAATTAGTTGCTGACGTAGTGCAAAGCCCTCCAAAGCATTTATGCTGCAGCATCAGATGTCAGTGAAGTTGCTGCTTTTCTCTGGTTGTGTTCCAAAATGTCTGTTTCTTCCTGCTCACTCCTCATGCTCTCAGCACGACCGCAGCATAACCCTTTGTCTTGGCAGTTAAAATAAATATGTAGGGGTAGTGACCTATCATCTCTGGCCTCTGTCTGGACACAATAAATTGCACTGTCTGGACATCTGTGGTGAGCAGTAGATTTGTCTCTTGGGTTAAGCAGAACTTCAGTGGAGGTGGAAGGAAGCGGTGAATTTCTGAACTGTGGGGAGATACTTGTTTGTCTTCTCTTGGTTTGCTGCTCTTCTCTACACCTTCCTGCCTGGCTTTTGGGTAGTCACTGAGACCTCTTCTTCCCTGTGTGAATTAGCAATAAACCCAAAGTGCCTTTTCCCTGTGTCCTGCTTGCCTGGGCAAGATTTTAGCCAGCACCTGATGCTTGGGGAGGGAAAAATGGGACGGTATTTCAGTCTCTGTTTGTACTACCTTTGGTACGTACCTTCCATCACCCTGCATGTGCTTTCTGTTGGTACAGAATAACAGGCTGCTGAGTAATTGTGGTCTTCCCACAGGAAGTGTGGCCCTGCAGTCTCTGCAGAAGTTAGAGGAGCATTTCCTTAGCTGGGCACTGAGTTTATCTTTCTACCAGTGATATCAGGCCTTAGTGTTAGCCAAGAATAAAGCTAGAGAAAAACGATCATATAGCTGTGGCTAGATGGAAGTTGGGACTGGGTCCTCTAAAGCATACATCCTTGTTTCTTAGGTTCATAGAATCATAGAATCACAGAACAGTTTGGGTTGGAAAGGACCTTAAGACCATCCAGTTCCAACCCCCTGCCGTGGGCAGGGACACCTCACACTGAATTTCTCTCCCACTGTGTCATGTTTTATAGTGGGCTCTCTTCTGTCTGGCCAGGAGGAATCTTCTTTTCACCTCGTCCTGGTCCTCCCCCTACAGTGCTCAGATCTTGCTAATGCTCCACAACCTGCTTCAGGACTGCATGTCCCCTCACACTTTGCCTTCAGCACAGATTGGTTTTTGTAAGTTCTGACTGCTAGATGCACTGCACAAGGCTGGACTTTAGGAGTTGTGCTGCCTTGGAAATAGTCCAAGGCACCAGTTACATTTGGCAGCCCTCAGTTTTTATTCCCTTACAGAAGATGGGTTCTCAGTTCAGCCTGGACACCCCAAGAATGGGTAGTCACCTCTTCACCTCAGACCTCTCACTCAGTTGCAGTGCAACAGACCTAAGGTGTGCAGTTGTTTCACTTACAAACCCAGCTGCAGCCACCTTCAAGGTACTGCTTTGAATGCCCTCCACCACCATCCACCACCATCTCCATCACTGCTGCTGCTATTTCATTCATTCATTGGGCCTAAGAACTCTTGCAAAAAGACTTTAGGAGCTTGCAGATTCCCCACGTTGCAAAGCCCAAAACACAGCACAGGCACTTTGTACAGGCAGGATTAGTGCCTGTCAAACAGTGCTGGAAGAGGAGCAGCTCTGTCTCAGGAAATGTCCAGCTGAGGACACAGAGCCCAGCCCTGGCACAGGCAATGCCATTCTGCAGCACACAGCTTGGTTACTGCTGCCTTTGTGCTGCTGCCAGATAACGGTTTGCCTCCACTTTCAGCCTGTGCCATAGCTCTCAGTATTCCCCAAACAGGCAAAGGCAGATCTGAGGAGAGGTGTTTTATTGGTGTGGATGAGGAGGGAGAAGGTTGGAGGTGAAGGTGCTGTGATATACTTGCTAGAAACCCTGGCATGTTCAGCTCTGTATAATGGGCAGCATGAAGGTGCAGGGCCAGGAACACCACTCTCGGTGCAGTCAGGGACACTGTCAAGGGGATTTCCTGCAGTTCCGGTAGATGGGAAACATTTCTGGCATTCTCTTCACAGTATTGCTGGGCTGAACCAGATGCACAGATAGCGAGGGGAAATCTCATACTTTGAAATGGTGTAATAGCATTACACAGCGGGCACATCAGCAGGAGAGTAATGTCTGTGGGCAGCAGCCTGGATGTGCTGGAGAGGAGAGCAGAGCAAATATCGGAGAGATTTGTTCCCTAACACAGCTCTTGGGGCCAGGGCTGGCACTTACCTTGAGTACTGTGGGGTTCATCCCCAGAGGGCTTTCTAAAGCTCATTGAAATCTATGTCATTCTTGTCTCTTAAATAGTGATGTGCACTTGTGGCATGATGGGGTGGGGGTTATTGTACAAAACGAGAGTAGCAGAGTTTATTCGTTATCAAGGTAATATGGCCATGATGAGACTAGCTGGACATGTGACAATAGAAAAACTAGCCATTATCTTCTAAGGGAAGCCCTAAGCTTGTTCCACGCATATGTGCACACAAGTCTACTTCAGAATATTCTGCTGAGATCCTTACCAGCTAAAAACAAGTAGAGCCACCATTTACAGGGTAGGAAAAGATTGTATTCCTGACCTGATTCCTGCAACTCCTGCTGTCCTGCAGCCAGGTAATGCCTTGTACCAGCTCCCACGTGAACATCTGAATGCATGTAAAGTGTCTTGATGCCTTGCTCGCCCCAAAGTAGTGCTGCTGTGAGAGGCTGGTGGGGATGGGGGGAAGGAAGACATCAGGAGGAGTGCAGGTAAAGGAGTTTATCTGCTTCTTAGAGTTGTGGAACTGACAGGAACCACCAGGAAGGCCCACTTCCTCCAAGTTAGCTCCTAAGCAGCCACTTGGAGCTCTACTCACTGCCCCTAACGCTGCCCAGTTCCCTCCTGCCTTCCCCAGGCTCAGCTTGGGGCCTTCCCATGAGGGTACAGCTCAAAGGGGACTTGGAGCACGACCTCCCTGTGCTGACACTGTGCCACTGCAGTGAAACTAATATCCTTGTTTCAGTTCCCTGACCTTCACCAGCCAAATAATTTACTGTCATTTCCTCCTTTCCCCTCTTCCCTACCCTGGCAGTAGCTGTGTGTGCACATAAAAGCTTAGTGAATGCTAATCAGGAGCAGTGTAATGGTGTTTCTAGCCCTGTGAACACATGCTTTATGACTGTTGTGGGGGTTGTTCTTTTTGGTGGGTTTTGTTTTGCTTAAAAAAAACCCAAACCAGAGTCCCACAGGGCTTTTGTTAACATAATTGTGTTGAGCAAATTTGAAATATTTGAAAGCTTTTAAGTGCCTGTTCTATATACATCCAAGGTTTGTCTTGGAACATGCTCGGTTGCAATAGGCATTTTCCAATTAAGTGAAACAGCAGTGAGGATAATGGGTTTATGGAAATGGAAGAGCCATGCTGGAGGGAGATGGAAAGCCAAAAAGCATTAATCTTAATAGGATCCTTTCTCTTCCTTTTTTTTTTTTTCTTTGCTTTGCTTTTCCTTTAAAGTTTAAACTTCTCATGGATTTTCCTTGGCATGTCCCTGGCTCTGCAGATGCACCTTCTGCATCCAAGAAGTCTCTTCCACTGCATGTGCCTGGTTCTGCAGTGGCACCTTCTGCATCCAGGGAGTCTCTTCCACTGCGTGTGCCTGGTTCTGCAGTGGCACCTTCTGCATCCAGGGAGTCTCTTCCACTTCTTTCTTCAGGAGTCTACGTCAAATTTCTCTCATCTGTTTTCTTTCTTTTTCTCTTCCATTCTCCCTGAGCAATCATCTGCACTCTCCTTGCTACAGTGATGGAGGCTCATGCACACACACACACGCAGAGTCATCTGTCACTTTAACTGAGTGTGCAGTGTGGGGAATGGGGAATTCACAGCCTTCTGCTCTGGAAGGCAAAGTAACCCTCCACAGAGCCAAACCCTCCCTCTGCCTCTGGAAGAGGAAAACCTCTGGGAGAGGTCTGGGCTTTGGTCCAGTTCTGCAGCCCAGTCACCTTGGGCAGGGCTCCTCCCTTCTCTATGATGAGTAATTATCTTTTCCCAGATGCTTCCCAGTGAAATAAGAAGGATCCAGGTGGAGTCAGTGTCTAGGACTGGCATCTTTTCCTGCTCCTGTGGTTGTCACGTTGTACTTTGCTGTGTTAGTGCTTGGCTGGGAAGTCCCTGTGGGCTGAAGCAGCCAGGTGGGTGCTGAGTCTAGCGCAGGAAGGTGGCAGTGAGCTCTGCTGTGGGGCAGCTCGTCTTTGAGAGGAGGCTCTTTGAACTGAAGGTGGACCCAAAAGGGATTTTCATACTTACAGCCAGAAACTGGGGCTCTGACTTAGCCATGTTTTCTGGGAGGAACTGGAGCTTGAAGGAAGTAGGGAACTTGTGGGCTGCACATGGCACACCATGCAGAGGGAGCACTGTGATGTCTCTCAGGAGGGATACTGGGCTTAACCCATCACTTTCCTGTGCCTGTCACCTCTCCCACCATTTCTAAATTGACCTGTGAAGTATCCCCATGCCCTGCTCTCACTCCTGCTTCACCTATGGCACTTCTACCAGCACAGGTTTCTGTGGGATGCTTAACTGGGTGACATCTCTATAGGAAAGATTAGGTGGAGTCTGGGATGGACTTTCTTAGTTTCCTTCTATCCCTGGCTGTTAAAGTGGACTGTGTTTCTTTAAATCCTTTACAACTGCTGTCTTGCAGAAAACAATGCTCAGATCTTTAATGTGAAAACAAGAGCTCAGAAGCCTCAGCTGTATTTCTCTTTGCCCAAATCAGAAGATTTGGAGGTGTAGACACCACAAATGTCTCCCTAGAGGTAGGTGCATTTCAATAGTGGATGAAGGGATGTCTAGATATATACCACTGAGGGTAGTAGGCTTTTGCATGGCAAGGGCACTGGAGGTACCACGTAATTCCACTCTATTGAGAATCTAATACTCACCTGTCACTGTGGTGTCAGTGTGGTATTAGAGAGGGCACTGGGGGGAGCATATTGATCCCATCTGTGTACACTTTAAAGCATCCTCTGCATTTTTATGTCCAATGCATCAGTCATTGCCCGATTCCCTCCCTGCTCTAACAGCAAAATCTTTCATCCAGGAGCCAAAGCAAAGCAGCTTCACCAGCTCTGATGTCCTCAGGAAACGTGTTGGGCTTCTGCCATGAGTACAGAGACTGCTTCCACCCCCAGAAGCTTTCAGGCAGTAAGCAGGATTAAGACACACAGCCATAGGCTTTTCTGTGACCTTTGGGTATTTAAATAGGCTTGGCCTGGCTTCATGAACATGAGTACACTTCTATCTAGTTTCCAAGCCAGTGCTCTCCTGGCATAGAAGTCCTTGACGGAGTGGTTTTGACTATGTTTTTAGCTGGCTTTCCTTGAAAAGTAAAAAATAACACTGTAAGTGATAATCAGACTTTATGCCTGTATTTGCCATGATATTTTGTTGCCCTCAGTTTTCAAGCCCATTCTGTTTGTCTGATGCTCAATCTCAGTGCATTTTTTTTCTTTGAGATCTAAAATCCTGCATTTGTGTGTGCATGTAATGATTTTCAAGGCTTTCTCCAAGCTGTTCTCCCACTAGAGGGTACTCCTGCTACATCAGAAGTAGACATTCAGGGCTGGCCTTGGTTCGCAATGCGTCCCTCTTCTTTCCGAGCAGGCTGTTCATTGACAGCACAACCTGGATGTGTTCATCGTGCTGCTCCCCTGCTTCAGTGGCTGTGGCTGCTTCACTGTTGCTGGTTGTGCAGGGGGCCAGAAATGCAGTAATGCCATTTTGGCCTCTCCTGTCTCCACCTCATTGGCTACACAGCACTCTGCTCCAGTGTGTCTGACCCACTGGCCCTCAGGCTGGGGGCTGAGGTTAGTGCCAGCTTCAGGGGCACATGGAGGGTCCCCTACACCACACCACCATGTTTGATTTGAATGTGCTCTAATGGCTACAGGGTCCTGCAGACACACTGCTGCTGAGCTGAGGGGTGGAGGTGGGGAGCTCTTGGTTTTGGGGCATGTTACTGGGGTCTGGAAACAGAGAAAATTTACTGGTCATCTGTTTTTAGGCAGATCAGACCACATGGTCTCTTCTGGCCTTGAACTCTGTGCATGTGTTGGCTGTTGATAGATGGGAGGCTCCCTTAAGAGCAGGTTTATTTGCCTTTCATGTCGTGAGACTGTAAAAGTAGCTTTGGGTATGGCTGGACCCCCTCCTTTCTCCTCCATGCTTGAGTGCCCCCATGTATTTATGGCAGGCAGGCTGCCTGTGGGCAGGCAGGGTGCAGCCATGCTGTGGTTTATGCTACTCTTGGGGCTGTTCTTTCACTGCAGCATGGTTTCAGCCTCTGAAATGGCACAGCCAGCAGAGGGGATTTTAGGTTTACAGGGCTCATCCAAGGAGAAGCCCCAGGTTCCTTCCCTGTTGTCTCTTGTCTCAGAACTATACCCCAGTGCCTTGCTCCCCTGCCAGCACCTTACCTTCACACCTCCCTACACTGCAGAGCCTCTGGGATTTCCACCATTGCCTGCTGCTTTCCTGTTGAGCATGGCTGTGCTCCTGTCTGCTCACACTGATTAAATGGGTAGGCAGGAATTACAGTCAACCATCCATCACCAGAGTCAGTGTTCCCTTGACCCAGTCAAGATGAAAGAGGTCAAAATCTTTCTTTCCCAGGCTGTTCCGAGCAGTGAGAGAGCCAGCTACAGCTTTCTGGCAGTGCAAGTGCATAGATGTGCTGGGGATAGTTCTCCTTCCTAAAAGAAGCCCAGTGGGCTCTGTCACCAGCTACACAAAGCAGTATCTTTAAAGCAATGGGAGTCACAGCTCAGTACTGGTAGTTGGTGGAAAAGTCTTCTATTCTCAGGAGAGTAAAATATCATCTTTTGCAAAAGAGAGGGCCTGTGGCATAGGTTGGTGTTTGGAGTAATAAATCCCGAATGTGGAGCATGAAAGGGAATGCCATTGTCCCGTTGAGTCTGTCTTAAGCTGTAGGACACATAGGTGGGTCTCTTAAGTGTGTGCTGTCAAACACAGGTGAGGAGATAATCCAAGACACTAAATGCTCTACTTGAGTATTTATTTGGTCCTCTGGTGTAATGTGCTGTGGGATCTTGCAGGAAGCCTGGTAGTGGCTGGGATTTAGTTGTTCCTGGAAGCATCAGTAAAGCTGGCTCCTCTTCAGAGATCTGTGTAGCTGCTGGAGTAAGGAACGGTGTAAGGAATGACATCCATGAAGCTGGGGAGCAGGTTGTACTCTAAAATCCAGCAAAAGCCTTCTTGCTTCCCCCAGACTGACAGCACTGAGGTAACAGAGGCCACGATGGGAGGCTGGAAAACACTCTACTTTCCAGGAGTGGAAAGGAAGTTGGGGTCTGGCAGTCAGGAAAACAGCCTACAAAGGGGAGTAACTCACCACTGTGACTAACTGTTCCTCTTGGAAAACCTGAAGAAAGTAATCTAGCAGCTTGGAATTGCAGTAAATTACAGACCTGGCTTCGCCTGTCTGCTGAGCGCTCTCAGCATCTATTGATCTCGGAACCCGGCTATGAATTGCTGCCAGGAAATGAGCTGTCTGGTACCTGAACCCTTATGTACTTCCCTAGACCCAATCCTTCTCTTTGTCCAGGTCCCATCGGTGGCTGTAGGTGCTAACGGTCACTGCAGCTGAGTGCTGACTCTGGTTTACCCCCCTGTAAATCCAGAGGAATTTTACAGATGCCGTAACAGCCCTTTCTAGCTTGCATCAGATTAATGGGGCCCTTTCTTCTCTGGCGTGTGTCTGATCCCTGGTCATTGTCCACTATGCTGCTGAAGGCAGCAGGACACTGAAGCTCTGTTGGAAGGAGTTGTCTCTATTCCTTTCTGCTGCAGCCAGGAGGAGGCTGCTGAGCAGCTCCATGCTGTGCACCTCTGGTTCCTTTGCAGCTGGGAGCGGATCAGTCTGGGAGGTGAGGAAGAGCATCTCAGCCCACCTTGTGCACACACAACTGCAGAGGCTGCTCTGGAGAGCTGTTGTGCAAACAAATGTCTGTTTGTTTGTGTGTTTGTGCAGCCCACGGCAATTACCACACCTGAACTCTGTTTTTCAAAGCAGGGCACACTGCTCCTGAGGACAGAGGATTTGAAACATCCCCAGCTGGGGGACATGAGTCAGGTCTCAGCCCTTGGTGCTGACACATCTCTGACAAGGCCCCTGCTTCTCAAACAAAAGGGGAGTCTATTGAGCCAGAGCTCCCTAATGCAGGGGTTTGGAGAGGGAGGATTACCCTCACTACTCAGGAGGTGTCTGGTACCCTGTGTTGGAACAGCTTTATTCATAGCAGTAAGTCATGTGTGCTCAGGTTGGCAGCCTTAGGGTAGACTGAGTGTAAACAGAGAGAGGACCACCCCTTAACAAGAGCTGCAGCCCTATAATGGAGGCACCTCCAGTTCATGAGATGTTGCAAGCCTCCAGCTAAAAATCGGCTGTTCTGCTACTTTTCTTCTCTTATCCTTCCTTGATCATGCTGTGGCATCAGCCCTTCCTCCCCCCTGTTTCATGTGCCTTTGCATAATCTGTGGCACCTATCTTGTGGCTTTTGGGCTGATGATCTCTGACTTGGGAGGCACATTGCTCCGTGCATTGAAGCAAATGATAAAATACACAGCGTAGTACAGAGCAAAACTGGCAGGGAACCTTGGTGAAACAGCTGCTCTCTTGCATGATCCTGGTGGAGTCAGGATGTGTTCTCCAGGGCTCATAGAAGCCTGGAGAACAGGAGTGGATGGCTGGGCTTTGCTGGAGGTCTGTGTGACCTCTCCTGGAGGTCTGGGAACAAGGCTGCTCTTATGGTGGGGAGTGGGGCCAGCAAAGAAAGATGGGAGCAGGGACAGGAATGAAGCCAAGTTGCTGCTCTGTTGCTGCTGGCCAGTGGGGCTTTGGGAGGGGACATCAAAGAATAAGTCTGTGGTGAGGGGAAAAGCATGGAAAAGCAGCATCTTGGGGTCTGAATCCCAGTGGATGGACCAGCATATGAACTCATGTGAGGAAATACTCAATACCAGCATAGAGTGTGTGTAGGAAGGGGAGATGAAACTAATGAAGAGAGATGTTGTACCTGGAGGGATGTTTGCTCTTGCTTCCATTAGGTACTCAGACATAGCAGAGTTGAATAGCCTCAAAATAACCTTGGGAGCTTTATCAGGACCTGTGCCTGAGATTCCCTCCATATGGGCTGACACAAATGAAGGGACTAATGATGGTTACCCCCGAATACCACAAAACAGCTTAAAAATTGAGCACCTTAAAAAAGCTAGAGCTGTGTCAAACCCTTAATGCAGCATGTGCTGTCTGGTGCTGTATCTGCTGCGCTGGTTGTTTGTCTGATGGAGGGCGAAAATAATGTGGAGCTGGTGATGAAAATAGCTCAGTCTTTCCAGGCGAGTTCCAGTAGGTGCCAGTCTCACCTTGTGGAGCAGGGGAGAATGGAAGCTGCTAGCAATCCTGCACGGCCATAAGGAAGAAATACAGCAGCAGAGGGGGTGGGAGGGATAATGAAAGCCTATAGGAAAGACCTCTGTTCTCTGGGATGCTCACTTCAGTTCTTTTTCCCTACTCAGCAAAGTTTATCTTGGGCTCACAGCACAGCCCAGTCTCCCCCCCTGCTCTTTAATTAGTGGGTAATAAAGGAAGAAGGGGTTGGGGAAGGAAAGGGAAATGGGATATTGTGTTTTGATGCCCCAATGGGTAGAGAAATGCCTGGTTTCCGAATATGATAGTTAATGCGTAATCTGACAGACTGTCTCTTATCAACAGGCTGTATGTGACACCCCATTATGTGATAATGGAATCCTATATGAAGACTACAGGAGACCCAGTACCATTCAATTTCCTTACAGAACAGCAAAGCTCTGAAAGCAAATTTGTCTTCTCTTTCCCCCACCTCTTTCTCTCCTCTTTTTTTTTTTACCCTGAGAAAATGAATATTTCTATTTTGTTTTGCAGAGGATTAGCACGAACTAATAGGATTAATATCCCGAGCTGTGTGGCAAATGGAACATTGTTAATAGGGTGATTATTACAGAATTATATGGAGGGGCAAAAAAATGAAAGCAGCTGAACTAAAAGCATCTCTGTGTTGCATGGACTGCCATTTCTGTGCAATATCCCAGCTGCTGGCTTGCCTGCGCTGGCTCCTACTCCCTTATTCCTCAGGCTTGCTCTGCCTGTGGGATAGACTTCAACATCAGCACAGGGCAGGAAGCAATTTCAGAGGCTGGAAGTACTGGCTGCAGAGAGCTGGCATCTCCTCCAGGCCTAGCTACTAGGGCCCTAAAAGTAAAAGGAAGGTAAAGGATTCAAGTACCAGATAGTCAACATTTCACTGGTATCCTGGGGATGCCTTCCAGGTGTGAATGGTCTTCTGCTTTTGATGACCTTAGAGCAGCCTTCCAGTACCTAAAGTGGCAGACAAGAAAGCTGGAGAGGGGCTTTTCATAAGGGCAGGTAGTGACAGGACAAGGGGGAATGGCTTTAAAGTCAAAGACAGTAGATTTAGATTAGATATTAGGCAGAAGCTCTTCCCTGTGAGGGTGCTGAGGCGCTGCAAAGGGTGCCCAGAGAAGCTGTGGCTGCCCCATCCCTGGCGGTGTTCAAGGCCAGGTTGGACACAGAGGCTTGGAGCAACTTGCTGTAATGGAGAGAGTCCCTGCCCGTGACAGTGGTTGGAGCTGGATGAGCTTTAAGGTTCCTTCCAACACAAACCAGTCTGGGATTCTGTGAATAATTCTACCTCTCCCTGTTATCTCCCTCCTCTCTGATTGGTTTGACTTTGCCCATGGGCTCTGACTGCAGGTGGGCAGCAGTGAGAATCAATGTGTGTGTGCGAGTGCTGTTTGCTAGCTGCTGTAAGATAGGCAGCTCCTGCAAACCAGTATTGGCAAGGCCTGGAGCTCTGCGTCCCAGCTATAGTCCTTAGGAAATGAAAGGACAGTTATTTGTTTCCCAAACCCTCTATGTGTGTGTGGGTCCCATTCACCTAAAATGTGTGTGTGAAGTCCTCAAGGAGGGACTCTCAGGGGAGAGGTTGCAGCAGCAGCAGCTGAACACAGTTGATACATGAACATCTGTGTGAGATACTCTGCATAAATCCTTCTGTCCTGGGCCACAAACCAGAGTCATCCCCAGCAACCAAAGCCACCCCCAGCAGTTCCTGCACAGGAGACTGGCACAAAGGCCTGTCTGCCTGTGCAATATTATCCTGAGCTCTGTATTTCCAGATGCCTGGCAGCACTTAGGCCTGCACCTTCAGGGTTGTTTGCTGTAGGAGGCTTTGTCTGAGCAACCGATAGGAGTTTCTTCTGAACTGGCTCCCCATTATGCCATGACTCACTCCTATTTATATCGGCTGTTGGTCTCTCCTAGGGCAGCTATTTCTGGCTACTTGTATTCAGTGGAGATTTACACTTTGTTTTGAAATTGAACCTCCTTTTAATTCTGTTTCAAACAGGTTTTCTCCTAGTTTGTTTCCCAGCAGCTGAGCAGTGTCTGGAGTTGAGCTGCCCTCACCTGCTGCTGCTTGTTCTGCTGAGAATGGGATATCCACGGCCGCTTCTCAGCACGCTCAGCTTTCTCTAGGAGCACTTTGCCACAGAGTGTGATGCCATCTAGAAAGGAAAGGCTGCAACAGAAAACAAAGCGCTTTGCATCAACCAGGCATTTTAAACACTGGAACTACGGTCCGAAGTGCAAGGTTCACTTTGTTTGTGGCTTTTATTACCCGATGAACTCTGTAAGTGAAGAGTAAATAATCCATTCTTGCAAGTACATCGAAAAGGACTGACCTCTTTTATTATCAGAGAAGGGAAGTGGGCCATGAGAAGGGCTGTGCCTCATCCAAGGTGAGGAAAGTCATAGCAGAGCTGTCCAATTGGATGGACCAGAGGTCCGTTTGGATGCTCTGCTCACACGGCTGTGCTCTCTGCTATGGTCTGGTTTCCCTCATCTTCTTGTGCATGCTCGGAACTTCCAATCTTTCATTTCGGTCATTCTGCTGTCTTTAATCAGGACTAGGCTTTTCCTTTCTCTCCCCACTTCTTAGTCAGCCAAGGGACCTCCTGCCAGCTTTGGGCTCTCCCTGTAAGAGAGCAAAGACTTAGGCTGGAAGAAGTTGTTGAAACTGTGAGTACTTCCAAGGAGGAGGAGATTCTGGGACCTACTTGGAGGCTTCCATAGCACAGCTGATTGTGTGTGTTGCATGAGGCAGGGGCACAGTCATTGCTGCACCAAGCCACAACTGCAGACTCTGTGTGAGTGGTGAGTTACGCACTTCACAGCTGGGCTGTGGTATGACAGGGATGTCCTGAGGGGCTCCTGAGCATCCTGCACCCTGGCCCTCTCACAAAGAGGTCTGCCACCTCTGCTCATGCATAAAGCCAGGCAGGACGTGTAGGAGCAGCAGGATGGTGTTTTACTTTCACCTCTGTGAAGGTAAAAGTCTATGTAATTTAAAGATGAGTTCCCTTATACCAGGTTATGAAAAAAGTCTTCAGAACACCCCCAAGGTTTCCATTTAATTACCAATTGCAGCTGATTTCACAGAGCAATTTCTAAGCCTCCAGCAAGGCCTTGTGGCAGTTCTTTCATCTCTGAGGCTTATTGGGAAAAGCTGTATTAAACGTCTTTTAATCCTGCCTTGGATACTCTACCTTTGATCACCTACAATTTTATACATCTAGGCTTGGGCTCAGGTTCCTACGGACGTGCTTCCCAATTCAAAAGGCTTTAAACTCTGCTGATTAGAAGGTCTCTCCTGGCTGATACAAAGCACCTTGCAAACTTGACTGAAATACTCTCAAAGCTAATGATGATCCAGAGGGTCTGGGTGATTCCACTGCACGTTTTAGCATTGCTGCTTGTCAGTTCCTGATCTGTGTTTTACTCCATGTTTTCTTCATAGAGAACAAGTTTCTTTAGGAGGGAAGAAAAGTTGTAAGTGTCCTTGCAGGAAAAGAAGGAGCTTTAGTCAGATCTGGGATGAGACACTTCAATCTCAGTTGAGTGTGGGACACAAGAAGGTGGGATGCTTCCAGAGAGGATGCAGGAGCCTACATCCTAAAAAACCCAGATTTCCCCAGCACACTGAGGGCAAGGTTGGTGCAGAGAGCTGGAGCTCTGAGCTCTTAGTCTAATGGCCCAGGTACAGGACACTATGCCCCTTATGATGCTTCCTGTCTGAGAACCTGATCTCGTTTCTGGGAGGATCACAGTGGTAACAATGAAAGATTGCACTTGGGATCCAGCTGGACTCCTAATGCTCCTGAGCACTGCAAATGTGCCATGGGGGTTGTGCCACTTCACAGCAATTGGAAGGCTCTTCCTTTTGCATATCATGGGGGTGGATCTCTGCGAGGCCACTGTCATTTGGGAGAGTCCCAGTGTCCATCAGGGAAGGCAAAGAAAATCTGGGGTAAGGTGTGTGTTGTTCTGGGGTAGATACAGGCAAAAGTTCCATTATGTGCAGATAAGCTCCGTATCACAGCCAAGAGAGCAGTGAGAAGTCCACACAAAGCACTGTTGGGGTTACTTTGAACAAGGCAAACATGTCCTAAACCTGCCTGTGTGTAAATGGGGACATCTGCCTGCACCAGGAGCTCAGTGTGACCACCTGCGCTTAGGCTTGCATCAGGGCTGTTGGAACATATGTTTATTTCAACTACAAGAAGAAAACTGAGTGAGGGGTCATGTTCTGGTTTGCTTACTGGAGCAGGAACGATCTTTTTCCCAGGAAGTCATTATCTTGATGCTCAGGGAAGAGCCAGGAGAGGTTTGTGATCTGAAAATAGCTCAGCTCTATGGGAAGTGCAAGGTCACCTGCCAGGTGGGTCAGCTCCAACCCTTTGCTCTGCCTAAACCAGCATGTTTTGCACTTTGCAGCTTCTACCTAGGATCTTCAGGAGGTAACATTATCAGGTAGAGGCCCTTTAGGCATGTGCCCATGAGATCCCTGATAGCCTGTCTCTTTAGAAGCATCATTTATGTGAATTATACCTTGAAAACAAGAAGCATTTTAGTTCTTTAGCCTCATCCCTGGCAGTCCTCAAGGCCAGGTTGGATGAGACTTGGAGCAACCTGCTCTAGTGGAAGGTGCCCCTGCCTGTGGCAAGGGGTTGGAACTGGATGAGCTTTAAGGTCCCTTCCAACCCAAGTCAGTCTGGGATTCTACGATCATGCAGAATATCTGTATGCAACTGTGCTTTTTATGCAGTGAGAATGGCACAAGATCCTCCTTAAACTCCTCTTCCAGAACAGCAGATGAACCCATGCTTTTGGCTGGAGGATGAACTTGGCCAATTTCCTTTCTCTTGCTCAACCAGAAAAGTGAGTGAATCCTAAAGGAGTCTGATCCAACAGTTACACATGAAAATCCAGCACTGGCATGCTTGCCAGGTCTGATAGAACTGTGATCTGATGTGTCAGATTCATGTTAGGGTCTGAGCTCCGTGACAGCTTGCTAATGACTTGGAGCTGCAGGAAGCTTTTCCTGATCCCTCTGGGAGCTGGCAGAGAAAACTGCAGGAAAACTTTTCTTTCTTTTTTTTCTTAAACATTTTTGTCAAAATCAAAACATTGACTGCAAACACGTCTCTTCCAGCATCCCTCGAAACCGGGAGGTGTCAAAACAAATGCTTGTGTTTTGAGTTGAGTGCCACACGTTTTTCTACTTTAAGTTGCAATAAGGAAACAACACATTTATGGTATTTTTATTTATGACTCTGCTTTTTGGCTAATTATCAGCCATGAGGAAGCACGTGCTTCCAAAGTGAATTCTTTGGCATTTGCTTGCAGAGATCTTCAGTTTCTTGTTCGTGATGAAGCAGATGTGGATGTTCAGCCACAGGTGGGAACTGCAGTGACTGAGGTTCTTCCTTTGGCCCTGGCATGTTTTCCTTAGCAGCAGTCTCATTGTGCAGACATGTGGAGGGGCCACCTTACAGTGGGCTTTAGGCTGCTCTGGGTGTTTAATGGTGGTGCAGCTGAAACCAAAAGCCGAAATTTGCTTTCAAGTGGGGAGTATTTGGTAATACTTAAGTGTGTTCTGGACAACCAAATGCTAAGCTGGAGGCAAGAGTGGTGCTCAGAAGACAATTCAGAAAGGTGCACTTTTGCTAGTGAAAAGGAGTCAAACAACAACCCTGGTATCTTGGGGTAACAAATGAATTCTCTAGTTACACCTCGAGTTTGTGTCTTTCCTTGAGACAGGAGGAAGATGTTTCCCTTCTCTTCTGCCTGCCAGCCCTGTGGGCTGGGGTGAGTTGTCAGAGACATCAAAGATGGCTGCAGAACATAGTGGTAACCTCAACCAGCATTGTTTTAACTGCTTGGTGTGGAAACACTGCTGAAATTAATGCAGGATGTTTGGTTTTGCTGTAAGATATTGGGCTTTGCTGTTCCTTTTGCCACTGGCTCAGTGGGCTGTATTCATGTCTGTGCATCAGTTTCCCTTTCTGTCTGTTGGTCTCATGCTGTACTGTTGCTGTCTCTGTCCATAGGTTCCTTTTCATACAGTTTGGGAGTGCAGCTCCAGCAACCAGGGTAGTTCTGGTGCAGAAGCTTGGAGTAGGGTAGATGGTACCAGCTGAAGGATCTTTTCTTCCCTTTTTGTGACCAGAAGGGTGCTTAATGCTGGGGGCTGAACTTGCCCAGTGCCCTCCTGTTTGAAGGGAACACCCAGGCTGTGAACTAGTGCTCAGGGCTGCTAGGATGGATTAGGTGATGGGGAACAGGGGCAGATCCCTTGGGAAATCTCTCTTTCTGGATTGGTCTCTCAGTTTTTCTCTCTACTTTGAAGTGAAGATCGAGTCCTGTTCCTGGACAGGAACCATCAGAAGTCCTCTTTGGCCACTGGGACAGGACTGAAGTACGAGTCTTCCTGGTGGATGAATTGGGAATTGGAGACATTCCATGAGCCTGGCGGAGGAGGGACGCCCTGCTGCTTCCCTGCTTGTTTCATGCAGCCTCTCCTCTGCATATGGTCAGCTTAGACCCCAGAATTTCAAAACTATGTCAATAAATCATGGTCCTGTCGTGCTTTGAAGTGAGCTGTCCTCAGAGAGCAGAGCTTGACTGAGCTGGAGCAGGAAAGCTGGTCCTTGGTTGTGTTCCTGCATGTTGAACATTCTGCTTTGGAGGATACAGCCTCAGCCTGGGCTTCAAAGGGGAGGATGCTCCAAGCAAACCTGTGGGCTGGAGGTGACATTTCCCCCCTTGTTTCTCTTGCCTGTGAGCTGAAAATGGCTTATGGGTTTTCTGTTTCATGCCCTTTCCTGTGAACTAATGGTGATTCTTGTCTTAATTGTTTTTTAAAGCATGCAAAGCTCTGTGTCTGTAGCAGGCTCCAGTGCACTTAGCACTTTCCCAAATACCTTTTTAATTAAATGGGAGCAGAGTGCTCCATTTTCTGCAGCCTATCTGCCTTGGCAAGGTTCTTGTTTCTGCTGAGCAGGCATTATCCTGTTTAGCACTGGCAAAATTTGGTGACTTTTCCACAGGCTTTGGGATTTGCAGGGAAATTTTCCTCTGGTGGGTAGAAAGCTGCTCCCACAAAGGCTGGGGTGGGATGCTGTGGGCTAAGGATGTACTCCACCAGTTCAAGGAGGGTTTGTTGGAGGCTTAGCAGGAAAATTGTGGTGTCTGTGATATGAAGACAGATACAAAGGTGGTACAAATGTTTAACACTATGTTAGGCCCTCTCTGCCCCTGACCTCTGCAAATATGTGCAGGACAACAGAAGACAGTTTTTCAAGCAAAGATAAGGGCTTGGGATTTGGTTAAAAGGCAAACCCAAGCCTGTGAATTTGGGAAGCAAGGCAGCTGCTCTGCTCCATCACAAGCACCTGCGATGCTGGTGTCCTCTTCTGCTCACATGGGAAATTGTTCTCTGCATCATCCCCTTTTGGTTTGACAGCCCCTTCGCTGCCATGTTCTGTGTCAGATCTCCCTTCTTGCTTTGAGATTCAGTGCTGGAGCATCCGCCTGCCCAGCACACAGCATCACCTTACAAATCCAAACCCACATCATGCTGTTGGAGAGATGAAGGTGAGCAGAGTGCCAGTGTAGAAGTGACCCTTTTTTCCTCTGGAAGCAAGCACTGAGTGTCTGAGTTGCATTTGCTTTGCTGCAGGAAAAAATTAGAGGTGGTTTTCACTATCTTGACCACTGTTACCCCTGCAGAGCCAGCGCTGCTCCAGGAGAGCACAGCAGTCTGCTCTGCCTTGTGTGAACTGATGGAGTTATAAACTTCCTCCTGCAAGTCCTGATTGACTTAATGTCTAAGCCTTGAGCTCCCTTGTGCAGCCCTTTTCACAGGAAGGGGCTTGTGTGGAGGTATCCAGCATGAGCAGTGGAATCTTTCTATGGCTTGTGACAATGGCTGAGCCAAAGAGAAAATGATTTGATCTTCCCAGGTGAGTTCATGGGCATTTTCGCTTGGCAGAGGGGTACGAGGAATCGTTTGATGATGTGAATTGAGCAGGTTTGTTGCTGGCATTGAGAAAACGGAGGTAGTGCCTCTCAACACAGCTTTGGAAAGACAGCTTTTAAAAACTCCAGCAGTGTGTGACAGCTCTGAATTTTGTGCTGGTGAATGAACTTCATTTGATAAAGACAATGCAGCTGGTGCCTGGGCACATCTCCTCACTGCTGATTGAAGGGATCAGGTAGGGACTGAGATTTAGAGCCTGCTGAGGGCTACAACTGCTGCCAAGAGAGCAGGCAGCATCCCAGAGGTTTAAGTGCATATTGCACTAACACCCTTGGAAGGAGCTTTAACACCAAATCATGCATCGATGCAGAGCCAAGAGGTCAGTGCTCACCTTCAGAGAGGGACCTGACAAGGTGTCAGTTTTCTTGTTGCCACATTTTAAGCCTGGAACCTGGAATTTCCTCAGTTAAAATGGTGAAGTTGATGTAAGATATAGTCTAGGAAAGTCTGGGCTTGGCTCTAAACATATGTGAAGGTATCCCTGGGGTCTAGGGTTCATAAAATCATAGAATCACAGAATGGTTTGGGTTGGAAAGGACCTTAACATCATCCAGTTCCAGCCCCTCTGCCTTAGGCCGGGGGGGGGGTGTGTGTGTTGGAACTGCCCTGTGCCTCACACTAGACCATGTTGCTCTGTCCAACCTGCCCTTGAACACTGCCAGGAGTTAAGTATTTACCACTTCTTTGGGCAGCCTGTGCTACCTAAGAGGGACTTACTTGCTCAGCCTGAATGTGTCATACCGATGTTCTGGGACTCACCCAAAGCAAGCTTTGGCATCTTGGAGACATCTTGTTTTAGTCAGAGACACTTGGATCAGAGATGTTCAGGGTTGTTGAGGTTTGGTTTTGATTTTTTTTTTTGTCACAACAGTTTTGTCTTGAGAAATGTCATTTTGATGCAATAGAAATTGCTCAGGAAATCTCAGCGAGTCTGACAATTCTGCTTGGAAGGGAGCTGGGGAGGAATAGCTTGAAAGTGCTGCGGCTCCCAGTTATGACATGTTCTGAATGGGAAGGAGTTTTGATTTATTTCTTTTTCTCGTTTCAAAATGATGTTTCAAAATGAACTGTTTCGTGGGGGAAAAAAATGGTTCAGTCTGAAGGAAACGCCTGAAAAAAGGGAAGGAAAATATTGTGATTGCTCCAAAGCAGTTCTTCAACGTTTCCTTTTGCAACTCCGTTGGCTTTTCGGGTAACATGGGATGATTTAGCGATTATTGGTTGTTAAGTCCTGCTATCCATACTCCCAGATGTGTTTCTAGGTTGAGCCATTGATGTATGAACCATGCTTCTTTCTGTGGTGACAAACTACCTGGTTTCATAGCTGAAAAAAAAACCCTCTTTTAATCCATTAACTACAGAGAACAAAATACCCCAAGTCTCTCCATTCACAGAACCACAGAAGGATCTTCCACTGCATGAATTATTCAGGAGCAGTGGTGGAAATGAAGTACCCATTACATTTACAAATACTCCACAAAGAGTTCGGGGCTGAGCAGGAATAGATCAGACAGCTTTTATTGTAAAGCCCGGCTGAGTATTCCTGGAGCTGGAATTTCCTGTAGCAGTTACCACAGGATCTGCAATCCAGCTTTGAAAAGGAGACTGCAACTTTCCCTGTGAATCCAGGAATCATCTGTGTGATTATGTGGTACAGGTGACTTGGAGTGTTGAGCCTTTGTCTAAAATTAGTCCTCAGTGTGGTGGATGATTAAAGAGGGATCGTTCCTTCGGGCTACTTGGGATTGATGTTTCCTATTAAAAAATGCATTGCTAAGGATTTGTGAAATATAGAGAGCTTCTCAGCTGTGTGTAACACATTATGCAGATATGCTTAAGCTATCAGATAAGTGATAAATGATTTCTGTGAGTCAGATGGGGAGCATGACCTGCGGGTAGGGGGGAGTATTATTTTTCTTCCCCTCTAAGAATCGCAGAGAGCCATTTGTCAAAGCAAGCAAGTGAGGTGCCCAGAGATCATGTGTCAAAGGCTGTTCTGCCTGGAGTGGGCACAACAGGACTTAATAACGTGGCACCTCCTCAGACCTCTTCATTTCTACTAGATTTCCCTGCCCTTTCCCTGGTTCCTGAGTTACACTTTTCTTCTGTGCTACCTCTTGAGTGCTGCCCGCTGGGAAAGCTGCCAGCAAGGCTGGGAATGAGCATAAGCATCAGGTAATGGTGTTTGAGTGACCTTCTCTCTGCCCCTGTACCAACACTGAGCTGACAACACTGGGGACTAGGAGGCAAAGTGATCCCTTCATCTCCCATCCCTCTCAGAACAGTCGGTGCTTTGTTCCTGATCAACTGTGTTGCTCCCCTGAGTCCTAAGCACCTTGCCAGCCTGAGGAGAGAGCTGCTTCACAGGACCTGATGGCAGAGAAGCATCTTGAGGGCTGGCTCTTGTCCCACCTGAGCACGAGGCCTTCCAGTTTCACCTGGGAGCATAGGTTGTGTTTCCATTGATGCAAGACCCTCTCCAGGGGGAGAAGCCAGAGGCACGGGGTAGGTAGAGCATGGAAAGAGCAATGTCCTGCACAGGTCTCCTGTTTGTGTCAGGAATAAGCGTGGAACAGGCTATCTTTGCATTTTGCATTGAAGTTCTCTCTCCACAGCTGCAGCAAGTGGTGGCTACCAGTGCCTTTGGTCAGCATCAAGGCTGTTTGGGTGGTAGTAGAGTGGGTTGCCGTATCACTGCATGGCCTGCTGTTTCTGGTACTATGAGAGTCATTGACCTGGGGTTGGACAAAACTTCTCCTGTTGGGCTTTTTTTTTTGAGGAATAAGATGCAGAGTTAGTTCTCGGTGGAGTTCAAACATTGTGAATGCTCCATCCCTGGCAGTGTTTAAGGCCAGGTTGGACGAGGCTTTGGGTGATATGGTTTAGCGTGAGGTGTCCCTGCCCATGGCAGGGGGGTTGGAACTAGATGGTCTTAAGGTCCTTTCCAACCCTAACAATTCTATGATTCTGTGATTCTATCTCCAGCACCACACAACACTAAATCAGGGCTTTAAAAAACAAGACTTTTTCTAATTACTTGCAGAACATTAACTCACTGTTGGAAATTGGGATTCTGTTGTGTTAAAATCCGTACATAGACTAAAAGAGTCAGTGGCTTGAAGAATTACCTACTTAACAAAATAGAGCAGGGGAAAAGTTATTAGAACTGCTCCCAGCTTTGAAATGTGTGAAACCTAAAACAAATCCACTGGAAGAGAGGGGAACTCTTTTGCCAACACAGTTTTTACCTTTCAGTGAGTTCTGATGCTTCTTATCTCACTGGTGAAGGATTGACAGGAGATGGTGACTTCTCAGGAGGTGCTGAATTTCATGAGGGAGAAAAGTGATGGTTCTGCAGAAATGACCCTTTTCTGGAGGAATCAATTTGTCTGGATGGTTCCCCAGACTCTTTTGGGTTGGGAAAATAACAATTAAATCACTTCCCAACAGTTTTATTCTTTGAAAATTGTTTTTCGTTTGTAAACTTGAAATATCTAGAGTTCAAGAAACCAATTTAGCAGCATTTCCCCAGTAATAAAATACCTTAGGTCTGTGGGCCTTGTCTTGCCTCTCACTGCCTGGGTCCCTCTGCAGGACTTTAAATCATTGGGCTTCCTGTCAGGCTGCCCCATGTCTCATCAAAGAGAGGATTAGAAGACCTAAGAGACATCTATGTCATTGAGGCAGAGGATGTCTTCCTCCACATTTTTACAGCACATGGCTCCACGGGCTGTGGTCAAGGCCAGGGCACTCTGATACTACTATAAACCTCCTTATTTATATTTTCAACCTACTTTGGGAATTACAGGAGAGTTGGGATTTTATTTGGCTTTCCCAAGAATGTGTTCTTTTCCTGAACATAATGTACATAGCTGAGGATATGCTAAGAAGAGAAGGGCAGGGGATTTGAACAATTTGTGCTGGATTTGGGTGGCAGGAGATAATCCTCAGCCTGTACAAAACACCTTTCATCTTGTTCTATTAGTTTTGTAGACAGCAATCACTTTGCTTGAGACTGAACTGTCTGTGACAGCATCCCTGTGCCTTGCCACCTTCTCCAGCAAAGAGTGTGGCAGGCTTTTTAATGACTGTAATCCGCAGTGCATGATCCTGGGGTGCTCCAGTGATGTCTGCATCGAAAGGATAAAGCATCTTGGGAGAGGAGCGAGCAACAGGCACAGATAAGCTCTGCAGACGTTCACACACTGCCCACCCTGTAACAGCACTGACTTGAGGAGCAATACTCCCCTCCCCTCTCAAGGGACTGCTTTGCTTTCCATTCTCCAGGGACATCATCTGCTTTTCTTGGCATCAGCTGCTTCAGAGCTGCACTTGCTAATGCTGAAGGACAAGGGAGACTCTGCTGCCAGGGTTGATATAAATATGTAATAATTTGTTTTTAATCAGTATTAGCAGTGCTGAGATTACAGGGTCAGATTCACTCATATCACAGTATCGGGGTAGCAAGAAACAAGCAGTGGCAGGTTGGTTGAGTTCTTCCTAGCAAAGCATATAGATAATTTAAGGATAGATCATAAATGCAAAATCAAAGACAACACATGCAGCTTCTTGGGGAAACTCCTATTCCAACATCTTTGTCAACAGTGTGAGTCTGACTGTGCACATGTCTCTGAAGGCTCAGGGAGCCCAGGCATTTGTTTGCAAAGGAAACTTTGGGCTTGTGTGTGCTGAGTATTTGCTTTCATTAAAAGAAAAAAGGCAATGAATAAAAGGAAGCAGTGGTTTGTTTCCTGAACTGTGGCAGTGCCTGTCTGCACAGGTACACTCACCGTTGCTGTTTGTCCATTAATGACTTTGACAAGTTTCCAGATCAGATCAGGATGGGTGGGAATGCACTAAGGTGCCTTTGGCGTTTGTCCTTTCTTGGCCCTTCAGGCCTAGAAGGGAGGCACAGACATCACTGCGCTGCAAGGGAGCTCCAGTCTTGGTCCTGTGCTCCTTCTGAGCACAGGTTTCTTGCAGGGTTTCCAGATCAAGGTGCAAATTCCTTGTCGAGATCTCCATCTTGCCATGAGTTTGGTAGTTTGGTGCCCATCATCAGGCTGGAACACCTGTGATTGACAGGGATTGTGGGTTTATTGCTCATTTCTTTGGGGTGGGATGAGATGGATGGTGGGTGACCTCACTGCACATCCATTGTCAGTATCTTCTTCCTGCTCAGATCCCCAGAAACCTGAGCATCAGTAAGTGCTGGCAGCCAAACCCTGATGCACTGCTGGCTGAATTGACCTTTTGCTGCTTCCTCATTATAGTCCAGAGCACCCCTGTACTGAGGTAAGCAATGCTGCAATGGCAAGGGACAGGGAACCTGCAGCCTTTTCTCCCATGCTCTCTGATTATCTCTGCAGTGGGAGCCAGCAGAGACATGCAGTTTGTTGGCCATCACAAAGAAGGATCTTGCCCAAAATCATCTGAGGCTTGTTACTGAGCACACAAAGTGGGGTGGGCTCAAAAAAGCTCCTTGGAGGTACCTCAAGCCCTTTTCTTCTTCCTCTAAGGCTGCCGTGTCTCTTACTTGCTCTCTGTTGTTTCTCTGCAGCAGCGGGTGATGGCCACAGCTCTCCCTGCACGCACGTCTTCAGCAGCTGGGGCTCTGGCTGCACTCTTCAACACATGGAAATAAATTAATAGTCTTGTGGGCCAGGGAAGGACTTGGGCTCCAAGCATTTGGCCCTTGAAATCTCTCCTCAATGCCTGCTCCTTTACCTGCAACACAAAAGCAGATCAGCTGAGGAGGAGGCCAGCCTCCCACATGCCTCCCTGTAGGCTCCTGTGCCCTCTCAGGGCACCAGCCAGATCTCTGTTCCCTTCCTTCACTTGCCCTGCGCTCATCATTACATTGAGAAACTGGCCTCTTTTGCCCCAAGAGGGGCAACTTGTCAGTGAGTTTTGTTCCAGTGTTGGGTGAGCAGGGAGAAGGAACAGGCTCTCACACATTCCACTATAAAAAACCTGGTTGAAGAAATCCTGTCCTTCCACATCTGCCTGTACATGTTTAGAATTTCACAGACTGTTTTGCTTTCTTAAAGCTAAATTTTGCTTGGCTTTAGCAAAGTTTTGTGGTGTTTTTATTGTTTGGTGGGTTTTTTTTGGTAAAAATAACAGTTTTCTTCCTGGAATTTACCTGTCTTTCCTTGGGAAAAATTCCTTACTTTCAGTGATAACCAAACAGGATTCTCTCATAAGATCTGGACCCACACCATCTCCTAGGAGAGGTGACACTGTGGTCCCACGGGAAAGGTTGGCTCCAGCCATAGGGGCTGCTGCTGCTTTGGACCATGTGTGATCCCAGGTCTCTGTCTCCTGTCCTGGGCACCAGACTGGATCCTCACAGACAGCTCTGGGCCCTGCAGCTCTGCCCTCTTTACTTAGAAAGCAGCAACATGCCTCACTCAGCAAGGCATCAAAGTCTGTGCTGCGTGTTCAGACTTCAAATCCCTGCCAATAATGCAGAGTTAAAGAAGGGAATTATTATGGTGCATAACAAATAACAAGGGCTTAAACTGCCTTAAGAACACTGTACTCAGAAAAAGAGGGATTGACTGGATGATGGAGGCTGCGGGTATGAAGAAAGGCTTTTATTTCATATGTCTATGCACTTGCAGTACAAAACTCTGCTGTGTGATAAGGGCTGTTATAATGAACTTACTCTGGACTTGTGTGTTTCTCTTGCTCTAATGCATGTGGGTTGTGATTACTTTCTGCCTCCTTCAGTCTTATTCAGGAGCAAACCCAAGAAAATGAGCAGATGCTAGGGATGGAAAGCAAGGTGGGAATCTGCCCTTCCTGTCTTTCTTCCCATCCTTTTCTCCTTAGCTCATGCCCCAGCTAAGGGGGCCTGGAACAAAGCTCAACCCCTGGTTTGCATCACCCTCACAACACATGTGGACTGCTTTCCACTGAGTCCATCCTGCCTGGATTGGGGTGGTAGATCCCAAGTGACCTGGTTGTGGTTGAGCTGCCTCTATGCAGGACCTCAAGTGTCTTTGAGAAGCCCTGAAGCCATGGATGCTTCTGTCCCTTCATGCGGGGGGAGGCCTGAGTGGCTTAAATCTCAGTGTAAAACAAGACTGTCATATGGGAGACAGAAGCAAGGGTGTCAGAACACGTTAGTGCTGCTTTGAGCGCCTGCCTGCCTCTGAAATCCCACACAGACCTTGGGTTGTACAAAGGGAACTGGCAAATGCTAATGCTTGTTTGTTTTGTCTTCAACAAAGCTGCTTTTTTCCCCTCGTGGTTGTGAGCAGTTGCTATATTGTGGTGAGAAAAGATGGGGAGGAGAAACCGTATTTTTTAAATAAGAAAACCATCTTAAAAACTCCAAATGAGTAGATCTGAGGCATCTAAAGAGAAGGATTTATTTAAGCCAGTGTGTGTGCTTTGCTTCACATGTTCCCTTTTTATAAGGGGAAACATCTGGATTTGCCTCATTTGCCACATTAGAATGGCAGGAGCGGAGGTGCAGGTGATTATACACACATTTAAAACAACCAACCAAACCAGTTGCTGTTTAACAGCTATAGCCCTGCTACAAACACACATTGCTGGGGCACAGACTCCGATTCCAGCTGTCCTGTGGTGTAAATCTAGCTTTGCTCTCCTGCAGCATCTCTGCATCTTCTTTGACAGAGTCTGACTTTTGCTTGCTGGCTTCAAAGCAAAGGGGGTTTTATTTTGCCTCTCCTAGTACTAAATTCAGCTACTGCACGTTGATCTCTACCTATTTTTGGGTATATGTACACGAAGGTCTAGGTCAGCTCCTCTGTCACAGCTGTATGTGCCTACTAGTTGTGCTGGCTTGCTGCATTACAGCGGTACCCAGCACTGGTGTGCTGTCCCAGAGGCGCCCAGTTAGGGATGAAAGTGGTCCAGCTGCCTGCATGGATTAGACAGAGGAAAACACGATTTGCCATCCTTGTAGATGTTCTGACACACAACGTTCACAAAGGGCAGGGTGTCGAAACGCTTTGACTTGGAAGAAGAGAAGGAAAAAGCAAGAAAATGGGTCATAATGAAAAGGGCTGGGGCAGAGAGGGAAAACGCATTAGAGATGCTGCAAAGTTCTGTGCTGCTCTGCTGGTTATTAATGTGTCTCATGGAAATGGAGAAGTTTCTACATGCTCTTAAATACTCAAAAGGGCAACTTTCTTTAATTCTCCTTCTTGAAGTGTGTATATTTATTTCCATTGAGTGTGGAAATAACTTTTTGTGCCCTGCATAGAGTGACTCAGAGGAAAATTCCCAAGCCCATGTATATACATGAGCCAGTATTGGTAGCAGGACTGAAACTTGCCTTCACTAGTCCATAACAACTTTCTATCCCCAGGAAGTGCAGACCACATCCCGTACTACGTATCCAGTGTGTGCTCACAGTATGGTTGAAAAGCAGCTAAATCTATGGAGAAGTTGGCACAATCCATTGTGTGTTGAAGGGCTTCACTGAGGAATGAGCCTGAGAGAGGCACAACCCTCCCAGGCTGACTCCACATTGGTCCTCCTGGGACTCCATGTGGTGTGGAAGAGCATTCAGGGACTTGGTTGCTGTTGATTGACTCGTGCTGGTCTCTAGCAGGCTTCCCTCAGTTACTTCGCCAGCCTCTTTGCTCCCAACCTTCCTTCCTGTTTAGGCTTCTCTTTTTACCCCTAAAGCTGTCCCTTTTAGTTGCAGGAAAGCCGTTCAGCTGGCAGGAGATCTCTCCAGGCATTTGGAGGATTGTCATCACTCTGTTCCACCCAGGGAGCTTTTGGCCATTGTTAGCTGGATTCACAGTTCAGCTCATTTTCATCTTCGTCCAAAACAGGGAGCTAAATACAGAAGTGCAGCTCCTCTATTAATATCCTCTGCGTTACGGTAGGGCCAAGCTGCCAGGTGCTCTGCTTTGTGCATAGGGAGGGAGACTATTGTTCCATTGAGCTTTAAGCAAAAGCACAGAGAGAAGCCAGATTACTTGGGAGAGCTGAAAAATCAGCTTTGGTTTCCTAAGCCTCAGTTGAATATTTGATCCATCAAGCTATGCTGTCTGCTAGTTTGAAATTGCTCACTGCCATGAGGGCTGAATCTGCCCCCCTGCAGTGACATGTGAAGCTCTTGATGTCTGGCTCCAAACTTTTAGAGCCTCAGGCCTCTCCTGAGGGTGCTTTCTATTCCAGCAGACCAGAGCCACTAGGGTTTAATCTTTTGCACACGTTTTATACGTGTCAGGAGTATCTACTTGGTTGTCTGCTGTCAAATTCATGCTCCAAGGGCAAATACTCTAATTACTGTTGGGCTTCATGGAAGGGCAGGCTTCATGGAAGCGTCTGAATCACAGATTTATGTGCTCTTACATAACTGATCCTCTTCCTTACCTCTGGTGTTTGTATCTGACTGGATTTGGGTTGGTTTATATTTGGTGGCATCATTCTGTTCCATGAAAAGGCAGCTGGAAGGTGGCAGGTTCATCATGCAGGATGTGGGCCCAGTTCACTCTGGTGGTGAATGGCCACAAATTTCTGCACTCATTCCTGCAACAAAGAACCTCTTAGAGATGCACAACAGACCCATGATGCCGTTAGCAGCCTCTCTTGCCATGCACTCTTCCTATGGACTCCTAGTTCATGGTGCTGTAGGCTGGACCTACATTTTGCTGTATGGAAGAGCTCCTGTTCCAGAGCAACACTTGGGAGTCCATCTTCTGATACAGTCAATGGATGCTTCAGACTAAACGGGCTTCCTCCATCAGCAGGGACTTTGAGCCATTGACAGCAGCTCACAAAGGTGTTGGAGAAGGAGTAAAGAAAGCAGAGGCCAGACTTAGTCCTTTAAAGAAGGGTGAGGGTGATGCAGCATCAGAACAGCTCCTCATGGCCTCCTATCAGCTGCACGGATTTGCTGCCTGAAAAACTACCTTTTCCCTTGGTAAGATTAGAAACAAGCAAACAGAAGAACACCTCGAGCATTAACAATCATAATCCCGGGTTCACTCTGAGAGCATGCTCTGATTTGAACACACTGGTATAACACTGGAACTTTTTTAGGTTAATAATTAATTGCATGTTTTTAATTAAAAATCGCTGTTGCATCCGCATGGACTTCTAACACACTGCATCTTATTAGAGCTGTAATTGGAATAGGTAATTTATTTGTTGCTTTTGTTAATGTTCATATTCCTGGTTCCTCAGGTCACTGGAGCTGCAAAAGAAACTTGTTTAAAATGAAATGCAGCAAACTCCCAACAGTAAATGTTCCTGGATGGTAGTAATTGTTCCCGTTCCTCTCTGCTCTGGCTTGGTACCTTGCAGCGCAGGGGATATTGATGTGATGTATTAGCTCATGGCTGAGTGTCTAAAATGGCACAGATCCAGCTGCTCACGAGGTTCTGCATGAGTTTATGGTTCCCTCTGCTTCTCTCCCATGGAGACCTGGTGGGCTGTGCTATACTGGCCATCAGATTGCAGTGGGGACATAAGCTAAGTGGTGGATGATGTTTCCAAGATGGACGTATTTAAGGTGCTCCCAGAAGCCGTTCTCATTGTAGCTGGGAGCAGTCCTGAGTGCGTCTGAGTTCAGCTGTGTCCCAAATTCATGTTGAGAGATGTTTAGAGCTTACTCATCCCTGTAAACCCAGGGAAGGTTTCCTGTGCTTATCAGCTCCACTGTTCCTTCTGGCTCTTCTCCATCCCTTCCTCTTATTCCAGTTCCTGGAGGGAAGCCCAGATGAAGAGCAGAGACTCATTGCTGGGAAAGCTCTGCTTCATGGCCAGTCCAGGCAGTTCGGACAGCTCTTGTGCTGGCTGCAGGGAATCAGACAGGCTGGGAAGAGCGGCTTGTGTGGCTCAGAGCATCTGCTGAGGTCAGCCCTAAACATCAGGTAGATACAGGATGACAGCTGTGCTGGGGAATGAAACTGGAGACCTCCACAGGGTTTGTAAAACTTTAGAGAAGTCAATGAGCATAAGCATAGCTGGAGCAGTCACAGCTGGACAGAAGGGGAAGAAGAAATGAAGGCACAGATGCTTCCTAGAAGTGACACGAGTGGTCAGTACCAGAGGTGGTGTTACAGCCACCACCTCCTGAGGCCACTTGGCCTCTCTGGACATCACGGGATGCAGCTGAGAAGTGAGAAGACCTCTCAAGTTCCCAGCAGCACAGCTTGAAGTGAGGTATTCCCTTGGCAATGCAGCCAGGGTCGGATGAGTCCCTGCTGCTTGGCTCTGAGCAAAGCCACTATGACAGGCCTTCCCCAGCGGAGGTGGATTCCAGCTGGCAGGAGTTTGTTTCGTGAGGTGCCTTGGATCAGCTGCTAGAAGTGCCACAAGAAGGCAGAGTCCATGGCATGTTTCCTGGCTGATCAGGTTTCATCCCTGTATGCAGTTAGTGCCCAAGCGAGGCTGCGGTCATGGTGAATGTGAAGGTGGATATGATGGGGAGAATCCTGAGAAAGGCTCTGGGAAGGTCTCAGTGAGGGGGAGTGTGGTTCCCCAGGGAATGATGGCTTGGAAACTCCTTTGGGTCAGTCCAGTCAAGGCCTGTGGAAGAAATAACAGCAT
Source organism: Pezoporus wallicus (assembly GCF_028554395.1). Lineage (NCBI taxonomy): Eukaryota > Metazoa > Chordata > Aves > Psittaciformes > Psittacidae > Pezoporus > Pezoporus wallicus. The sequence continues at coordinate 405,512 of NW_026639688.1, forward strand.
CAGAAAGAACAGGCTCTGTTTCAGTTACAAACACCATTGCATTTTGTTCCACTTGTTCCATTTGCTTCATTATCCACAGAGAGAATTGACTTGGAAATCCTGTGTTGTGTAAGAGAGAAATGAGATAAGCTGAGGAGCCTTCTAATCAAAAGTCTGCGTGGAAGCTGACACCTAAAATCTGCCCTCATTAAGACAGCTGAGAGATTACCAGTTGCGGGCCACTCAATTTGCCTGTAAATATAGAAGACGTTGAAGTAAACTCAGCAGATGTGAAGAGCCAGCGCGTCAAAGTACCAGCAAAACCTCTGGCACACGTTCAAATCATCTTTGGAACACCAGGATTTGGGTTGATTAGAAGAAAAAACCAAAGCAATTTGAGAAAGAGTTGGGGCAAAGGAGAAAGAAGTAAATTTAGACAAGAAAAAGCAATTACAGGCTTAAAAGGAATAATAAGCATCAATTAGCAGCAAGTATCTGTTCCTCCAATGAAAGCATTTTCAAGTACGTACACGGTGGAATAGAGAAAGAGAAAAGACGGCTCTGTCAGTGAATTACAGCAGGGATCCTGAGATAAAGGGGAGCAAATGCTGCAGAGATATTAAACAATTACTTAGCATCACCCTTTTAGAAATGAAAAAGGTGGGGGCTGCCCTGCATTGAGGAGCTTTCCAAAGAGACTAGATAAGACTGCAGATGTCAGCTGATAATGCTGTGGGGCTGATTCCTTTCTGAGAGCCTCTTGTGTTTGGCCATAAACCAGCTTTCCAGAGTGCTGTGGAGGTGGCACGGTGCTAGTGGGGAGCTGAAGGTGATGGGCTCTGTCAGGATGTGTGCGATAGTCTCCTGTGGAAAGGGGATGGGGGGAACGGTTTGGTTTTGTCCATCTGCTTCTTGCTGCCTGTGGTCCTTGGTGAGGGATGGAGCTTCCTGTTGTCCTAGCCAGGATTTTACGCTTGGATGTGCCTGGTGGGGAGCTAAGTGATGGACAGCTGTGCTGAGCAGGCCAGACTTGGCATCCAGTGCAAAAGGAGAGTGATGACAGGATTCAGTTGGCTTCACCTCTTCTTAGCTGTGGCCATGTCCCTAGAACAGGCCACTAATTGGATCACAGCAGTTACACTGTGGAGCATAGCTAATCCTTTTCTGTCTTTTCTCCTGCCCCAAAATAATGGAGACCAGGGATGGGCCCAGCATTGCAGTGTCTGGGGCTCTGATGTTTTAGCCTAAGGAAGATCTTGCCGAACTCCTTTTCCTGAATAGCAGTAACTGGCAGAGATCAAATACATCTTCCACTTCCATCTCTTCTCTTCTTAGCAAAGATGTGTCAGGAGCTGTAGCAGTGCCCTAGAAATGATCACAGTGTACAGCAGGGATGTGGGAAGTACTGCCAAGTCCAAGCCCACCTGCATTATGCAGTTGTGGTCTTCCCATTTCATAAAGGATCAAGGGTAACTGGGAGAGGTTCAGAGGGGGGTGACAGAAGTGATCAGAAGGCTGTGATGGCCTCTGTGCAAGGGGTGAGTAGGTAGCTCGGACTCCTCCATCTGAAAGAGCACTGCTTGCAAGTGTGTGCGAGAGGGCTATGGAGTTGTGAGAGGCTGGCAGAGGATGGGCAGGGCTTGGTTGTGCACTAGAGCTGGGAAGCACCAGGTAAAGCATCCTGTTGTTGGTGGCAGGATCAAAAGAAACACGAGGAGGCTGGTGCTTGCAGTGGCAGTTCAGCTGAGGAGCTCCTTGCTGCAGGATGGCTTATCCAGTGTCAAGGGGACACTAGACTGATTAATGGAAATCTGCTATGGGATACTAAGTCCTAGGCACTGTCTAAGACCCCAGGGTTGGAGTCTGAGAGACTGGGGAAAGAGTCTATGTTCGCTTTTAATTCTTGTGCTTTCCCCAGGTACGTGGGTTTGGCTGCTGTCAGACATAGCTACACAGATGTTTGAGCTGACCCAACTGCTCTTTACTGCTCTGTGTGTTTCTCTGTTGCTGTGTTCTAATGGAAATAGCCTCACTGCAGCAGCAGGGGGATTACAGAGCTCTGTGGGCAAAGCAAGTTCAGGTTTATCCTGCGTGGCTCTGCGTCTGGGATGATAAAGGTACAGATGACATATAATAGAAGCCAACACGGGTCTGCCTCTCCACCACACTGCAGTTATCCTGTGACCTCAATGCATGCATAGCCCTGCCAGCAGTAAATGGAGCTGAAAACTATTGCTATTACTGCTAAGCAGTAGCTATTTCAAGAGCAGGAGCAAGGAGCACCACTGATACTTCAGTTGGTGCGTGAGCAATGTAACCCATTTGTCCCTTTCCTTCCCCAAGCTCCAGTGGGCCTCTAGAGCAATGCAGAATTAAGCAAAGAAACCAGTTAGCAATGGAGATGCTTTCTGCATTTTCCTGTAAGTCCCTGGAAAATTCTCTTAAGTTATCTCCTGAGGTGACTCACTGTAATGTGAACAGGGAGCAACTTGCTCAAAATCAGAACCATTACCCAGATCTGTGCCAGTTTGATTCATAGCTGCTGGCATCTCGGCTTGCACATGTTTTCACCAGGCATTTGCACTCTCCCTTCTGCAAACAGTCTCTGTAGCAACGCTTAAGGCTGTGTCAGAGGAGGTGTGAAACTGGGTCTCATTAGGATCTTAGCAAATGCCAAGTGAGGCATCTTGACAGCGGTTTCTTTCCTTGTCTCCCAGTCGTCTAAAAGGCTGTGCCAGGGCAGAATGTATAGTGCAAACAGAAAGGCTCCTGCCTTCTGTTAAAATTGTTCCTCTGTAAAGTGTAGAGGGTCTCATCCTGCCGAGAGAAAAATGCTTTGCAAGCATGAAGTGCTCATTTTGTTGCATGTTGAAGTGATTTACTCCAGCACTCTACAACTACTGCTCCCTCTGGAACAAGACCTTTGGGCAGGTCCACAGCCAAAGCAGGGTTTCCCTGGGAGTGGGCAGTGTGCTGCTAGGATCTGCTTGGAAGTCAGCAGTTGACATCCAGGGCTGAATGTGCATCAGCTTTGCCATGCTGAAGGCTTTCTCTTGTGCTCACAATGTGCTGAGATCGCAGAAAGGTCTGGCAGGATCATAGAGGGAGCATCTCTCTGGGGGGACAGGACGATGGGGAGAGGAATACTTCAGTGAGCTAACTCAAAGTTGGGTTTTAATTAAGAAAAATAAGAGAGAATGAGATTAAAGTCAAAGACAAGAAAAATCTGCTGAAGGCTGGACAGACCTGTCATGCAAATAAGGATTTTAAGTGGAAAATTAAAAATATTAGCAATAAAGAGAAGCAAAAAAGTAGCCACACAAAGATGAAGTTGCTGAGTCAGTCCTGGAAAGAGTTCAGAAGAGGGCTTCTTTTTTTTTCACAAATAGATCTTTTCCTGTAAATAATGTATGAAATAGGAACCAAGAGCACAGCAATACTGATTTGGTGAATGCTGAGTGTGCTTTTTCTCATTAAAACTGGTTTTTAAAAGTCATTTACGGGAGATCCACCTGATCCCAGCAGCTGGGAGGGTCCGGAGCACCCTGCGGCCACTTGTGGCCCCATGAGTTGCTGAGTTCTCTTTACTTGTGCAAGTTAGCGATAGAGGCATATGGGAGAGGGATGAAACTGGAAGGGATGAAGCCTTCATGCCCTTTGGCTTAGCTCGATTCTGCCTTTTGCCTTCTTCCTGGAAGTCTCCAGTAGCAATCCAAAGAGCTGTCAGCCTTTCACAAAGCACCCACTGCGAGGGATAAGCAAATCCTCTGAGAAGCCAGTCTGGCAGCAGCACTGATAACCAGCCCTGTATAGCCACTAAGTAGGTGGAAGAAGCCTTACAGCCCCACAGTTTGCTGTGCCAGGAGAAATGTCACGTAAAACAGCCCACCATCTGGCCAACGCTGCCTTTTTCACACCCCTTCTCCTGTCATCTCTGTTCTGTCTCCAGGTGAGATAACCAAGGTGCTGAGGACTGAGCTCATGACCTTCAGCGCTGAAAAAGATATCACTAAATCCTTCTCTGAAGCCATCTCACAGAGGGACTGTAACAAACTCATGTTTCTGATTGGATGTGGGGCCATTGGAAAGCTCACAGCCTAACCCAGCCTTGGTTACTGGTGTCTCCATCCCCTTTGGGCTGAGCTGTAGTGAAGTGATGTTCCTGGCCGTGGGGGCCCTTCATCATTTAGGAAATTCCAGCTGAAGGATGCTGTAATTTGTCTCCTTAGCAACACAGGCTGCTCGGAGTTCATTGGCTCTGGAGCTTTCTCTCCCTCTACTGTCAAGGCTGACTTCCCATGTGAGTTGAATCAAGTTGAGATCCTGATCTTGCTGTTGTCTGGGTTCACATCTGGGCTATTTAGCACACATCTAACACTTCCTGGAAGATCCTGAGAAGTGGCTGTGGTCCTTTGGCCCTAGAGGCACCCTGTCCCAAACGGCCCTTGGGGAGAGGCTGCCCAGCAGGTTTGTTTGGGCTTTGCATTTCCTTGTGCAGTCACTGGGCAAAGGACAAAGGACCCTTTTCCAGTAAAGCAAAGGGTTCCATTCATCTCTGCAACACTGTGACTGCAGCAAGAAGGAAAACATCAGTCCCAGGAAAGAGCTGCCAGTAAATCTATTTCCTAGAAGCTCATAGAAAGCTCTGGTTTTCTCTCTGCTTTCCTAAGAGATCTCCAGGTTGAGGACTCAGCTCAGAGGGTGCTCCCCTGACAGCACTGTGCTGATGGAAGGGGTCTCATGCCTGGATATCTGTCCTATGCTTGTGCTTAGTGATTCCTTGGTTGTTAATGAACACAAACAACTATTCCCCATGACCCCCCCATTCCTCTGCGTGCTTTAGGTGTCACCTAAAGGTAGTGCAAGGACAATGAAGAGAGAATTCTCAAACAGTTTCACCTCTTCTCTCTGGCAGGGTGGAGGGTATCATTGCTGTAATAAGGTGATCATTAGGATGCATTGCAAGTCACGTACCAGCAAGTGGCTGTCTCTGCTATGCAGCAGTTTCCAATGTCCTTTACTTATTAGTAGCCTTTTACAGGGGTGTGCAGGGTATGTTAATATGTGCACTACGGCAAAGGGTCACGGTATCACACACGGAGCTGCCCTTGGGGTGAAACTTCTTGGAGCTCATATCATAAGATGGGATTTATGATGAACTTCCCCAGGACCAAAATGTTGATGCAAACTTCTCCACCGTTTGGGTTGTGTGGTAGGCATGTCTCTTGGATCTCGTCAGATACATACAATCATAGAATCATAGAATAATTAGGGTTGGAAAGGACCTTAAGGTCATCTAGTTCCAACTCCCCTGCTGTGGGCAGGGACACCTTATGCTAAATCATATCACCCAAGGCCTCGTCCAACCTGGTCTTGAACGCTGCCAGGGATGGAGCATTCACAACCTCCCTGGGCAACCCATTCCAGTGCCTCACCACCCTAACAGGAAAGAATTTCCTTCTTATATCCAATCTAAACTTCCCCAGTCGTTTTCTAATAAGCACACGGATCACCTATTTTTCCCACTAGGAAAAGAAGCAGAGGCTTAAAACCTTTGTAATGGTGGGTGAGATCAGCTTATGGTTGGAGCATCCTTGTAGGTACCGTGTGGCTGCTGGGATTTGGTACTGCCAAGAGAGAGGAAACAAAGTGAGTAGCACTCCCTGATGATTAGAGGTAAACACAAGGAAGTTCATTCCTGTTCCTCCATGTGTGCACTTTAACTTTCTGAAGTAGGTGATGGGGACAGTGATTTTGCTAACTATGTACACAGCACACTTGCTTGACAGGATAAAGGCAGCGTATGTGAACCCCAGAGTGACTCCCTCCTGCTGGAGTGGCCTGGAAGTGGCTCTAGGTGCCTGCCTGGATTGATGGGAGTTAGAGCAGTCACAATGCCTTAACCCACACCAATGTTGGTCCCTGGGTGTACAACTGTAAAAAGAAGCTGGTGCCCTTCCAGACTTTCCCCCTTAATATAAATCACCCAGTTTTTCAAGTAAAAAAATGCTCCCCACATACCATATTTTACCCATTTTCCTTTTTGGAGACAAATGTGAAGGCAAGCCATAAAGTTGTGACATGAGCTATATTGCAGCAGCAGGCCATCTGGGACTGTTTGTTATCTCAGGGTGTCCTGTTTGTGTCCAAGTGCCGTGAGTTAGTGGTATACCACTGGGGTATGAGGAGGGTGAATCCATCGCTGAAGACACAGCAGATGTAATTTTCCTCCTCTGTCTGTGCAGTAAAGGCAACTCACTTTAGTCTTTTCTTCCCAAGGGCAGATTAATCTTCTAATGAAAACAAAGACAGTGTTTGGCCTGGCATGGTGGGTGGTTACTCATGCAAATGAGATGTGTCTCCTTTCTACCTTTCTTCCCTCAACAGAGGACAGGACTGAGCTCCCCCATCTCACACCGCAGGCCAATGTCAAGACAATGACACAAAGGAACTGACTTTGCCTTGTGCGGAGACACTGTTGGACACGTCTGAGACCAAGAGCTTAATCGCAGATGGCTGGGCAATTAGTAGACTGTTTGGTTGTAGCACTAGCATCAGCTGCGGCTCTCTGCTTTGATAAAACCCTTAGCACTAGAAAACCTTACACCCAAAGAAGCGAAGGCTGAAGCACTGTGGTGAGAGTGAGGTACTGCTCTGTTAATGAAGTGAGCTCCAGCAGGGAGAAGTGTGTGTTAGGTCAGAGGCCCTGAGGGAGGAGCCATGGGGTTACCTCTGAAGAAGCCGGCAGTGGAGTCCCAGCCCTGAGCATTCAGTAATTGAGTTTCAGGCTGCTGGGGAGCTGACTGCAGATCCAGGAGTCCACCCCGGCAGCTGAGGAGAGAAAAAATAGCTGAGCAACGTGTTGGCTTATCCCTGAGAGAACAGAATTACTTGTTTGGGAAGACAGAGCATATTAGAGGAGGGTGAAAGGTGGCTGAACGCTGCCCTTTCTCTTCAGTTAAATTCCTCCCCAAACCGCAGTGTTTGGATGTAAGATCAGATGCATTCCTGTTCAGCTCTTACCCACCCTAATACAAAGTTAAGCGCTGCTGTGTATCCTCTCCCAGGCCTGTGCTCATGGCCACAATTAGAGAGCAGCATCAGAGCTGGCCAGACCTGCTGGAGCTGTTGCTGTGCTCCTCTGCTTATGGCTTCATTGCACGTAAACTGAAGCTAATCAACTCCATTGCTGAGTAGGACCTTGGGCTTACAGATCTGAGGGCAAAGAAGGCTACCCTGGCTGTCTCAGGGGCTGGAAGAGTGCATCAGAGATGCTTGGCTGGTGCTGTTCAATGTGGGTTTGCAGCTCTTTCAACCCAGAGCTTGGTGGGCAAGGGAAGGCTGCAGGGAACAGCCACACCAGCTTGTGCTGGTGGTACCCATGACCAGTTTCTCATAGTGAATGCACCCAGCTTCCATCCACTTGTTCCTGCCCCACTCTGTCTGCTCAGCCTGAGCAACTTGAACCTGTCACCAGCAATCCATGAGACTGTGGCTCCCATGGTCTTCTGTCAGAGACAGCCACTCTTCTTCCTGCAGGGAGTGCTGCTTTAAATGCTTCTGCCTGTTCTGCAGCCATCCTGGGGCTGGATGATGCTTCTTCCCTTCTTCTGTGCTCTTATATTAATCACACTTTTTCCAGTGACTCCTTGCCCTGCTGCCCCAGTTTCCAGTATGTACAGTGGCCCCCTGCCCAGATCATTTACTCAACACAGGATGGTCTAGCAGGATCAGTGTGTTCAGGCTGGAAGAGTATCTCATTTTCAACTGCCCATAAACCTGTTGACCACTCTCTCCATTGAGCCTTGGATTCAACGTGGAAAAGCTGTGATAGAGCTTCAGTCAGTAACAAGTGGCTGGTTCTAAATTGGGGGAATCATTTGGTTAATAAACACCCATTAAAGGTTAGATTAAACCATGATTTCTTCCTTTGCTGGTCCGTCATTGTTTCTTATTTAGTAGCTGCATTCAGGAATATTCACACATGATTGCTTATGATGTTTTAATTGCCTTTGAAATGTTTCACAGCTGAGGTTGAAACCTGAGTAAAGTGGTGTGCACCGTGATGCCTCTGATGGGTATCTGCCTGCTTAACAGTGAGGCAGGGGTATCTTTCCTGCTTTTTGACCATTTAATTGTTAGACTCAGTTTGCTGCTTGCTGAGGCTGAGTCCTTCATCTTGTTAGGAGCAATGAGAAATCACCAGGAAAAAGCTCTGCCGTTAATATCCAGGGAATATGGCTAACCAACTGCTATTAATCTTAATGCAAACCAGACAGTCAGACTTAAATTGTATCATCCTTAATGGAGTGATGCAGTTAAAGCAAGCATCAAGAGGCCCCAGGGCAAAGATGTTTCAGTTTCATTGAGCTTTTTTTGATCTGGCAAGGGACAAGTGTTTGGTTTGATAATTTGGAGTCCTACAGAAAGCGATGCTGCAGGCAAACCTCGAGGAGTGCTGGAGTCGTGTGTGTGGGGGGGGGGTTAGGAATGACTTGTGTGACCTTGGGGGTGGGAGGCAGCAGGACTTGGCACGAAGCTCCCCAGAGCTTCTGAGGTGTTCTCTCACTGCCGGATCAGGAGTTTTGCCCTCTCAGGCCCTTAGCCTTGCTTGGCATGGAGGCTGTCTTGGCAACGGCTGCAGAAGTGATGGTTTCATGTGGTTCCTTGTAGTCACCATCACACAGGGGTGTTTCTAGCCTTGATGCTTTGATGAAGGGACTCATCATTTACCGTTTTGCTCAGAACAGCTTGTCTGGTGTTCCTAGTGCAAACAGGGTCCCTTCTCCCTGCAGGAGGGTAATAACTAACCAGAGAAACAAGGGATCCCTCTGAGCAGCTCTGACTGCACTGGGAAAGAAAATCAATCTGAAAATCCCAGCTGAAGCACGGAAGAGAGGGTCTGAATTTAGCTGTAGCCTGCTTGGGGCTCCTGAGGTTTCTCACTGCCGGGGCTCGCAGCCTTGTGTAGCTTAGAAGTTGAATCTGCAGCCAAAAGCTGGCGGCAGCGCAGGAGAGCAATGCGCTCGCTCTGTTGTGTTTCCAGGTACTTCAGGCTTTGGGGCTTGTGGGTTCACACTGTGCTCTTGGTGGTTGTTGTAAAACCAAAGCTGTTCTACATAGCAAGAGCAAGAGTCTGTGTGTGCCCCCCAGGGCTCGCAGGCTGCACGGGGAGCTCAGACTAGGGCCTGGATGAACAAAGCTCTTCTTATCCTCGCTTCACAGCTGGGTAGCTGGAGTTCGGTGAGATGAAGTGATTTGCCTGTGGTTGTATGAGGAGGCCAGGTATGGAGCTGGGTTCTCAGGGGCTCTGACTTCAAAACCAGTTTCATTCTGTAGCTCCAGATAAACCAGGTGATTTCTTCGTGCGCTGTTGTTTTGCCCTTGGCATTCCCCAGCAAAAGAATCAGTGGGTTAGCATCTGCACTGGAAACAGATGCAGTACAGCCTCTGCTTGTGACTGAGACAGAAAATCAAATCCACACTTCGACGCTGCTTGTTACCTTTCCTCAACAGACAGTTTAGAGATGCTGCATTTAGGCCTGGAAGCAAACTAGAAATTATCACATGTCTCAGAACTGCAAATTATGGGAGAATATGCACCCGGTGATCGATAAAAACTTCCATTTTTGAAAGCCAGCAGCACTGAAAATGGAATTCTTGGGGCAGAGAAACCAGTGGTTGTGACCAGAGGAAACTGCTGCTGCTGGGTGGAGATGGAGTGACTATTGCTGAAATACTGGTGGGCTCAGTGCCCAAACCAGCACATTACTGAGCACCAGGACCTAAGTCCTGCCTAATTCTGTTCAGTGAGTGTGCAGCTGTGTAATGCAAAGCAGTCACACCCTCAGTGCTCACCTTGAGGTGGGAAGGACTCCTGACTGGATGAGAGGCGGGAATGCAAAGTGTTGTGAGTGTTCTACTTGCCTATTAAATGTTCTCTGGAAGGGGGTCATTGTTAATGTTGCTGCTTCCCTTCTAAACAGAAGCACACAGGCTCCTTGACAGGGAATTTAGCAGGAGCTGAATGGCTTACTGGGTGTTACAATGTCTCTCTTCTAAAAAGTTAATGTATTACTACCGTACGAGTCTAGACACGTATTGCAAGGCTGATTTAGGATCTTAAAGAGGATTCTGCCTTTCATTCTGGCTTTTATTAAAAGCTTTGTAGTGCATCTTTAAAGAGCCACTAAAGCTACACTGAAAACATGAAGGAGAAAAGAATAGAAGCAAAAAGGTTTTTAAATGGATTTCTTCCCCCGTCTGCTTCCTTGCCCCTACCCAAATTTTAGGGCTATTTGCATAAAAACATGATGGTAATTTTCTTTTTTATTGTGTGAATACAACTTATTTTCCTCCTTACTTACTTCCCCTGGAAACTGGGGACCAGTGTGTAAGACTGATGTCAAGACCATGTGGGAGCAGAATGCCTCAGACTGGGAAGTTCATCCCAACTTCATCTAACTGCAGACTGGCTGAGACAGGAGCCAGAAGGATTACATTGCTAGTGGCCTTTGGGCAGGGGAACTGGTCCTCAGCAGGAGCTGCAGTAGCTTCAAGGAAATGAGGAAAGAGATGGTGGACAAGGGAGTTGTGTAGATTTATGGGGGATGTGGATTTTACCGTAGTTTGGGATGTGTCTGCCTGTAGGAGCATCCTGTTTTCTGCAAAACCTTGGAGAATAGTTTATATGGGCAGATCCTGCTCAGTTCCTACTGGATTTCACCTCTACGTTTGGAAAGAAAAGTAGCGTGGCACACTGCCTTTGGGCTACTCGAGGTGTCCTTCTGCAAGGTACCATCCAGAGCTCGCTGTGTGATGGAAGGACATCAGCTCTTCACTTGTACTTTTCCTCCCAGTCTCTAACATCTTAGTTCCTTTCAACTCCCAGGCACCCAAACCTCTGTAAGTAGGACTGCGTGATGTCAGGTGAGGAGGGAACAGCAGGAACAGATGGATTCCTCAGCACCAGAGGCTGGTTTCCATGCCAATAAAGCCTGATGACAAAGAACAAGGAGGCAAACGGTGCTGACAAAGGGAATGGGAGCTGGTGTCTGAAAGTTTTCCTGAGGCTCTGGTGATTCTCTAACAGGTGGTAGCCAAATGGAGCTGCTTTCTAATCAGAAGGGATTTTATGTATTTTAAATACAGCCTAAGCCAGGGAACACAGCAAAGAGAAGTTCTTGACAGCCTGGTGGAATGCAAATGCACTGCTCTTATCAGGCACATTATAGGCAGCTCACCTGCCCTCAAAGAGGAGCAAGAAGGCTCCACAATTTGCATATAGATAAGGTCAGATTGTGTTCCTCTGTAGGCATTAAGGTGGGTTTATTACCCTGTTTGCTCTTAGCAAAGCTTTTCACCCCATCACCCCAGTCCAGCCAGCTCCTGACAACCCAGTTTGTCCTTGGCTGGAGAGGAAATGTGGTAGAAGCTCTAAAGCATGGCAGTGTGCCTGGCATCATGCCGTGCCTCTCCACTTGGGCTCTCAGGAGGAATGGGGAAAGAGGCCCTGGAGCCTGTGCTTTGGCTCTGGCCCACAGCCACACCAGGGAGCTGGAGCAATGCTCAACAATTAGGGTGAATGAGCTCTGATTTGCAGAGAGGGAAACTGAGGCACAGCTCGACAGAAGTGGCTGCACTGGAGGAGTGGAAGCAGGACTGATACCCATCTTTTGACGCAGAGAAGCTGGTCCTTACTTCCACTGCGGAAAACTGAACCCCAGTTGGAGGCCGTGCAGCCACAGAGTGTGAATCAAACACCTTCTTTCTTCCTTCGTGCCTCAGTCGATCTGTACTAACTCTGATGGCTTTGAAACGACTCTGACTTCACATGGGCAGGATCAGGCCTGGTGAGTGACAATTTCATGGCGTTTGACCCCCTGCAGGGGGTCTGGGAGCCAGCTGGGTCTGTGGGAACAGGGCTGCTGAAAGCTGCTTAAAAGACTTCAAGTGGTTTTCTGTCTCTTTGGAAGCATCACGGAGCCGTATCAAAATGCTCTCTCACAGCATTACAGAGCGTTCAGTGCTCTGAAATTACAGGTGACTGTGCTTTGCTCTAACACAGGCAGTGGGAGTCTGGGTCCTTCCCCCCCTTGAATTACTTATAATAAAAGGTAGTTTGAAGCCAAACCTCAGAGTTCCCAGATTTGTTTTGATTTTTACAAAATGCCTCCAATCAGCAGACTCCCCTTAAAACATGGCATTTTGCTCCGAATCAAGTTGCCTTGTTTTGATGGAATGGCATTTTCTGTCGGAAGAGGTGGTGTAGGGGAATTTAACACAACAGAAACACTCACACACACAGCAGGGTCAGAACAAAAATGTATAGAACGAGAGGAAATGCATTCAGCTCCTCCTGCTGTTGGCTACTAAACCTTTTGAATAGACTTGTGGCCCTCTAATTCACACCCTTCAAATGCTCTACCTTCAGCCAGCCACATACCAGTACAGCATCTCTGTATCCTACTAGCACTGGGGAGTGAGTGCCTGGTGTTAGAGTGAAATCAAGCTGTGCCTGCGAAGTGTCTGCTCTTTTTAATAAACTCCAGGCTTTCATTTAGCAGGTGATCTCAGCACAAAGCGCTGGGTGTTGTAAACTGTGTTCAGCAAGACATTGCAAGTGCTAAAAACTGACTACTTGGGTACCTGCAGCTGGTAAAAAGCACACACAGGAGCAGCAGCCTTCTCACTGAGCTCAGGAAAAGCACTGTTCTGCTCTGTGGTTCTCTGCTCAGGCCTCTCTGCCTGAGCACACGAGCTCTGTGCTGGTGACTTCAGCTCAGCATCTGTCTGTCTATGGCCGTGTGGCTTGGGTGATGCAGGAGAAGCGCTTGGGGAAGTTTCTGCAGCGTGCAGATCCGAGCCCCACAGCGTAACACTTCAATGTGTTTCATTTTACGCACCTTTCAGCGGAGCAGATTCATTTCAGCTGTAGCACTGTACGCTGGCTCCTGTCTCTCTTGGCTCATAGTGACCAGTATGTAATATAGAGGAAGAAAGCAGGGGCTGACCCAGGGCTGGCTGTTCTGGCTGCAGCGGGTGTTCTCTATACAGCTATAGCAATGTACAATTTGGGCTGTCGATGGGAAACAACAACTGTTGCTCTTATTTTCACTGTATGGCCAGTTTCCTCTGCTGCTAAGGTCTGCTGGTGACTGAAAGACAGCAGGGCATGTTCAGAGAAGAGGGCAGATTTTCACAAGGTCTCAGCAGTAAATCTGTGGTTGTTCTGCCTCTTGTTGCTCTCATGGGAATGGCTGGGGCAGGGTAGGTGCTCGGGATCTTGCAGCTTTTGTTTATGTGCTGGAAGTGGGAAGCTCAGAAGGGTTACAAGGGTTACAACCTCAACAGAGGTTACAGTCATGGTCCTATGAGCAGGTTCACTTGTGGCAGTCGAGCTACCCTGGGTGTTTAAAAAGCAATAGGTGAAACAGAGTCCAGCTACTTCAGCCGAGGGAATCCCCCACTGCACTGTATTCACAAACTGGTTAAATCGAGAGCATGCTTGCAGACGTGGGGCCAAGCTCCTGGTCAAAGAGGTGACTGCAGCACAACTGCCAAGGCCCCTGGGGTGTGATTTGGAGATAACTCCAGGAACTCACCAACAAAGTTTCAAGCTGACAAGCAGGTATTCTCTATTGCAGCACCGGGAGACACGGGGGAGAGCTCCTCCAAGCGTGTCTCTCCCAAGCATCAACGGGGCTGTGATTATATTGTCCTTATACATATTCATACTTCTTAGAGAATGCCTCCTGTATGCATACAAAAATGTGGTAGTGGGCTTTCGGACCCCCGATGGTTATTTCTTCATCACTTTGTTTTAGGATCCTTGTCATACCAGTCATATCAGTAACCACCAGGCAAAGCTTATTTTAGTAATTTCCTTTTCTCTATAGTTGCTGACAAAGCCTAACATCCTTGAGGTTACTCATTTACAACCCTATTCTTCAATTAACCCCATTCTTCAGGCGGGGACACTGATGTTCTGCTGGGAGCTGTTCTGTACAAACAGCTTCAGGTCTCCCATCCTGGTTTCCTGGGTTGGATCCAGGGAACCCACCTAGGCAAGACTGACTTGGCTCAGCACGCTTTAGGGGCTCTTTGCCGTGAGGTACAAGGCAGAGCAGAGCATGGGCTTGCAGACAACCATTCCCTGGGTGACATGGGCACTGTTCTTGACTGCTGTTTGTTACCCTCCTCACCTACTCCGTTACCTCCTGTTCTCTCCATGTACCACCCTTTTCCTTTCAGGCTTGAAGTGCAAGAGGCTGGGCTTGTCCTGTTGGACTTAAGGTGCAGAGGGAGCTTCAGAGACACAGGGAAGCACCAGTTCAAAGGAGGTGATGGTAGAGTTCAAACCGAGCAAAAGGAAATGCTGCTTAGGTAACACGTAAATTAAGCTGTGGTACTGCTTGCTGACAGGACACTGTGGTGCAAAACCCTGTGTGGATTTGAGGTGGGACTGGACACAGTCAAGGAATAAAGGTCTCTCCTAGGAAAATTCATGTGTAGCAGATCACTAGGAGCAGGGGAAATACGCTGTTTGTCCTGTTCTAATCTGTTACTTGAGTATCTGTTATTTGATACTGAATAGTGGAGTGGTTTGATCTCTGCTCTGACCAGTTGCTGCACTCCTGTGCTGTGAGACCCCAGCCTGCATCTTTCCAGTGACCAGGATTCAGTAGTGTCTCAATTCCTGGCTCATTTCTGCCCAGTGCCTCTGAGTCCTTTCTAAACATCACCTTCAGCTTAATCCCATCCCTTAGAAGTGACAAGGCTGAGAGTCTGTGCTGAACCACATCCCTGTGTGATGTGTGCCATGAGTGGAAGCAAAGTGGTTAAACAGCAGAAGGTTCTGCCTGGCAGTGAGTAAAACGTGGCTGATTCTCACCCTAGAGCTGAAGTGCTAAAACTACCAGCAAATACTTCAATAAATAGCAAGCTCATAAATAACTCACACCATTGCACTTCATAATAAAGCAGTGACAAATGTTACATCTTTCTACAACGTGGATTAATGGTAATGGGGGTGGGAAGAAGGAGTGATGTCTGTGAGGTGGTATTAAAAATCACTTACATTTCACAGGTTCCCATAAAAGGGAAACTTGTGCAAAATAATTAATCATGCATTATAAATGCAGCTTTTATTAAAGACAAGCAAAAGCATAAATACAGCCAAGCCCTTAAGCACTTGTTCTTTGCAATGGTTAGAAAGTGTTTGGAAATAAGAGTCAACACTTGGGATTCAGTTTAGCTCCATTGTTGGTGCTGGAAGAAAAGCTGGGATGCAGTGGTGGCTTTGCTGCCTAATTCTTGTCTTTGTTACAGTCTGGCATGGGCTGCACTGGATGCCCAAAGATTTTCCTGTGCCTTGCAGTGCTTGAGATCCAGGGACAGCTCAGCTGGATCCTTGTAAGGACTCATCCTGGAGGGGACCTCGGCAGAGCGTTGTTACACAGCTGTCTGTGCTGCCCCTGTGCTGGCTGGAGGTTCCCCCCGTCACAGAACACTAAAAGCTTTGCCAAAGCCAATTCAAAGTTGTCCCCAGAGTGTCCCAGCAGAGAGCATCAGGAGGAGGAGAGGGAGTGGGTTTCCCTAAACCTTCCCCATGGAGCGCTGTCACAGCAGTTTGCCCATTGCTTGAGGAAAGATGAGTTTGGTGTTGAAGAGTTCTGGTGGTGTTCTGCTCTCACCATCCTGCACTTGGGGAATGGAAACTTTGGGGGTCTTTTTTATTCCCCTTGCTCTGTCAAGTTAAGCTTAAGCTTTGAAAGAGAGAAGGTGGCAGAACTAGAAGGTGGTGCAAGATGACTATTAAGGGGGAGGGGGATTTGATGACAGCACAGTAAGAGAGGTGACTTATTTTGTCCTTCAAGCACTTTCTTTCGAAGGCTGCTAAAGCCCATTAAAACTTCAGTCTGAAGCTATGGTGAGATTCACTCCTGGAAAGGACAGAGGTTTTACCATGGGGAGCCAGAGGTGGCCATGGCTTTGATTTCATTAGCAGAGCAGTTATCTGAGCTAAAAGGGTTTCTGCTAAATTAGCAGAGGCCCTTCTTGCAATTAAAGTGCTGCTATTTTGTAACCAAAGTCACTGTCATTGATTCGATTCTTGAGGCTGTGCCATAAGACCATATCCAGAGTCAGAGGGCTGTCAAACAGCAGGTACCAAAGACATTTAGGGAGATCATATTCACAAATCCCCCCCAGCTCCACCTGTGCTAGTCCTTTCCTTGGACTTCTCTAGTTCAATGTCTAAGGCTCAGCACCAGACACATCCAACCTACCGAGTGCCTCTGCGGTTAGGATGCAATGTATAAGCAAGACCATTCCTTGTACAAAGCACAATGTGTTTTCCTGCTTGTGCAATGCAGCATGTCCTGGTGTGTAAGTCAGGGATCAGTCGCCGTGGAGCTTTTCTGTGTGACTTGCAGCTTCTGAATTGTTCCTCATGGCTCTGAGCTCTCATGGTGCAGGCCTGTGAGGAGACATACACGATGGAATAAATGCTGGGTAAGTTTTACAAGGCTCCCCTTTGTCAGCCCAGAAAACACGTGCATTCTGGAAAAGCATAAATCCTGGTGTTAAAATCCGCCCATTCTGCTCACATCCATCCTTTGGATCTGGTTCCTCCGACCACAGAGCCTTTGGCTCCAGGTCTTCTCTAGAGACCAGCCAGGGCTGCTGCTAACCCTCACCATTGCTGTGCTCTGTGCTTGCTGACTGCTTCGAGGTACATGGGGCCCTTCCAGGACCATTCTGACACAGGCAGCTGTCCTGAGCTGTCACACAGCCTATTCAATGTTTAATTCATCCATGACTTGAGGACCAGCCGTGATCAAAGGGACGAAGTAGCTGCTCTTCAGCGCTGCTTGTTAATCAGAGCAGTTCTGATGAGCAGCTTGACAAGATCTTCACAGTGGTTTTTTACATTTCCATTGGGGTGTATGGATCTGTCACCCTGCAAAGAGGATGCCTGTCAGCTCATAGCTGAGCAGAGCAGCCTCCTCCTTCTCTGAGTCCCTGAAGACCAGGTCTAATAGTGGGGATGCCACATGTATCATGCTTTTTCTCTGGGTACTGGAACTAGAGCTAAGCATTGAAAAATGGGTCATCTCTGAATGAATCTGGTGAAGAGAAGTTGACAAAGGATTCCTGCATCACCCAAGCCTAAACTTGATGGTTCCCCCTTTCATTTGGAGACAAGCCATGATCTGGAATGAAAACACAGCTCATGCTCTTTGCTATCACTTAATGTCCAAGCAAAATGAATGTTCAGCAACTTGTGAAACTGGACATTAGTTTTCCTGTTGTTCTCACTACATTTGGGGTACCACAGAACCACTCTCTTCTCTTTATCTGTGCTGTTGGATTTGCAGTCAAATCTCAACTGTCCCATGTCTTTCTTGCCCTTCAAATTGAAAACTGGCTTCTCTGTTCATACTGGCCTATCTCCAGACGTTGCCACTTTCTGAAGGGTCCCCAGGCTTCAGCATCAAATCCAGCTCTAATTGCTTTGTCCTGGTCTTTGTCACTCTGGAATGACAGAGGTCTGAAATGCTTTCCTGCCCATCTGTTTTCTCCAGCCCCTGGATGAAGCTCTCTTTCTTGTCGCAGCACTGTTTGACGTGTGTAAGGCTACAAACATGAGTGGAATAGGAGTCGCTGAAGTTTCAGCATCAGGGACATGCAGGGAAGAGCAGGAATGGTGCAGAAATCCCTCATTGCCAGTCCTTCTTGGTGGTGAGAGATTTTACAGCTGCCACCTCTTTTATTTCTTGCCCTAAATGATGACTGGGCTTCTCTTGCCTGTCAGGCTGCTTTGCCAACATTGTAAATACCTCCCATTACCCATTCAAACACCACTCAGCCAGCTGCTTCTTGTATCTCTCTTGCTTATAAATCTGACTCTTAGTTCGTATATTTCCTTAGGGCAGTCAGTGCTGCAGCTCCAAACACTGCTTCCTGGGTCAGCCTAACTCAGCCAGTGCATTTCATTCTCTTTCCCCCTTCTTTTCTTTCTGCATTCCCTCTCCGTGCTGTCTTGATCAGTTTTCTTTGTGCCCTATTTTACTGCTGCTAGCCACAGAATCCTCTTTTTCCTACACCCTCAGTTTCTCATTGAAATGTTGCCTTTGTTCCTCGGTGCCCCTTGATCCCTAAATCATAGAATCGTAGAATGGTTTGGGTTGGAAAGGACCTTAAGATCATCCAGTTCCAGCCCCCTGCCATGAGTAGGGCTGCCTCACCCTAGACCACGTCACCCAAGGCTCTGTCCAGCCTGGCCTTGAACACTGCCAGGGATGGAGCTATCCTGTTTGCTCAGGGGTAACCTGCCCCCTAAGCCAGAGCCTGGTGAATCCAAACCATTCCCATGGCCTTGCTGGAATGCTGCATGTCCCCAGCCCACCACACTGCCTGGTCTCCAGCTCCCTTTGTGAGCACCTTGTACATTTCAGTCCTACAAAGCTTAATGCCTGCAGTGAGCAGAGGGTCCCGGTTTGAGTGTTATCCCTTATTCCTCTGGATCTTTTCCAGGTCCTGGAACACCGTTCCATAGGCTTCTAATTAAAATCTTCAAAGGAGCAGAGAGGACGCGTGGGAGCTGAGATCAGGCAAGTGAACTCTCTGTGCCTGTTCCCTGGTGCCTTCTTCGTCCTCAGCTTCTGTGGGCTGGGGTGTTTGCTGGGTAGTCGGTTCTGATCACAGGAAGAACATTTTCTACAACCACTGCTATTAGCAGTAATGAGAATAAATGAGACAATGATGAAATCTTATTATGGACTTTTCAATGAAGGCCTTTCATCTGAAAGATTTCCAAGTGCTTTACAGGCTGCTGAACATAGAAATCATTTTACTCACTGGGGAAATTCAGCCAGTGCAGGAACAGTGTGTGGGGAACTGTGGGAAAACATACAGAGAGCACATGGGACAGGGCAATAGGGGGAGCAAACATACTGGATTCAAACAGATTCTGCCTAACTTTAGGGGCAGAAGCAGGCACCAATGGCTGTTACATGGAGCACTGAGCAGCTACGCCTTGGCTAACACTTGTTGGAGTGAGATTTTATCATCAAGGCTGGAATCTTCTTCAAGCAGCTCAAATGCTTGATTGACATTTAATTCTGGTTCCTGACTCCCTTTGGTTCCTCTGAAGATGCCAGCCCCATCCCGCTTTTACATTCCATAGTGAGAAGGAGCCTTCTGCAGCTGTGATTTTCATTTTAACCCTGCCTGCAGTGGGGATTCAGGGCTGGCTCAGAGCGTTATTCCCTGAAAAGCCAAGTCACGAGTGTTTCTCTTCCCCTTCTACTGTGGATTTTGTTTCCCCTTGAGATCTTCCATCCAAGCACTGACCAATGCTTGACCCTGCTTAGCTTAGGAGAGGTTGATAAGATGAGAATCCATAGCAGAAAATGTCCTGAGCATATTCATCTTTTGTAAAGGGGGAAGAAATCAACACAAACCCGTACCCTCTGAAGACACCAGCTGCCTCCTGCTTATTAAATGGGCTTTGTTTCTGCTTATACAAGTAGATTGAATAGGGCTGGCCCTGGTGCTCCCTGCAAACGGGAGTGTGTGCATTCCCCACTGATGTATGAGGTTAATAATATTCCAGTACAAGCCTTATGCAAAGCAGGACATCCATTCTGCTGGTTGGCAACCAAGGAGCAAGAGGCAGAGGAGACAACACAATCAATCTCCAAGCTCTCCTCACTCTGTAGCTGCTGACACTGGCCCTGCTGAAGGCTGGAGTGTGGCTGAGCACAGCGGCTGTGTCTGTCCCTGGGCTCTGTGCTGGTGTTGGGAGCTGCATCTGGCCCTGGGAGTCCAGTACCTCTAGGTCTTTGGGTTGCAAACAGTTGCAGGTGAAGAGATGGGCCTGCTAATAATGCATTGCCAGACTTTTTGCATTGAGGGGCTGGGTCCTGAAGAAGGGAGTTCTGAGGAGTTACTGCCTTTAAATAGCCAAGGGCAAAGGGAAGAACAGCCACGAGGAACTATCCTGAAGATGATGGCTTGTCAAAATTCATCTGTGATCAGTGCTGGGCTATCTGAGGGAGCACTTATTGGTGCTGGGAGTCAGGAGGGTTATAAACAAACACAGATGAGTTGAAGAAACCCAAAGGCTCCTGCTCTGGGCTTCTTGGCAGTTGTTCCAGGAGTGAGGATCCTCAGTAACCCATTTCCCCCCCACTGGGAGGACCATAGCATTTCCAAAGCCTTTATGCTTGTAAATAAAGGGTATCAGAGCAGGCAGCTGGGAGATTGAGGAGTTACAAGGAGGACATGACTAATGCCAAGCAATAACAGGCCTTTCTTTTTCCTTAGGAAAGCTGGGCTGAAAAGAAGCTTGACTAAATGCCTGTAGTAGGTTATTGACTGTAAGCCATTCACCCACCTCAACTTGAAACTAACCAGTGGAATGACTTGCCTGTGCTTAAAATAAATGGTTATTTTAACAAGAGCACATTGCAGAAAGCCTCAACCCCCCAGTGCTGCTATCAGCTAAATATGTTTTCTCAGAGTATATAAAGGCTCTAATGAAGGTTTTGTCAGACGTTCCATTACATGTCTCTCATCTCTGTCTCTTAATATTTATCACCCATTTTCACAGCATTCCAGCCTTACCCTGGGCAATCACTCAGACCTGCCATAGTATTTGCACCCCCCCTGAAATGGATTTCATCCACCAATGATGGTTTCAGACCTTCAGAGCATCAGGAAAGGTTGTTTGCAGCTGACTTTCAAACAGCTCTTTAGCTGTCAGCTGGCCACTGCCTGCCTTTGCCCCATGTGGTTTGCTGTGGGCTGGTTTCCTAGCATGGCCTCTCTTATTTGGCTCTGGCCATGCAGGGTCCAAAGGGAACGCTTCCCATCACATCCTCACCCAACAAGGGTTATCTTGGGATGAGCCTTTGCTGATAGAGGTTGCCTTGGCCCCACTGTTGGCCACAAGTGTGTGTCCATTGCAGCCACAGTTGGGTCCGTGTTGACTGGAGCCAGTTTCTGTCACAGTAAAGCAGTGTTTTCCGTGATGTTCCTGGCAGGTGCTGACTTGAGTTTCCTCGGATAAACCTGCCTTCCTGTCACCTCCTGCTGTGGTCTTGAGTGTCCTTCCAGGCTGCTGCCAGCACTGCAGTTCATGGTTGGTGTAAGGACTCCCTGTGGATTGTGTGAGGGCAGCTCTGCTCAACTGCACGTTCACCCTTCCGTGGGCTCCCTTGGACCTGGGTATTGTGAAACCAAGCGAGTGGCTCATCCATGGATCTGGGATCTCGCAAGGTAGGGGACCAGGGAGACATCCCTGCCTGGGCTCTGAAATGTGGTACCTGGGCTTAGAAACACCATTTCCAGTCCTGCTGCTCACCTGCCAGCTCCCTGGGGGGGAGATGGTGGTTAGTGTCTCTCATGGCCTAGATTTTCCTACCAGACTCTGTAGTCCATACTCCCTGGGGCACAGAGGTGCTCCAGGTGACGGAGGAGTCCCCAGTGTCCTGGGGACGGTGGCAGCCAGGACCCCTCATGCTGCCTGGGGCTGTTTGTTCTCCCTGGGAGCAGGGGGCACAGGGCAGTAGGTGGCAGGAAGGGAGGCTTCAGGGAGCAAAGAGCAGGGTGATCCATGGGCATCAGTGTGTAAGTGTGCTGTGTTGACTATGCTAATTCATTTTGGCTGAACGAGAAGCATTTATTACATGTCAGGGGCGGTGTGATGAATGGGGAGTCAGCTTTTCCCCTGGATTATTTCAGTTCTCGGGTCTGTGGGTGATTTATTCAGTAGCGTTTATGGTGTTACTACTCTAAAACCAAAGGGGAAATTTATTCAACCCTTTCCTGCCTTTTTTTTTTTTCCTCCCTTTCTGTTTTATTACATTTCTGCCTTTTTCCCCCCTATGGTTTAGTCTTCCTTGCTTTTTGGGCAAATGGATTGCATTCTGCACCAGGCACCTTGCTTTTCTGCTTCTCAGCTCCCCCAGACAAGGGCAGCCCTTCAGGGGGCTTCAAACACCCAGCTCGGGTGATGGGCTCTTCCAGAAAGTCCCATGTGTCACCAGAGGAGCTGCTGGCATCAGGCTCTCCTGGAAGGCTGGCCCTGGTGGTGAGAGGCTGAGCTTTTAAACATCAAACCATATGCTCTTTGAAAAGAAAGCAAATACTCCAGCTTTGTTGCATCTAATCTGATCGTGAAACAGATGGGACAGTTTGGGGCAATTGGCTTGCCCCCTGTTTTGTGTTTTAATCTCGTTTGACAGGAAAAAAGCACTTCTCAGTATCTTAAAATAAAACTTAACTGTGTTTAAGCACAGGCCTATGCATGGGGAGGCTGGAAAGGCTCAGGGGATTTTAGGTACCTTTTCCTCTTTATTGTTCAGAGATCACTGCATGTTGCAGGACCTGCTCTTATTTGGAGGCCAGCGTAAAGCAGGATACAAATCAGTGCAGCTCCTCCAATTTAATCCCAACTGAAGATCAAACCCTTTATCTATAGGGCTGCAAACCAGCATTCTCCATGTCCCTCGGGCACACCAGCCCGAGTCGAGCCATGGAGTGATGCAACACCCATTTACCACATTGATATCAATGTCTCTTTCTATCTATAGAAAACCTGCTTCCCTCCATGCACAGCCTATAGGGAAGCATCACTCATGTCTTGAAGCTTATAAATTGTGCATGCTGGGTTCGATCTGCTGCTGTGGAATTGTACTTGGTTCAGTTTGGCTGCCCGGGAGACAGCAGCAGAGGAGCAGCCCCTGTTCTGGTACCAGTAGCCCCCAGTCTCTGGGGGTGCACTAGCGAGTCACACCATGACAAGATTCTTTGGCTTTGGAGCCAGAGTGCACAGAAACTTGTTGAGGGAAGTTTGCTGCTAGTAATAGGTTGGCTTTAAGTGGCCCATAAACCTGCCTGCTCTTTATGGAGGCTGTCGGGCAATAAGGACATGGGGAATTATGACAGTGGAGGCATGGTACGATAGTGCTTTGCAGATGATGTCTCACAGGGGATGCGCTATTTATTTATCTAAAGGAGCGGGTTTGCAGTGCTTTCTCAGAAGAACAGCTTCTAGGCCAGGATGTCTTGGTGCCTGCATCCACTTCATCATATTAGCTTTGACAGGCTCTAAATCTGGGGCAAAGAGGGGTCGGAGGGGCAGGGGAATGCCCTGGGAGAGCTGAGGATGATGTGCAGAGGAGCAGTTTCTCGCTGGAGAGCAGTGCTGTTTTGCAGAGGAAGGTGGGAGGCTTTTGCTGAGAGCTGCAGGATTTTGTCTCTATTGTTGTTTACAGCCCGAGCTGTTCATTTCGGAATGAACCGTTTAATTGCAGTTGGCTTTTCTCAGTCTTGTACAGTCTTGTACCAGCCCCTGGAGGAGGGGACAGCCTGTAAAGAAGGAGAAGAAATAGTTTCTGTCTGGCTTTTAACAATTGGGAAGGGCTTTTACTGCTGCTGCAGCAAGAGCTGGTTCCTTGCCTCATGCCTGCCCGGAGCTGGGTTGCAGCACTGCCTTGTAGAGCAGCTGCAGTTATCCCCCTCGGAGACTGCAACAGCGCATCCCTGCCTGCAGTGGGAGGTGGATGTGCAGGGCCTGGAACCATAGCAGGGCAGTGCCAAAGGCTCACCCCATTCAGGAGACTTGCCTTTAGTTGTCAGTGCTGGTGAAGAACAATCTCAGTGCAAACTGGCCATGTTGATTGTCGTTTCCTGTCGGATGGTGTGTCTGCTTCCATAGCTTTTGTCCTGGAAAAGATCATCTTTTCGTGCTCCTGAGTGGGAGCTGGTGAGCCCCCCCCCAACCTGCTGTGCAGTGTGGGGCTGCAAAATAGCTCTGCACTTCTGCATGGCAGCCTCCTTCCACCCA
The DNA here is from genome assembly GCF_028554395.1 of Pezoporus wallicus. Classification (NCBI taxonomy): domain Eukaryota; kingdom Metazoa; phylum Chordata; class Aves; order Psittaciformes; family Psittacidae; genus Pezoporus; species Pezoporus wallicus. Next base: position 429,351 of record NW_026639688.1, read on the forward strand.
AAACAGGGTTGCAGATGGGTGGCACATACAGGAGGGGTGTTTGTACCCCTTCCTGCAGGTGCCTGACATCCCGGGCTAGAAGGTGGGAGAGTTATTCAGGGAATGGTGCAGAGCTCCTAAATTCAGCTCCTGCTGATCAATCTAATGAGGTAAAAGCAGCCTGAAGCAAACCCCACAGTTTTGATGGGAAGTTATGCAGCGTGAATACCGCTGTGCTCTGGCTGTTGCAGGGCAGAACACCTCTTTACAGGGGGGATCTAAAAGCATGGACTGAAACCAATTGCACTAACATGATGCAGGATAGATTTTGCATAACAGGGAAGGGAGGAGAATTACCATTGCCCTTCCTTTACAAAGAAGGAAAATGAGGGTGCAGAGGAACAGCCTTTCCCAAGTTCTCTGCTGAGAGGTGAGATGTACTTGAGTTGTCTTCCTTCCCTCACTTCTCCCTCATTACATCCTGCATTTGACCCGCGATGATCTGATGGGCTTCCAGCCTCCATCTCCTTTAACCTTTCCTACCCATCCCAGAGGCACGGCCTCTTTAGCTGTCTCCTTTGAGAAGCTCTTCCTGCACCCATTCTTGTCCCCACAGAAGAGCAGGCTCCGGTTCTGCAGCCCCTGCCTGCTTCTTGTCTCCCAGTGCTCCATTTCTAGCTGCTGCTTTGTAACAGAGATTCAGCACAACCATTGTAAGAGGCACCCAAAAGAGCAGCACCACGGTACATAAAAGCCAAAGAAGGGCAAAATAACGAGTCAGGATGTGACCAGTTCCTCAAACAGCTCATGTTATTGCTTTGTCTTTCTGTGTTTCTCAAGTGAATAAACCAAAGTCATGATTGTAAAAAGAAGAAATAAACGAAATCCCAGTATCCCAAAGGCTGCTGGTTCTGTTCACTGCCTGTGCCACCCTTCCCTGGGGGTGCAGGAGCTCCAGCCTCAGGCTGGGGGCTGCCTCCAGACATGAGCAAGTAGAGGGTGATGACATGGAGGGGATGGTTCCATACAGGGGCAGTGACATCTCAGGCATTACTGAGATCAGGGATGCTGTTATCTTCTGGTGCTCCTCACTGCACTCATTGTAGTGGAGCCATGGAGCCAAGCTCCACCAAAGCCTGGTCTCCAGCTCTGCTTTTGTTTTTGCAGTAGGGTTAGAGGTACTTCAGGAGTCAGATAAAAAGCCAAGCAATGGGCTCTTGTTGGAGGCAGGCAGAATAAAGGTTTTTGTTTGGGGTGCAACCCAAACCCCTTTGATTCCCAAATTGAACACTGAACATTTTGCTCCATTTAACTTTCCTTTGGCTATCCAGTAAAACTGAAGGTGGCAGCCTGGAAGTGAAGGGTTGAATTGCTCTTAGGAACTGGTGCAATAAAATGGTTTGGCATTTCTGAGTCCAAAAGAACAGAACTTCCCCACATTTGGGAGATATATAGTACCCCAGAACCCCCTTCAACACATCTGTTTTCCCACATTCTGCTTTGCTTTCTGCTTGCCGAGACCTGATTAAAAGCCCTTCGTATCCTCAGCAAGACCTAGTGCTCCTCAGCACCAGGCAGACCTTTGTGACATTATGGTGTGTGTCCCTGTCCCCAGGGCACCAAAATCCATCATTCCCAACCTCAGCTGTCACACAACGAGCTGCTCATGCCCCAGGGCAGATCCCTGGGCACATGGATGTTCAGGCTCCTTCCTCTGAGTTCATGTGGGTTTTTCCTGGCTGGTATCTGCCAGCTGTGGCCCCATGGTACTTGAAATCAATTGCCTCTCGGTGTCGCCATAGCAGGGGAATGGCAGGAAATGTGGGAATATGGATCTAGGGAAGATGCACAATGTGAGGGGCCATAGCCTTTCACATGGGACAGAGTCAGCAGGGAAAGGAGAAGGGACGTGTGGCCCAGAGCTGGGCTGTGGGACACTCTGGATGGCTGGAGGAGGGAAATTCTTTCCATCGCACACACCACCTGAGGTTTGTAGCGTTCCTGGTCTCCCTGTGGCTGTAACAGTGCTATTTTGGTACAGCTGAGAGCCAGCCAGCCCAGGGTAGCCTGGCAAGAGAGGCTGTGGCATGGAGGGAGCATGCATGATGTCCTCATTGCTGACTGTGCCGGAGCCTCCCTCGTCTTTCCTGCAGAATAACTGGAAGAATGGAATGAAGCTGCAAGGGATTAACATGTTCTGTAAATAATAACATAGAGACAAATCCTTTCTAATTGTCTCCTTTGTGTGTACAGCTGGGTGATCTCACTGCAGAGCAGCTGGGGGGGGTTGTGCACAGGGAAGGTCCTGGCATCCTCTGCCCAGGGTAACACTCATGTGGAAGGCAAGAGTCCAGCCCCGGCTTTGTGCATGCAGCACATTGGGGTGTTCATCCAGTCCCTCTGCTGCAGGGGGTCTCCTGGGCTCTTGCAGGTCACCATGCAGGAGATGGGAGGTGAGCATGTGCAGCTCCATGCTGCTTCATGCACCCTGGAGGGAGCTCCCAGCCACTGGTGTCGGTTCCCTGGCGTGGGGAAGGCTCAGCCTACACCCTAGGGAAGTCTCGAGGCGCAAAGCAGACTAAGGAGCCTCCTCCCAAGTTGTTGCAGGGAAGAGACCTTCGGCAGTGTTTGAGCTTGTTGCAAGGGGTGAAAGACAAATGCACTCACCACCTCCCTCATCAGCCCCATCCGGTGTGTAATTTACAACCCAGGGAGTTTTATTACCACCCCATTTCTCAGGCTCTTGGCTGGCACCATTCCCAGGAGGCAATACAGGAACGCTTTTGTATTGAGACCTTAAACAGGAGGAGCGATTCCTCATGAGCCTTTAGATCTATATGTGGATTTAACATGCAGTTCCTAAAATAAGCTTTAATAAAATGTGGTTTTGTGCATTAATTTCCAAGACTTCTGTTTTTCCCCAGTGGAATTGATACCGGAAAAAAAGGCTCATAGAGGAAATGAGAGTCACCCCAGTCATCTGCACAGAGTCACTTCCACTAGAGATTGCAGTTGTGTTTGACTTAGAGGGTAATTAATCTGTCAGGATGGTAAGTGTTATAGAAGACCCCTGGAATTTCCTTGGAAGCTCTGAGTACCTCTTAGCCTTGAGATCTAGAAAGGTTTTAATATGAAAAGATGCGATACTGCGCTGTGCTTAATGCCAGGTATTGATTTACTACCGGTAGCAGATGTTACAGGGCAGCTGACAAATTGCTGCCATATAAATATCGAGACCCCTCAGACACGGTTCTGGAGGTGGCAGGAATAGTCCTCAGGAGGAGGAGCATCCCTCAAACAGCACATGCTGGGTCCATGCGTTGTGCAAGAAGCTTCCCCTGAGTCCGGGGACGGGAGCCTGGTCTCTGTGTGGGACTGAGCCGTTCCGGAGCGCTCCCCTGAGTGTGGTGGGTGTCACACTGGGATGCTTGAATCAACAGAATCTGGGAAGTTTTGGTGGAGAGATATATTTAATGCCTGGCCTCATTCTGACATGAACGATCACGTAAGTGCCAAGGCAGGTTAAAAATAGGCAGCATCTCCATCCAGCAAAGTTCAGGAGACCCGGAGCTGGGGGAAGAAGAATCCAGCTCAGGAACAGCCACTTTATTTCTGCTCCAAACCAGGGTATTTCACAACTTGTGTCTCAAAGAGGTTCATCTGTTGAGTTAATAGCAGTGCATACGTTTCTTCTTAAAGGTTTCTCTTCCTGGTAATGGACTGACTTCAGTCCTGCTTGTGCTTGTAACACTGTGGGCACGGCTGCAGTGCACTGTTGGGAGGCTCCTGATGTACTTTGCAGCATCTCAGTGACCTTCCGGATGTCTGTGGCTCCTACTGCCTGTCCTGCCCTGTGTCATCTGGTTTGAATTCAAGCTTTTTGGAGCAGAGCTTGTCTTTTGTACAGCTCCTTGCACAGCAAAAGTGCTTCAGGTCAGCATGGTGATCTCTGAGGCACTGCTGTAAGACACACAGTGTTTGCTTCTGCAGCTCCAGCTCTTTGTCCTTTGCTTTATCCAACTTAGTGTCCCACTCTAAGCACCTGGGTGCTTAACAAGACTATGGAAGACTCATTCCCTCCAGTCTGAGCAAAGCTTTTGGAGGCTTTGCCTGAGCCAACATACATAGCCGGTTCTCCCTCTCTTCCTCTCTTTCCCTGGCGCCTGTGGGAAGAGATCTCTCAAAAGCAAGGCAGAGAGAAGTGTGTTCTCTGCTCTCAAGCAGTAACCACTCTGGCAAAGGGCGAAGTTCAACATCCACCCAGGAATCTCAAGGAAAGCCTTGTGTGCTTCCTTGAGTGCTGACAGGCTCCCAGAGCTTTGTCTCTGCCGGCTCCAAGATGCGGACATGAGGGATCTTTAGTAAGAGTCTTGTTGCTGGTGATGCTCCCTGTTCATCTCCTGCTCTAGGATTTACAAGGTCCTGGGCTCTACACCCCATGAAGAGCTTTAGGGATAAGGGTAGGAGGGAGAAGAGAGAGAAATTGTGCTGCAGCCCGGAAACCCCACCAGTGATGCTGGAATGTCTCTGGATCTCTTTCCCTGTCAGCATTTCTCAGAAGGATGTTTCCAACCTTGACTGCAGGGGAAGGAGATGCAGACTCTGACAAAACCCAATTTCATGTGAGACACAAGAGATATTTGGTAGATAAAGTGCTGTGGTTGTTCCTCACTTTCCTCTCTGTGCCTGGAATTGAAGCAGCTCCCTCTCTGCTGTGAACTGCGCTTTCCCATTGTTCCAGTGTAGATGGATCCCCTGTTTCTTCACATGGAAGTTCATCCGCTGCCTTCCCAAATTTGCCTGGCCTGCAGCCAGTTGGTCTAAGGAATGTGTGCACTGTGGGTTGTAGTTCATGTCCTTGCTCCTCATCAAAGTGAAAAACACAAAGCAAAATGAAGGGCTGTGAGCCACAGCAGGGCTGTTGCGGAGCCAGGACCTTAGAAATGTGCAGTGAACCTGCACGGATTTGTAGCATCCCCTGCTTTCCTGGATGGGCTTTCACAGTGCACCAGTGTGCACCTCATTCTGCAGCAGCTGAGCACACACATGAAGCTCTGTGTTTAGTTTGACTCATGGTGTTCCCCTAAATCCATCCCTCCCTGCTGAATGGGGTTTTCAGTGCTCTTCCCACCTGGCTCCCGAACTCTCATCCAATTTGATGGCAGGTTATCTCCACAACCTGGTCCTCTGCTTGCATTGGTATTCCATTCCAGCTTGGGAATGAAGAGCCTTACTGCATGGAGGGTGTGCTTGTAGCTGGTAATTAACACCCAGCACTCTGCCAATGCAGCTCAGACACAGAAACCCAGAGCTGGAACAGAAGCCACCTGAAAAAGCAAGGTCTGCCAGTCGAGTTAAACCTTAAGGAAAATCCCCAGCCAAATGTCTGCAGAGTAAATGTGGGGAGGATGTTGGCTCCTGCACGGAGCTCAGGAGGTGTTTTCCAACTACAGGCCCCAAGAGATAAGGAACTAAGGAACGTTAAGCGCTAATGGGACTATAGCAGCTAGATCTCCCCCTCTTGTGTGCTGTGTTCCAGCTCAGAGCGGATGCTTTATGGGGAGTTAACTCCTCCAAAGTTGTGGAAGTGCTGACAGAGCCGAGCTGTAAGCACTGCTAATGGAAGCGGCTGCTTCCAGAGGAGCTTGGGAGCTGGGGTTAGACACAGTGCACGCAAAGGCAGGGTAAGTCCTGTACTAACAAATTAAGTTTGCAGCTTTCAAGTGAAGAACTAATCTGTACATTAAATACGCCTGCCAGCCATATGGCCTGGCTCCAGAATTCTGGATTGCTCTCACCCACATGCTTTTTCCTCCTCTTTGTCATCCTTTCTGAACATGAGCTTAACAGAAAGGCTAACACCCTTGTCCAGATGCCTCCCTAGCAAACATGCCTCAGCCCTGGCCAAAGGAGCTGTCAGAGCCGAGTGTAGATCTTCACTGCCCCGAATCCCTACACTTTCTGGCATGTACAGAGCTGGGGAGAAGAGTTTAATGGAGTTGCTGTTGTGGAGAGCAGCCTTGTCCCCAATGGCCGCATTGCCCTGTGCTTCTCCGATGTGACACCAGCTCCACCAAGGATGTGATCTCCAAACGTGTGGGGTTTTGTGGCAGCTCTAAATTCAGTGCGTGTCACAAGGGGCTTGAGCAGCTTGTTCATCACCCCCGCTGACAGCCACTGTACACACAGCCAGTATGTGTGTGTTGTGTGTGGGTTTGTGTCGGTGCTCCCAGTTCAGAGCTGAAGAGGTTACAAGCTGATTTACCTCCCCTCCGTCTGCTGGTGCTTCTGGGTGACTCCAGCTCCTGAGAGGTGTCTGCTGCCCGACAGCACTCGGTGGTGCTTCTGGATACCAGCAGCAGCCCAGGTCATCAGCAGGGCTGTGCCTTGCTCCTGACCGTCGGCAGGCAGGAACAGGCAAGGTCTCATGTGGCCTAGGTGCGAAGAGAATCAGATCCACAGCTTTATAGCCAAGCTGCAATGTCCCACCTGCAATAAGAGTCTGTAATGTGGTGACAGGCCTGAGACCTCCTGGGAGGCAGCTTTTAGTTCCAGACCTCTGTACCTCTTTGGTTGCTTGTGCCATAGCTTAAGACAGCAATATGTGTGTGCATGTATGCACAGACACGTGTATTTGTGCAGACAGTGATAGTAAGAGGCGGCTTGCTGCCTTTAGGAGTCTAAAGGCCAGAACTGGAGAGGCATTTGGATGCCCGAGGCTACACTGAAACAGGACAAGACCCAAGTGAGTCAGGCATGTAATTGCTTAGAGCAATCTTAAATACTTCTGAGCACACACGTGCATCTTCAGGGGTCTGTATTGTCTTAGGAAATGTGGTCCTTAAACAGTAAGGAATAGGGAGAGCCCCACGGAGGCCTGCAGTGCTCATCAGCCATCTGGGAACTGGCAAAGGAGCTACCTGTGACTTTCCCAAGGTTATGTGAGAAGGCAGTGGCAGAACATCCTTTTGCTTCCATTACACTGCTCCCCAGCTTCCCTCCCTGCCCTTGGCACCAGGGCTGAAAGCTGTGGACTCACTCATGCAACTCCCCAGCTTTCTCATTTCTGCTGGGTCTGCATGTAGCCACCATTCACAAACCTCAGACCAACACACATCCTGTGGATGCCCCATCCCTGGCAGTGTTCAAGACCAGGTTGGACAGGGCTTGGAGCAAGCTGCTCTGGTTGAAGGTGTCCCTGCCCGTGGCAGGGATTGGAACTGGGTGAGCTTTAAGGTCCCTTCCAACACAAACCAGGCTGGGATTCTGTAATTCATTCCTCGAATCCTTTTGCTCCTGGAAGGGGCAGCCACAATTGCAGGTTGTGAGTTTGCTTGTGTTCTCCTGTTTGGCCCCCTCCACCCCTCCTTCCATCTCCCCTCGTTGTTTGTCTGCTATTTTCTTTTGATTTGCAGCTTTATGGAGCACTGAGTTTGCAGCAGCATGTGATTACCCTGTATGGAGCCTTTCCCACTGACAGCATGATGAGCAGAGACAGTGTTCGGTGCATATACAATTTAAGCCAAGCAGGAGGCCAGTCCAACACCTCACTTGCCAATTTACTGAGTCGATATTGTGCACAGGATAATGGTTGTTGTTTGCTTGTGTTGCTAAAACACTTCCAGAGTGTTTAGAGCAATATAGCAATATCCTCACCTCCCCCCCATAGGGATGAACTCTTCAGCTAAACCGGGACCTCACCATTGCTCTGAGAGGAGCAGCCAAGGAGGGAGAAAGGGAACTGGGGACCTCCATGGCTCTGTGGTCCATTAGGGTGTTGTGTGAGTGACAGGCCTGGGCAGGGTGTGGGGAGATGAGTCCCTTCCATTGATCAGCTGATAAAGCATGTTGATGCAAGAAACGGTAAAGACAGTGACATCTGTGTAGGTAAAAAGGTGTTGGCGCTGGTGGGAGGCAGTGGATAGACCATCTGCAAAGCAGCCACATAAAGGAGCCACAGGCAAATCTCATTCCCACCAATGTCCCTTGCTTTGGATGTCGCAGTGAACCATGCCTCACTGTCTGATTTACAAAGGCTGGTGTCTGTGCTGTTTCCACTGACAGCTCAAGGCACAGGGAGAAACTACAAGTGGGTGCAGGCTTCCCCCATGTAGCAACCCCTACCCTGGGAGCAAACCTGCCCAGCTTTCAGGTTGCCCATCAGTGGGAATCACTCTTGGTAGCAGGGGAAGCAGAGACATGTTCTTGGCAAGACTATCCTATCTGTTGGAGGACTTTGAGAGATGCCCCAGGCAAATTGCTGTTGTTTCTCTCAGGCCAAGTTTCTGCCTCAGGTTTATTTCTTTTCCCAAAGCACACAGACAACATTTCCTGCCTCTCTGCAGCAACATGACGATGTATGTCCATGAGGCACTTCCAGGCAAAGGTGTGGATGTTGGCACACAGACCGTGGGGTGCACCAGTGTGCGGTGGCAGGGGGGTGATGGCAGCACAAGAGAGGAGAAAGGGCTCCATTGTGCTTTGGTATCTGAACCTTTCACCCGTTGTTATCAGTATTGTAAAGCACCAGTGTCCACAGGGGCTTTGCCTGAGCTCAGAAGGGGCCTCTTATGATGGTTATGGACAAAAAGCCCCTATTAAGCTGAGGCTTCATCTTTCCATTTCTCTAATTGGTCCCAGGCCTGTGTTCTCTGGTTGGTCTCTCACCATCCTTCCGCATATGCCATGGTCACTGAAAGCACCTGGTGACCACAAGCACGGAATGTTCCCTTTCCCTCCTTCTCTTCCTCTTTTCCTTGGCTTCACCAAGAAGTATTTGTTAAGTGTCAGAGTGAAAAGTGAAATGTCATATTTGATTGTGAATGATTCCAGGCCAGCAGCGGAGCCCAGATCCATAGCCTGGGAGAGTGATTAACTGCTTACTGCAGAGAGCTATAAACCCCTCATCATTTTCTCCAGTCCCTGCTCTGTCAGGGCGAAGGAAAAGGAGCCACATTATCACACAGGATGGCTGGACAGCTGCTTCCAGAATTCCCCTTTGCCTGGAGTCCAGTGTTGGCTGGAATGATTTCATCAGAGCAAGGCAGCTCTCTCAGGAAACACCTTTGCTGCTCACTCTCCTTGTTTTCAGGTTGTAGCACTCAAACTCCTTAGGAGACAGCCCTTGGGAATCTCACTCTGGCAGTGGTGGCTGTATTTCTTCCCTTGGTGGCTTTTATTCGGAGGCACAAATGTAAGCAAATGCCACTGGAAAGTGCAGTCAGTGCTGTCCTGTGAATGTCTCTTTGTCTTTCTCCAAAGCTGCCCAGATAGGTAATGGTATCCACATGCTCTTCATTGCTGCACTTGGGACTGAAATATGTCACATCCATCCCCTCCTTGCCCAGGCTATAAAGCAAATTCCTGCTGCAGTTTTAACACTTCAAATGCCCAAATAGAAGCTGGTTTCCTGTTGACACAGGATGAGCTTGGCCCTTGTGTCCTCCAGTCATCTCAGAACAAAGACCCTGCTGGCTTCTCCCATAGTGTGACTGCTGGTTTTCCCAGCAGCGTTTCCTCAGCACTTTTGAGCCCTGTGCTGGCACGTGTTGGTTCCCAGGCATCTGTGGGTGACAAGGTTGTGTTGGCTCCCATGCCCAGAGGAGATCTGGTCCCAGGACCTGGGTACCACGGTGGCCTGGTGAGTACATTCGCATAACTCATCCTAGCAGGTACCCGTCTAAAGGCCTCACTGTTGCTCCCAGGTGGTGCAAGAGTCATTGCTGCTCTCACAGCTGACAGGGGCTCACATCTCACTCATCACAGGGCTTGTCACTGCCTGCTGAAGGAAAAAGGCCAAAGATTGACTGCACCCAAAGGGCTGCCAGGGGCTTTCACTATGCCCTGGTGATGCAGGGCTGGATACTTGGGTAGTGCAGTGCAGGAGGAACATATGCTCACTAGATTAGTTTGTTGGCATCTTTCTCACAGGTACTTTTAATGCTTTATGTAATGTATTTTACTCCTGCTTCATGGTAGTGACTTCTTTTTGTAGTGCTGATAGTCCAGAAAAGGTTGGCTTTAGAATCTACCAGGACATAAAAGGTTCAGGTTGATCAAGAGATGCAGATACACTTCATCTTTCCAAAGTCATTTGACAGCCAAATTCAGTGCCCTGAATTTTCTCTGGAGTCTGATTACTAGGGAGGATTGTTGAGAATAGAACAAACCTCTCTCAGGGCAATGAATATAGCAAAGATTGGATTGTCTTCCGAGCCTCCATATGCAGGGGACTTTACTAGCATAGATGTTTCTGCTTGAATTCAGGATCTGGGAAGCGAGTGGAAGTGCATGTACTGAGTGTGCACTGGAGCTAGACAGGCTTGCTTGGAAAAGGGAGGGATTCTGCTACGGGAATAGCTGAAAGCCAGAGGATTCAATCCATTGGCCTGGAAGAGCTGTTGCTCTCGTCTGAGTTCTGATAGGTGTAGTGATGAGCTAAATACATGTTTGGAGCTTTACTTCTTAGCTGGAGATACAACATCTAAAGCAAGATCAGCAGCAACATGTAGGTCATCCTTAAGTGCAGCAGGTCTTTTGTGTGCTCCAAAACAGCAGCAGCAGAGAGTGAGGAGGAATCATAGCTTGCAGCTTGGTGGACTCTTGGGGCACTTGACGTGTTGCTGCCTCCATTAAATGAAACTCCACTTCTAATTATATCCCATAATTATAGCCTTCAACCAATGTGATTCGTAAAGAGAGGAGTCATAGATACTGGGATCACTCTGAGATTGACTGTGCAGTGGGTAGCAGTAAACATCCTTGCCTGCCTACCAGAGCCTGACAGAGTTGTAGAGGACTAATGCAATAAGGCAGGGCACGCAGCTGGATTGATAGAAGCGGTGCTGTGGCCTCTGGCCCCTGAAGATATTACGTGACAAGGCAGTGAAAGCTGCAAACACGAGGGCAAACCATCTATTCAGCGTGACAGTATTAGACAGAGGTTAAGAATCTTGTGGACTGCTATCAGCATCGATGAATGGTCTCCAGCAGGGATCTGCATTAACACATTGAGTGCCAGGCTCCCTTCGGTGTGACACCAAACAGCCCCATGGCACAGAGCCCATCGCCCTGAGACTGGAGCCTGGGCTTCTGTGTCCCTGAAATGGGCTGCTCGTCTTGGGAAAGCGGGGCAGCCCAGGAGGGATTCAGTTGCAGGTGAGCCCTTTAAGAGCACGGGATGACAAAGGGTCTTGTTTAATTACCTAGAAACCCCTGTGCTCACACTGGATGTGTGGCTGTAAATGATGCAGTTTGGGCTTGAAATTGTAGTCATGGGGCTCATGCTGTTCTACTTTGTTTCTTTAATGGACTCCAGGAGTGGGGCAAGTTCCTGTCCCAGGGTTGATACTAGTGCAACAGAGACTCTGTGTGAGTAAGAGTCAGCCCTGTAGGTTATCTGGTCGGGAAGAACCTGTGTGTCGCTTTGCTCTGGCCTCTTGTAGCTTGTCAAGCCCAGAAAAGCTCAATGACTGGTTTGGATCTAAGTGATGGAGAATTAACCCTGCTCTTTGGTCAGCTCTGCCAGGGAGTAGTTCCTCTCCCTGCTAATATTTGTGTTTCAGGTGTTTAAATATTTCAGTTTCAGCTTACAGCCACTGGGTCCTTGCTGTATTAAGACAGCTAAGCCGGTGGTGCCTGGATGAATATCAAACCCAGATTTCCTTCTCATTTGCCTGCCTGCCTTCTCATACAGTTCCCCTTGGACTTAAGCTGTAAGGGAAAGAGGACTGTTCAGAGGACATAAACTGATCTGCTGATGGACATGGGAGAGTTGCTTTGCTTTGCTGCAGCCAGCTTGATTTAGAGCTTGTTTGGCTGTGCGGCTGCATGTCCTTTGAGTCACAAGTTCACCAACATCTGCACATCTCAGCCAGTTTCAGCCCTGTTTGATGGTCTTAAGAGGGATGATGCCCATACGAGTTTCACAGAAGTAGGGTGAGGAAGAGGAAAGGCTCAAAGGCTCCAGTTCCAATTTCATCCGTATATCCCATAGGAAAAAGAGGTCCACAGTGTCTCCCCAGCGGACAGAGCTTCTCTAAGAGCTCACAGGCAGTGAACAGTGAAACACAAACTCATTTAGGAATGTGATTTAACTGTGCTGGTGTTCAGGAATTCCTTCTTTCTTTCCCTTCCCAGCAATACAGGATGCACTTGGCTAGAAAGTGTGCAGACAGATAATGAGAGACCATCTCTGACCCCAGCCTCCCGCAGCCTGAAGAGATGAGGTGGCCAACAGCCGTTTTATGGATGGGGAGCTGAAGCAAAGAGAGATTAAATTGTGTTCCCCGAGTCCCGCAGGGCGTCTGGTTGACTGTCAGCCAGTTCCCTCTCCCTTTCTTGTCTCTAATTCGAGTCTTTGATCAGAGGGTTTGGCTTTTGTTTCTATAACTCGTCCAACCTTCTTCTTGTTTCCAGCAGCCTTGTTACAGATTTCAGCAGGCTCTGCTGCGCTGGCACGAGCACTGTTCTGCTCTGCAGGAAGGGATGTACATCCGAGTAATGCTTTGCATGAGTTGTCTTTCTCTCGGAGACGTTTGTGTGGCTTCTGTGATACAGAAGAAATTGCAGCACACGGCGTGTTAGAAAAACAACCCCCCCAGCAAGCCTTCAGAATGCAGGCAGTTCAAAGAAGCAAGCGGAGAAACCCAACGTAAACAGGCTGCAGGGATACGATGGTGAGGCACTGGAATGGGTTGCCCAGGGAGGTTGTGAATGCTCCATCCCTGGCGGTGTTCAAGGCCAGGTTGGACAGAGCCTTGGGTGAGATGGTTTAGTGTGAGGTGTCCCTGCCCATGGCAGGGGTTGGAACTGGATGATCTTAAGGTCCTTTCCAACCCTGACTGTTCTATGATTCTATGATACTATGATTAGAAACTCTCCTACTATTTATTGGGAAAACCAGTGCAGGAATGCTTCTCTAAGAGACCAGCCACCGAGAGGTGTTTGGGCAGCAGGATCTGGGCATGACACCAGCATTGAGCTGCAGCCACGAGCGGGTCAGAGCCCTGAGCATGGAGCAATGAAAGCAGTGCTGCCAGTGGAGACATTCAGGCAAGCTCAGAGTTAGGTTCTGGAAGGATTCCCCTGCTGCTGCTGCTTCTCCCTGCGTGCTGCTGCCTCTGAACACCACGGGGGTTTGACAACCGATGGGAAGTTATTCCAGGCCAGCAGACAGACGTTCCATCTCTTGGCACCTGAAGTGGAAAGCTCTGCTCTGTGTGCCATGTTCTTTCCTCATTTCTAGAAGGAACAGTGTCTCCCCCTCTGCACCTCTCAGTAATGCAGCTAAAACCTTTCCCAGCGAAAAATCAGGTTTACCAAGAACGTCTGTATTGATTTACAGGGTTCACCTTTATGAACAACTCCAGTATTTCTCTTTGGACAAAATGAAGTGATATTAAATGTTGTAACAATAAATTCAGAGCACCCTCTTCTCTCTGGGGTGTAAGGTTATCCAAATGTATGCTCTTGTATTTATCATTTACCACCAGCGCTATTTAAACTACAATACTTGACAGGAGTGCTTGTGTCAGCTGTGATGGAGTGTGCGTTATAAAAGGATAGTAAGAGAGACTTTGCATTTGTCCTTCAAGCATAAAGTCGATTTTTGCATGATTGGTGCTTCAGAGATCATCTTCAGCACAAGATGAACTGGGGACAATGCTCAGGGAAGTCAGGTGGCGAAGCCCCAGTGGTTTTCTCTGCGTGCTGCAGTCTCCCTGCGGGCTGTGTACTTGTGCAGCGTGCAGAGAAGGTGCTTAAGGAAAACGAGTTCACCTTCGGTGCGCTGCACGCTCCCGATGTGACATTCTCAGAGGAGTGCCCACCCCTCCCAGAAGGTTTTGATTCAGGGCATAAAGTTTGAAGTCCCCTCGTGCCTTGAGTGCGCTCTGCAGGAGAGAGCAGTGTCTGTAAACAGGCCCAAATCGGGCTAGTTTGAAATCTGCTTTTAGCCTAAGAGTTACTCTGGTGAGCACACGGGTCTGCTGCGGTGTCAGGAGCCCTTTGGGGCATCCTGTCCTGAACAGCAGTATTGATGTCTTACTTACCACATGGCTGAGCTGAGAAGGGTCAGGAACTGCCCCTTGTAGTGAGTACAATTGCTAAGGATTCCCTTTTGAGTTGGAGAAGAGATGGCTGGGAGACTGTAGGGGAGCCGTGAGCTCAAGTGTGAGTACCAGGTACCAGGCACGCACGGTTGCCGGTCGGTCTGTGGTGCGTGGAGGCATCGCTGCTGGCTGAGCACAGGATGTGTGGAAAATACCCCTGGACACAGCAGAGAGAACAAGTTAAATACAGCGTGCTGCTGGCTCGTGGAAGGGCCCTGAGGATTGCTGCTCTATGATGGCTTTTGCTAGAAACTATTTCATTTGAGGGAGCTAGGAATGGAGCCCCTGGATAAAGTGGAGCGTGCCTGCTCACCTCCATCTGGTTGTCACCACTTGCCTCTTACTTTGCAGTTCTGGTTCTTGTCGTGGAAGAGAGACTGCCTGGGCAGCGAAGAGCACCCTGGCTGCTGAGCTGACAGATGATGTGCTGAGCCCGGAGCTGGGGGCCGTGGGCCAAGTACTAATTACAGCGTGCTTTGAGCTGCAGGCACCTTCTGACAGCGCCTCACCCGCTGCACTGCGTGTTGTAGAGACACAGAGCGAGAGCCCCGCGGTGCTGCGCAGCCAGGCAGGCGTGGTGAAGTGCTCTTCTCAAGTGTGGTGTCAGGGGCAGGAGGAGACAAGGTCTTCTCTGTCATCCTGCCGCTGTTTCCCTGCGGCTGGAGGTGCTGTTCCAGGCAGAAATACTTAAACTCACTCAGGACTGGAAAAGAAGGGAACAGTGCACTCAGGAGTTTCATGGTTCCTCAGGTAACTCGGAGCTGATGTGTCTGGATCATAGCAGGAGGAAGGTGTTAGGTTTGTAATCCCTTGTTTGTAGAAATACGAGCCTCTGTATGCTGAGCTGTTGAGCCAGGCTCTTAAATGACTCTCGTAATGTATTTACCAGTGCTGGGAAGTTCACCCTCTTAGACTAGATTATGGTAATGACGGTATTGTGCAGCAGATAAAATTAGGTTTTCTACACAGTTTTGTTTCGTCTCAGTGGCTGAATGTGTGAAATAAAAGGTGCAGTTGGCAGTATTTTCATGGGGAAGCCAGGTTCCTCCCACAGCCACCCTGCAAATGCAGATGCTTCCTCATATCCCAGGGACATGCTGCCTGCTCAGCAATGCAGGGAAGGACTGTGAGAAACGAGGGCTGGTTTGGGATTTATATTTACCATTAAGGTAATTTTGGGGTTTATGAATTTTCAGATGACTGGGGACTGTTAAGTGCAACTCAGGTGGGCTGGCATCCAGCATGGACTGTTGCAGCCTCAAGGGATACTGGTACCCAGACCAATTGTATTTCCCACATGCACACACTACCAGAAGGTGTCCCATGTAGATGTAAGCATTTGTGCAGAGCACAGGAGACTCTGCTGTACCTCTGCCCTCTGTTTAAATCAACTCTGGGGGTCACAGCAAGCTGGCACAGGGTGCCCAGAGAAGCTGTGGCTGCCCCATCCCTGGCAGTGTTCAAGGCCAGGTTGGACACAGGGGCTTGGAGCAAGCTGCTCTAGTGGAAGGTGTCCCTGGCCATGGCAGGGGGTTGGAACTGGATGAGCTTTAAGGTACCATCAGCCCAAACCAGTCTGGGATTCTGTGATTCTCTGGACAAGGACACTGACCTCTTTTCTCATCCTTTTGTGAACCTGGGGTTTGCTGTGATGTCAAAACCCATCGACACTGAGGATGTCCCTCCACAGAAGTTCACATCTTGTTTTATCTAAAAATCAACCAAAAATCCCTCTCCAGGTTTCCATAATCTTGCTTGGGACCAGTCAGTATCCACAGCTTGGCCATGCTGAGCCCATGCACCAGAGGGAGTTCAGACTCTGCCACACAACTCCTTTGGTGTGTTTTGGTAGCTTCTCTTCATGAGCTGCTGGAGGAGGTAAAAACTCAGGCTATGGGTTCTTATCACCCCCCCCCCCCATTTGCCTGGACAAACATCCAAGCTGGGAGTCAGCTTAGGAATTTCCCAAGAAGATTCTGTTGGTTTCATGTTCCCAACAGATAGCGAACAGATGGAGTGGTCCAGTCCCAGCCTCCCACCTTAGTCAGGGATTTCTGCAACCATCAGCATCCCAACAATGAGGCCAAGGCACAGTCAAGTCTCTTCTCAGCTTCAGTGGCAAGTGCTTTGAGTTTAATCTTAACGCTGTGTATCAGGGAGCCGAGCGAGGCAGCAACTGCTCGCTTTGGAGGGGTGAGGAAGTAGGTCAGACAGAGAAGTGCATTATTACCACCAACTCATTGCATAGCATGTGCTCCAGCAGAAAAGCAAGGCTTTGTTGTGCTGAGCACTACTTGGGCTTGTGAACACCGCAGAAGTGTTACAGGAGTGAGTCCAGCCCGAGCTGAAGCACAGCCACCTTGAGGACTCAACACAGAGGTGCTTCAACAGCCAAGCTCTGGCCATTG
Organism: Pezoporus wallicus; assembly: GCF_028554395.1. NCBI lineage: Eukaryota > Metazoa > Chordata > Aves > Psittaciformes > Psittacidae > Pezoporus > Pezoporus wallicus. The sequence goes on from NW_026639688.1 coordinate 445,849, forward strand.
GTGACCCAAGAGGTTAATACAGTCAGGGAAATCCCAGGTTGGGAAGGAGCGAGAAGTATCTTATAGACACAACAGCCTTAAAAGCCCTGTCCCATTTGTGAGGAGTGGTTATGGATTTCAGCAGAGGAATGGACACAGCTGTGTGAGTTCCACTGTGAGCAGCAGTGGGCTGGTTTCTCTATCTCTTCTGTCACCTTCAGTCCTTGCCTTGCTGGTGCTCTTACCCCTGATCATCAGCATTGAGCCTCATGCAGTCAGGGCCTTGTTTTTTCTGTTTCCACTGAGAAGTGGCACCTGTAACACCACATACATCCCAGAAGCACACAGGGAACTACTTCACCATGGCCTGGAAGGGAAGAGGGATGCTCTCGGTGCTGCCAGCACCATACAGAGAGTCGGATAAACCACCTTCAATTTGGGATGTGAGAAGATATTTCCTCTGTGGTGGCGGTGGGGAAGGAACCAGCTGCAGTGAGACAAACAGCTTCCTTCACACCCGCCATGGCAAACACACCCCACTGGGTGTGAAGAGGGTGAGGTGCATGAGTGCAAGCCAGGGATGAGCACTCGGCTGCCTGCTGCAGTGTGAACCCATCTCAGGGCTGTTGGTGGGTTTGAGACCAGCCGCAGTGTTCAAATGGGATGACGGGTGTGTGTGCATGTGGGGTTTTCTGCTTCCATCTGAGTTCTGGTGATAATCAGGTGTAATTTTCACTCGCTGCCTCGCCTCATTCATCACCAAGATGATGGCAATTAGTCATCTCGCACTATAAGCGGTGCTAACAGCTACTTTAAATGCAAGCAGAGCCTTAATCTAGTGCTAACTCAGATGGACAGTGATACATGTAATTAGAACATCAAACAGAGGAGGAATGTGATATGTTTATAGCTGAGGGAACCTTTGCGTTGAACTATTTCAGGAATAATTATGTATTATCTTTATTAACATGGCCCAAGTTAGTAAATAATGGTCATGCTTTTGCATTCAGGGTGTTAAAATATATGTGTTTTAGATTCAGGCTAAATTCCAGGTTTCGGTGCCGTTTGATTTGCTGGGAGATGCTGCCTTGCCAGTGCATCCATTACAGGTGCAGGTTTAGTGGGAAAGGACTCTCAGGGCTTCCCCACACCCATCCTGGGTGGGTATGGGTGCTGGGGCATACCATGTGTTTCCCTTCTGCACACCCCACACCCCCCTCCCCAGTTCTTTCTGGGGTGTCTTCCCAGTGCAGCAGGGTCTGATCATGCCTTGATGTCTCAGGCTGGAGGGTGTTTGGGTGCTGCATGCCCCTAAACATGCATTGGCGTGTGTATACCTGCCAATACACATGGTGCCCTTTGCAGATGACAAGTAATAAGCGCAGCACCAGTTTCCCATCAGGGTATGTGTGTGTGTTGTCTATGAGATACAGTTGCAGGGCAGAGTAGTGACATTTCTAGTACTGTAATATGCCTTTCCAGGAGAAAAAGAAACTCAATTCCCTCTATTTGTTCTTTAGCCCTCCAGTGTACAGAGCTCTGTGTCAGTGTTAAAGCACTGCTAAAGCACCAGGCTCACTTTGCCAGCATCACTCCTTCACTGTTCCACACTGGGATGCTCCCAGTGAGGTACAAGACACCTTGGGGGTTTGGCATCCACAGGCTCCCTTGCAGCTTCCTTGTAGCCAGTTCCTATTGCACATCTGAGCTGCTCTGATGGGAACCTGTGTTTGAGATTAATAAGAAGGAGGAGGGGGAAACAGAAGTTGTTTTGAAAGCAGAAACTTTCTCTTTAAAACAATAAACAGGAAAAGGGGAAAGATCAATGTTAAAATTCATTGAGGGGAAAAGAAATATATGGAAATGAGTTTAAATGAAATGTATTTCTTCCTCTGGAGATGCTTCTGTGTTTTTCTGTAGCCTTATTAATCACCTTCTTTAGAAGAGGCAAGGGAGAACAGAAACCCAGTGCATGAGAATGTGAGAGTGAGGCTGGAGGACCACTTTGCACATGTATTTATTACATTAGTACTGCAGTTCTTTGATGCCAGCTTTAATTGACCTTCTTTTCTCCTAATGAGCCACTCAGAGAGGTGTTTGCCTCTTGCAGCAGTGTTACGCTCTCCTCCTTCTTCCTCTGGAAACACACATGTGGGATCCCACTGAAAGAATCACTTAGCCCCTCAGTTCTCTCATCTGGGCTGTTGCACCATGGCTGGAAGGACCTTGGCTGTGCAGAGGTAAGAACTCTATCAGAAATACAACTGATTCAATGCAACAGCCTCTGTGAGGGTTCTGGACATGGCCTCCACTCCATCCTTGAAGCCATATTAGAGACATCAGGCTAATGGTCCCAAATTTCCTCATTCTCTTTCATATATCTTCTGTTGGGTGTTTGATGTAAGGCTCCATGTTTTCAGGGTCACCTCGACTGACTACTTTTCCGTATGGAAATCCTTCAGTGGTGCATGTAACAAATCAATCATGACTTCGGTGTGGTGCTTTCGCTGTTGGAAGGCAGTAATGAACCATCAGGCAGAAGGCTTGCCTGATGTTCATTAAACCTGGAAATGCCCTGCAGCACAGTAGCAATAGCAGCAGTGAGATGAAAGCGGAAAGACAAGGCAGGGTTTCCATTCATTGGCAAACCCTACCTCCAGACAGCGTATTCTGGCTTGGGTCCAGAAGCCTTGCCAAATCAAGGGTAGGGTCTGGGCTCGAGGAAGCTTTCAAGGGGTAGGGAAGACACGAGTGAACTGTTTGCCTCTTCAAATCCTGGCCTAGATTCCTATAAACGGAGGGGTTTTGTGGGGCAGTCAGTTTTGTGGGAAGGTAAAACAGAAGAAATGGCAGTTGTTCTAAGGATTGACTTAGGTTGCCATCACAGATCCATCTTAGGTCACCTTCTGGTTGGAGCCAGCTCCACAGTTTCACTCAAGTATGACATGTACACTGAGGGCTGGTATGGGCTGTGTCTTCCCCTCAAGTTCTGCATTAGGAATGCTGTATTAGGATCCATGCTGGATCTGTGTTCACATCGGGCTGAGAGCCCTCCAAGTTACCCTCAGATCTAAATCAGTGCTTCAGTGGAGCAAGGCCAGTTTACCCTGGTTGGCAATTCAGACCATGCTGCCTCTCAGTTTGGGCCATATCAGCAGGTAGAAGGTCTGCTTACAGGGGTGGTGTGCAGGGCACTGCTTCCAGATGTGGCTGAACTCTCTTGTGTGCACTGTGTATACAGGAAACAGAACAATGTCCACTCTTCCTCAGCCACAGAAGGAAGCAAAAAGCATCCAATAAATTGTAATGGGGCTTTTAGCAGCGTATTTCCCCAATGCACATAAGCTGCTGCTGGATTTTATTGTGGGTCACATGGACAAAGGCAGTTACCACTGGGAAACAGACTTTCAATGGCTGAGTGCTCTTAGAGTTTACATGTGTCATCTTCACTTCAGAAGGAATCAAAGAGCTGGAAGACAAGGTGTCAGAGGGCAGTGTCAAACAAGTGTTTGCCGGGCTTCAGAGCCACCAGTGGGAAAACCAGAGCCCGATTTACAGCTTCCCATGCAAGCATTCTGATCAGAGCCAGGTTTTCTGGTGTCCTCAGCAGCCCGTCGTGGGCTGGCTGAATCACTGCAGCGATCCCGGTTGAATGGGTCATACAGGTCCAAGGTGTGGGTCTGTGGGGTGTACAGATTGATGCTTCCCCAGAGACTGTCCATGAGATGGGATGATTGTTACCAGGGTCTGCAATGCTGCACTGGAAGGAGCAGCTGAGCTACTGGATCTGCCCATTTCTGTGCTAGGTGGCTGGTTCGACGAGTCTGCGGTGCTCAAAGATGGACCCAAGACACGCAGAGGAAAGCTTTTCACAATGGGAACACCCAGCCATTGGAATAATCTCCCCAGGGAAGCGGTGGAATCCCCAGTGTTGGACATATTTAAGATTCCACTGGACAAAGTGCTGGTTCATCTAGTCTAGGCCATGCTTTGCCAAGAAAGGTTGGACCAGATGATCCTTGAGAGGCTCTCCCCTGAGGGCTGCAGGTGTGGTGGTTGCTCTTGGCCCAGGTGAGTGCACCAGCACTGGGTTGCAGGAGTCAGGCTGTTCTCTCCCAACCCACATGTCCCCCCACCACTGTGCTCTTCCAAACCCAGCTCTGCTCTCCTGGGCAGTGCAGACGATTATCTTCTGTGAAGAAGAAACCATCTCCCTTCTTCTGTTGGACACAGCAGAGCTGTGTATTTTGGCTTATTTGGGTTCTGCCTTTCATCCTGATACCATTTTGTTTGCTTTTACCTTTTCATCAATGAGTATCACATTTATCTCCATCTGCTCTTTTATTCATTATTTCTTCTTCTGTGCCTTCTTTTCTTCCGTTTATCACTTCTCTTTCTGTTTACCAGCCCCTCCCCACCTTCCTCCCCATGTATCTTACAGGGCTGCTTTATCACAGCTTTCCAGTTTAGTGGATTAATTTTATTAGTTTCTTTTGTACGTGTCTAATTGACATGCAGTCACACAACCCATTTCCTTTCAGCACAGCTGACCTTTATTCCCTTGAAGGCAGAGCTTTGTCTTCTTCTCCAGCTAATACCTTTGCTCTGTTGCTGAGAACCAGAGCTGCAGCAGGGTTTGCTCACTGGGTGCAGAGAGTTTAGGACAGCAGCAGGGATCACACAGCAGTTGGACAGGAGAATAGAGCCGAGCTTTCTACCCTCTGTAGCCATAAATGAGTGAGTTAAGGGGGCTTTTTCTTTCCACTTTTCTTTCTAACAGAATCTCTTCCCTCCTCTGAGAATTGCTGCAGAAGAGGCAAAGCAGTGCATGAGAGTACCTGAGCCTGGGCCCGGTGGTACAGGCTGCCTGCAACAACAGGAAGAGAAATCTTCTTTCAAAGGAAAGTGCAAAAGCTTCCTGAGATTTGCCAATGCTCCTTGCTTCCCATTCCCTGTCTGCCGGGGCCTGTGCTTGTTCTGCAGCACAAACCCTTCTCGCTTCCAGAAGCCCCCAGGGTGCTGTAGTTCCAGTGCACTTTGCCATCGCTTAAGCCTCAGTGGGGCTTTGCAGGAGGGAGATCCAAGAAGAAACTGTGTCCTCATTCCTGCTGTCCTGCTGGGCAGAAGGAAGTGAGGCCAAACATGAGTGAGGACAACGCTCCTCTTTTCTCTTAGCTCTTCTGAAAGACCTGAAATAGGCCTTTTGGTGGCAAGGGGTTGGAACTGGGTGATCTTAAGGTCATTTCCAACCCAAACCATTCTGTGATTCTACAATGGAAAAAACCCAGCCCCCAGGAGCCCTTTGGCTCCCCTGGATATGGGCTCCTGGTGCAGAGCACCAGGCAGACAGATCCCACTTTCCCAGTGTGTCCCTGCTCAGAGATGACACATTTCTCTCTCCTCCTTATTCCCTCACCCAGCAGAGCAGAAATGGCAGTTGACAGCCTTTTTTAGATGTTTTCATTGTAACTTTAATGGGCTAATTTCTCTCCCTGAATTGCCATAATTCAGATTTAATGAAACATGGCTTAGAAAATTAAAAATAATAAAAAAAAAAGAAAAAAAATACAGTAATAGAGTAGAATGCCCCATTAAGCTGAAGAACAAGGAAATAACATATGTAGAGATCTGATCACTCTGACCCTGCCATCCCAGTGATGCTGGCAGCCATCGTGCACTTGCTTTGCCTCAGCATGGGTGACTGCTTCCCAACAGGAGAAAACATGTAACACCACAATAATATATGAATGGAGCTAGGAAGGGAACTGATACCTCTTCCCTTTGCTTTCTGTGGATCACACACTTCCATGCTCCAGGCACCCAGTGATCCCCATCACAAGCTGTGCTAAGGGGATGCTGATCCTGCTGCTGCAGTGCTGGTACCCAATGGCTCCTCTGGCAGCAGGGCCCTGGGCTTGCTGCATGGCAGCAGCATATCCCTGAGGGGTGAGATGGCCCGAAAGGGGGTTCAGGCAGATCTTGTTGCTGCTTGATGCCTGCTCAGAATGGTCTTGTGTCTTTGGCCTCCTTAAGATTGTACATATGGAGATGTGGTTTTTAAAGCAGATATTAAATGGTCTTTGATGACCTATTCTGAATCCCATTAGCCAGGAGCTCAGCATGGCATGGGTGAGGAAGGCTGGGATGCTTATGAGACTGCTCTGTCCAGGATGGGTCCAGGCTGCCTCCTGTTACACTAAGAGGGGAGAGCTGCACTGTTCAGTGCGTGCTCAGAGCCAGGAGCTGGGGAAGACCTGGCAAGTCCCATGCCTGAGCGGTGCCTGCACAGCAGTGCCATGTGCACTGCATATTGCAGCAGCCAGTTTCACATAGCTCATGGCAAAGCCACTTAGCAGAATAACTCTGTACAAAGCCAACCATAATGATGAGAAATTGGGGATTTGCAGACTCAGTTTGTGGAGGGTTTGCTCTAGAGCCTGTGGATGTCTCCCAAGTGTCCCTGCACCGACATGGGAAGAGCCCTGCAGTGCTAGGCCAGAACAGGTTTGGGCAGTGGCACATTAGTGTTCCTGCACCAGTTGGAGTATTCCTCCCTGAAAATGCTGACCTCCAGCCAAGAGCAAAAGCAGTCGAGGGATGAAATTCATTGTGATGCTGAGTCAACATGGGAGATTAATGCTTCTCTTTCATCTCACGACCCTTCATCTCTGTGTTTCAAATCAAGTACCATGGAAGATAGAGCCCCTAGCATGCTACCTGTGGAAAAAAATAGCAAAGAAAACAAGTGAAGGGCTGCACACTGCATCAGCCTGGGGAGAGTTATTCATTTCTCTCTGTCCTTTGTAGTTATATGGGCGGTCTAGTTACATCCCAGAGCAGCGCAGCCCAGAGAAGGGATGTCTCAGCTGGTGAAGATCCAGCTCTGCTCCTCCCCTCTGTGGTTCAGTAAGGGCAGAGGGGGGCTCTTTGTTGCTGAAAAAGCTAAAACCTGCAATCAGGGAAAATACAATGAAAGCAAGGAGGGACATTTTTAGGTTTCCAGCATCCTCAACCAAATCAGGCTCTCAAGTGAACTGAAAGGAGACCTCCTGCTTTGTGTGCATCCCTCCTCATGTAGCTGAATTCAGCTGCTCTGGGCCATCAGGCAGTTGTGAGTCGATGGGAGAGTGTTTCAGACGCAGGTTTGGGCTTACACTCTTTGTTTTCAGCCTGTGGAAGCTTCCAGTGTCCTATGGGCAGATTGGAGTCTATTAACCACGGAGGAGGATGCGTTGTTAAGTGTGACTGCTTCCATACAGTCGGTGCTGGGAGGCAGCATGCTTTGACCCTGGAGATTCCTGAGGCATTGTGACAAGCAAGATGGAAATAGGGCAGTTAGAAATTTCTTCTAAAATCAAGCCAAGGAAGGGAGAAGGAATCTTTATTCAAGCTTTAAGGGGTTTGTTATTGCTTAGTAATTTCATACTAGCAGCTTATTTACAGGAGAGGAGGGTTGCTAAAGTTCAGTTTACTTGTCTCAGTTAATCAGGTCCCATTCCCTGGGGATGAGCTAATTGGACGGTGACATTCAGTGGGATAATGAAATAAATGTCATGTCATATAAAGAGTTAATTAATGACATAGAAATGCTCACCCTTGTGGAGGCCTGGAGCTGGAGTTGATGCAGCATTTTGGATGCAGTGCTTCTCTGTTGAGAAACGCCGCTTGGCGTAAGTGTGACTTGGCATAAATGTTTGTGGGAGCGCATCTCTTTGGATGGAAATTGTGTTGGGAAGATTTATGAGGTCAGAGGAAGAAGAACTGAGGCTGTTACCTGGAGGGTGCTGCTTTTGCAATGCTGCTCTCAGAGGTGGCAGCACTCACACTGTAAATGAAGACCTTGGAGAGGGAAAGTGTTCTCACCCCAAGCGCTTGCTGGTTCCTGTGTCCTTCACAGCCAGGATGGGTGGCGTGATTGAAACATCATTACTCTGTGGGCAGGAATAGATGGGTTGGCCATGCAAGGCTGCAAGGTCAGCAATATGGTGACTGCTGACACTGGTGTTTCTCTTTATGGATGCCAGAGAAAACTTGGAGGAAGCTGCTCAGATGGTCTGTGTAGAAGAATATCATTTCTGGACAGATGCACTAAGACAGAAAGTTGAGGAATTCATTGTATTGTGTCTGATTGAAAGAGAGTTGCTTATGTACAGACCTTACACTGGGAATTGTAGAGGAGAAATCCATAATTGGAAAGCCTCTTGTCCATCTGCTTATTCCTCTTGAGGGCTGAATGGACTCTGGGAAGCCTAGCAGCAGGGCTGGGGATGTTCACCACTCAGCTGGAAGGCACAGACTGATGTTAGTGAGGGGCAGAATGGGACACGTACCTTGTGTGAATGTGCCTGGAGAGCAAACCTTGCTGAGCACATCTGCTGGCAAAGAGCTTGCAGGTGAGAGCTCTGGCCTTACTGCTAAATGGAGCTGGGTTCATTCCCAGAGAGTTCTTCTTTCCTCAGGCTCACTGCGTGAGCCACTGTTTTCTGCTGGAGCAGGGCTCTCATAAAGGTGTTTGCTGCATGGGGTCTGGTGCTAAGTCATCAGCTACTGAGCTATTTTAACGGGCATATTACTGTATTTCTGGCACCATCTGCTCCTCTCTCTGATTACTGATGCAAGGAAGGATTAAGAGAAAGTCTTTTCCCTCTTTCAGCAGGAAGGGAGTTATTAGTGCTTTAAACACACACATGAATCTGTTCTGCATGCCCAGCAGCAGCTGGCATTTCCTCCCTGCCTTTCCCCATGCAAACTGGTGGAGGAAATCTAATTGGTGAGCGGGGATCTCTGGCTGAGAGCTGTGCTGGGTGCTGGGAGCTGCTGTTTGCTTTAGTTTTTCCCCAGGAGCATGTTGTGGTCCCAGCTCCAAGGCTGGTTTGGCAGGTTATGTCACTGGTTTATGCCTGTGCATTCCTTCCTGGAATGGTGTGGGGGCTACGCACCGACAGAGCGGAGAAGAGGATGCAGTGAGGGGCTCTCTCCAAGTTCATACCCAGCCTTTGCAGAATGAGCTTGCTCTCAGGAGAGCCTCCTTCTCTTGTGCGGTTGTTACTCAGTCCTGCATGGGGATCAGGACCACAGGGAGGCTGTGTGTGAGGTTGCTGATGGGCTGAGGGGTACCTCAGCATCCATCAGTGCCAGCGAGGAGGAGATGCTGGCACCCATCAGTAAAACATCTTCTGTGGCAAATGAAAGGGAGCAGCAGCAGCAGGTACCTGGGAAGCCACAAAGAGGTGAAATGGGGGCTCCCCAGGGCTGATCCTCAGCTTGGTCCTGTTTTCTGTTCTCCTGCCTACCAGGCTGCACAGAGCATAGAAATCAGTGCACACAACTAGGGAGCAAGACTGAAAAAAGCTGCATCAGAATTCAGTGCTTGTTTCATTTGTGGGTGTCGAGCTCTCTCTTGGCTACCATAAACCCACTGCAGAGGGAGCAGGCATGGATAGAAATGGCACCATGGCATGGGTGTAACGTGGCACATGGCATAACATATAGGTCTGGAAGAGACCTGCAGGTGCCCTGGGGTGAGCTGTGACTCTAGTGAGGATTCAGCTTGTTCTAATGGCTCAGACATGGGAGGATTGCCTAAAGCTCTCAAAGTACAAGGGCTGTTGTGTGATGTTCCCCTCTCAGTGCTGCCTGGAGTCCATCAACCTCCTTCTCCAAGGTAATTATGGGAAAACACAAGGAGGATTGTTGAAGGGTTTCCCAGGAAAGGGAGCAGAGCCCCAGGCCTTACGGCAGGTCTGGGCAGCTCCACGATGTTGAGTGATGTTGGGCAACACGGCTGGGGTCTCCCCAGTGCTGCATGCTCTCGTGGCTGTTCTGCACTGCTCACCACTGCAGCTGTGACAGGAGCCAGATCACAGAATCCCTGTGTCAGGGCTGGACAAGCCTCCAAAGTCCAAGAGAGAAGTATGGGGAATGGCAGGTCAGTGCAGCTGCGGGGCTGGGCTCGGGGTGCAGGCTGGAGGACTTTGGGGTAATAGGAAATGCAGGGCTGGCTGTGGCTTGTTGGATATTCCAGGGACTGGCTGGTATTTACTAGCAGCAGAGTGTCTGAAAGGTCAGGCCACAGTCTTATGGTTTCTCTGCACGTTTTCTTTGGGCCTGGAGTGAGCAGTTGTGCTCACTCATCCGCAGCAAGCAGGGAAGCCAGCTATCAGCAGCAAGTAGTTAAAATGAACGTGCTGAGCTGGTTGGAGGACTAAACCCAGACAGGTGGGATCAAAGGAGCTACTTTGGGTTTTGTACCTGTCTTCAAGCTGGCTTTTCCCTTGAGAGGTCAGCAGACCGTGCTGTAGAGATAACCTATGAGGATATGTCTCTAGTGGGGCTTAGTGAGGGAAAAGAGGAGCAATGAAGGGAAGAGACCTGGCAGAGGTAGAGAACAGGGAGAAAGTACACAGGTCTGGCATTTTACTGTGCCTTGCCCTGGGTTTCTTGTGTGTAGCCTTCCTCACTCTCTAATTCTTTCTCTTTTCCATCATTTCTGTGTTGGCTGTCCTGGTAGTGTAAGAGGAAGCTTGTTAGACTTCTAGGGTACATGGGACTCCTTTGACACAGCTGCTGCACTGGTCCTGGTGCCAGATCCTGGCCAGGAAGATCCCCTGTATTTCATGGAGGGATCCTGAACTCTTCCCAGAACCGCACAGGGTTGAAGGCTGCACTGAACCAGTGCTTGTTTTATGCTGTTGATGTGGCTGAGCCCTGCTGAGGTGAGGAAGGGAGTGGAGAAGAGTGTCAGCATCTCCCTCTGATCCATCTGCTCACACTCCCTGCGTCCTCTGGAGAGAAAAATGGGCACTCCGAGGGTTGATTCATGTGCCCAGCTGCAGATGCCCACTTCAGAGGAGAGCCATCACTCTCCTGTCTGCACTAGCAATGACAGGTGCTTTTGTGACTCCCAGGGTGACTCAAGCAGGGAAAACATTTACCCTGTACAAACCCGTGTTTCCAACAGACTCTCAGTACAAATGTGAATCCAAACTTTGCTGTCAGTTTGTAACAGACCAGGATGTGAAAACAAGATTGAGTAAACCATATTTTTCTTCAGAACCATCCTTCAAAGATCTTTGAGTCAGACTTGAGACCTGTGTGTTGTAAGTCATAGCCTGCTCTTTGCAAAGTGTAGCATTATAGGGTCCGTGACACTTGTGTTTTGCCCACAGAAGCATTGCTGCAGGGGGCACGTTCCAGCTCTCCCAGCGTGCTGGCAATGCTGTTGAGTGCATCCTGTCTCAATGTGACACAAACAGGTACCGCTGCTCCCAGCCTCTGCATCCATAGATAGGTCCGAAGGGGCTCTGCAGCAACCTGGGGCTGCTTCTGTCTCCTCGCTTCTAAATGACAGGAAGAGTCCAGGCAAGCAGCTCTGTAGCTGATGTTGTTGTGCCCGGATCCCACTTGAGGCCATGTGCTGGCTGTATGACACAGCCTGCTTTCCAAACTCCCCGTCTGTCTCATTGAGGGAACTCTCTCCTGCCCAGCAAAGGTGAGCAGTGCTGCCAGGTCATGCAGGAGAATAAGGCTGGGCTGCCAGGGACTAGAATTAGAGAGGGGTTGGAGTTCTTGGACAGAGGTGCGGGCTTCTCTGGGGCTTTAAGTGTGACTGTGAGGTTCTGGGTGAGAGCTGTGGGGTCCTTTGAGAGGCTGCTCGTGCTGGATCCCATCCCATGTAAGGCAGGTGGATGCTTTTCTGTTTCTCGCCATGGTGTTGGTTGGGAATTCCATGCATCCTCAGTGGAGGATTTTCCTGGTTCAGTTTCTGAGGAGCTGGTGGGGCAGGCACAGAGAACTGGTTTATGCAGGTGCTGTATGCACAGCTAAATGAAAAGAACCCCCGAACCCTGCGTTTCTTCTTCCATGGTCAAGCTCTCTCCAGAAATGAGAAGCACCACTTAGGATGGGTTTGGTTATGATGGGAATTTTGCTGTTTAGGTCACAAATGTGAAGCTTAGCACGTGTCACCTCCTGCTCTGGTGACGTTGCAAAGTCTTTACTCCCTCCCAGTCCCCGATGCCTTCTAGGATTCCTGGATGACAGGGATTTGCTGTCTGAGCTCGATGTGTGATTACTGCATGTGGCATCAGTTGCATGATGTGTAGAGGAGAGCCTGCCTTAGAACACCCACCGCAGCACGAGCCAGCGGGGTGCCAGGAGGAGCTGTGCTTCAGTGCCCATCCCTTCTGCAGAGGCTCGAACCCCTTCATAGGCTGCCAGTGTCTCTTTCAGTTGGGGTGCAGCCGGCCTAGGGTCCTCTGTATCCCTGACTTCAAAAGCCGAGGGGTGGAGCTGGAGTCTCCCCTGGAGCTTTCTGCAGGAGGCTCCAGGCAGGACCTTTCTCCCTGGCTGCACTGCAGAGCCCGGTTTTCCCACCTTGCCCTGTGTGGAGTGGCCCGAGGGCTCCGTCATGACCCGTCCCTGGTATGATTTGTGCCCAGACTTCTTGTTGCCCAGGGTCCCATCTGTAATCCTTCTTCTTCTGGGTCGCTGCTAGAGAGGGCTCACAATCAGGCTGTAATCTGGGATGTGCATTCTCCAGAAGCCCACAGCACCTAAGAAATCTTGTGTTTCTTCTCAAAAGAAAGATGCCAAAACACAGCTCTGCACCAGCTCCTAGGAACAAACTGAGCTCTGTTCCAGCTGAACCCAGAACAGCAGCCACCTTTATTCCATACCCATTCACGTCATGCCAGGTCCCACGCTTTCCACCATCACCTTTCCTGTCCTTTGAGAAATACATATATATATATATGTATGTGTTACATATACACATACATATATAAACACACACACAAACACACACAGATATCATTCCCGTAGTCTCTGGACCATCCCTACAAACGCTGTTTGAGTTCCTTCAGTCCGTGACTTGGGCTCCATCTGTGGTGAGTGTCTCTGGGCAGGAAAGATGGATGGTGTGTGGTGGTGGTGGTGGGCTCTTGGATGCTGAAGCTGCTTGCGATGCCATCAGGGCTGCCCTTGTCCAGTTTGATCAAGGTTCGTGCTTCCTTGATGTGGTGATCAAAAGGGAGCCAGGTTCAGATGCTCAAATGCAGAGCAGTGGAGATGGGTGCCATGAGGTGTCCAGCTCAGTGATAGGTGTATGGCTGCCATGCAAGGGCATGTGGGTGCTGCTGATCTCTGCTTAGCACTGTTGTGGTCGCGTTTGGCACTTGTGTTTGAGCTTCAGCAACCCCCCAGCAGAGAGAGCAGGCAAGGCAGAGAGCTGCTTCATTTCCCATGTCTCTAAAGCAGCTGTGTCAAAAGGGCAGAGGTACCCTTCTTGGTGCTTGAAATGCCTGTGGGCCAGTGACAGTGGGGTGCTTTTGCTATGCCTTCCCAGCCAGGCTTATCTGAGTTGGGATGCCCCTGTCAATCCAGAAATGCAAATAGATTGTGACCCTCAATGGTATTAGGGTGCACTACTGGTGTGTCTCGTAGGGCCTTATGATTCTGTCTCTGATGTGTCAAGGCCATCTAATCCACTCAGTCCTGTTACCACGGTTGTCCCTGTCCCCTGCGTGGCTGGAGGCAGGGCCCCTCTACACCGAGTCATAGGATGCTCCACTTAGGCCTTGCAAAAGCAGATTAGAATTCATTGGTCTAGGATGAGGTGTAAGGTCATCCCTCCCACTCTGTCTGGGAAGCTGTGCAGTGGAGACTGCAGCAATGGCTCTTGTGGAAGAAGAGCACAACAACATTTGTGCTTGTTTTTCCTTGTAATTCATGTACCCATGGCTCTAGGAGTGGGGTAGGCTTTCCATCCCACTTCCTCATGTCCTTTCTATGGTCTCAGAGGTAAAACCACAGGTAGGCTGTGGAGTGTGTCTTGTGTATCCACCCTCTTGAGAGGAAGGAAGGATGCTTCCTGTCAGGAGCTCTGAGGTGTTGGGGCGTAGAGGTGGGGAACGGGATCTCTCCTTTTGTTGCTGCTGGAACTCCTGGAACAGTTTGTGACATCATTTATTCAGTTTTTCCAGAGCAGAGATCTGAGACCTTTGGGAGGATGAGAGTTTTTCTTCCTATTGCTGGAGCTGTCAAGGGAGTTCATTCCCCACTGGTGCCTCTCCGTGTCTCCAGTATTGCCGGCGTGCTGGCAGACCAGTTTGTGCTGCATGTGTTCCCTTGCTGCTTCCTGCCTGCTCTGAACTGGTGCCCGCAGCTGTGCTGTACCCTGGCACAGCGTGTCCCAGTGCTTCCTGAGCCGGCGCAGCTCCGTCCTCCTCCTCTTCCTTGGTGGGGAAGGGTCCTGCAGGGAGCACTCTTGCTGGCTGCGGGTGCGGGCTGGCACAGGGCGCTGGGCCGGGCTGCTGCCTGCCTCTGCCAGTGTGGGCATCCCCTGGCAGGAGCCGAGGCCCAGGGGCAGTTGCAATGGGCTCAGAACAACCCTGGGCTGCCTGTTGAGTGCCTCCTGCACCAGAGTGTCTTTGCAGCTCGGGTGTTGGTGGGCATGAGCTGGCGCCTGGGGTCTCCGCCCTGTGAATAGCCTGAAAAGCGCCCTTGGCTGCATGCACACTACCTCCCGCGGCAGTGACTCACTGCAGGTTGGGTGGTGCTGGGGGGCAGCCGGGGCCTGGGCACTCTGCAATTGCAGGCGGGTAAGAAGCACCCTGGGCTGCCAGCGGGGGCTCATCAGGAGATGCTCCATGGGAGCTGCCAGGGGCTCCTTCCGGGGACTCTGGGCAGCTCTGTCCCCTTGAGGCTCTGCAGAGTCCTCGGAGCTCTGGGCAGCTCTGTCCCCTTGAAGCTCTGCAGAGTCCTCGGAGCCCTGGGCAGCTCTGTCCCCTTGAGGCTCTGCAGAGACCTCGGAGCTCTGGGCAGCTCTGTCCCCTTGAGGCTCTGCAGAGTCCTCGGAGCTCTGGGCAGAGCTGTGCAGAGAGCTCTCCTCTGCAGTGCCAGAGGGGCTCAGGGGTGGCCAGGGGGGGAGGTCTGGTGAGCCCCTGCCCTGCTCCCACTCTGTGTCGTGCAAGGGGGAGCCCGGCACCCCCCAGAAGGGGTCGGTGTCCCCCAACATCGGTGTCTCGGAGCAGCCCTTGCTCCTCCTGATGTGCACCCAGTGCTGCAGCAGGTCAGGAGGCTGGGTGAAGGAGTGGGCGCTGGCAGGGCTGTCGAGGCCATCGCGGGAGGTGTCATCGCTGTTGTCCATCCCCACAGAGCAAATGTCCTCTGCCCTGCACAGCAAGAGGAGGGGGAGCACGTGAGGGAGCTGGTTGGGATGGGGACGTTGGGGACATCGGGGACTGTGTCCTCGCCAGCCCCCAGCCCCACCACCACCGATGGCTCCTTCTGGGAGCCGCCCCCCGCCACGTACTTGGCCACTTCGGGGAGCTCATGGAGCACCTCTGCAGGAGAGCTGGGTCCAGGGGTGCTCACAGGGGTGTCCTCGATGACGTGGAGCTGCGCCAGCACCACCGGGTCCAGCGGGCAGTCACTGTTGGCCGTGCACTCCAAGAAGCGGCGGAACTCCTTGCAGAAGGCGGTGATGGTGAGGCTGTTGGGGCAATGGAGGGCATTGGGGAAAGTGTCCTCGGTGTCCCCCAGCCCAGCCCCACCCCGCCGCCCCCCTGCACAACGTACTCGGAGAAGGTGGCCCAGTCAGGGACGTGCGGGACAGGGCCATCCCCGCGCGCTGCATGCGGCCGGTGGGGCCCGGCGGAGGGGTCGGTGTCCTCCATGGCTGCGTGGTCCTCGGCGAAGGCCGCCTCCTGCCCACGGGCGCAGGGGAGCCGTGCCGCGGGGGGGAGCGGCAGCGCCGAGGGGAGCTGCAGCCGCTGCCCCGGGGCCCCGAGGGTCCCTGGCACCCCCTGCGCCACGTGGTGGGGGCCAGGCTGGTCCTGGGCAGGCCCCAAGGACAGCGGCAGCCCCGGGACGGGGGTTAGGTCACGAGTAGCGATGCATCTCGCCATGGCCGGAGCGCTGGGGCTCAGACCAGACACTTCCAATGGCGCTGGCAGGTGGAGGGGAAACCTCTCTGTTGGGAGAAGCAGAGAGAGGTGCTGGGGTGAGAAAGTGGCCGGCAGAGCTGGCTGGGGGTTACCTGTGGGCAGGAGCACCAGGAGGAGCGGGAGCTGCTGCTGTACCTGCTATGACCGTTGGTCAGTGTCAGTTGGGCTTGGGCCAACAGCCCCTCTCCAACAGGATCCACCCGAGGTTCCACCAATGGGGGCTCTTCCAGCAGCTGCGGTCACAATGGACCCCATCAGCTTCCCCTCGCTGATGATTCCCTGTCCTAAATGATGGTTTCCCATCCCGATGATGTTTGTTGCGGAGGTGAATTTGGTGTCGAAAGGGCAGGGATGGGGCTGGCACCGCTGTCCCTATGATGCTGCCGTGTGCGCTTCCCAGTCTTCCCAGTGGGCTTGGTGGGAAGGGGGCTTGTGGCTCTTTTGGGTTGATTTTGGCCTCACCCCTCTCTGGTGTGGGCCAGGGCGCAGCCTGGGTCTCGCTGTCGGGGCAGTGAAGCTGTGACCTTCATGGGCCTCTTCCTGGGCACTTTGTTCAAGCAGAGCAAAGTGGTGGCAGGGAGCAGGGCCATGGAAGGCTGTGGGACAGCTCTGGCAGGGTCCTGCTGTGCCCTGAGTGCTGCGAGAGGGTGTCTGACTTGCAGCTGCAAATCTCATCCCTGGAGGAGGCTGACCCTCCCCGGATGGCCTCTGGTGGCTCTTGTCATACCTGTGTTTATCCACCACTGTACAGAACAGCTGTATGAATCCCCTCTGCTCTTGCTTGCCTGCTGTCAGCTTGCCCAGTCTCCTCGGTGCCTTGTTTCTGGGCAGACCTGGCTCCTGACCTGCCAGCTCCTGACTGCTCAGTGTTTTTTGGGGGTCAGGGCCATCCTGCCTCCTCCCTGGCTCCCCATGTGGGCTGTGCTTAAGCAAAGACACTGCTGTCAATGAGTTCTCTGGAATGAGGCAGAGCACAAGAGGAAGGAGAAGCTTAAATGGCAGAGCTGCTTCAGGGCCTCTTGTTTGTGGAGCAAGGGAGTAAAAATACGTTGCTGGATGGGGCATGTTCCAGCTCTCCAAGCTTGTTGGCTGCAGGCACATTACATACAGCTAAATGAAGAGCATCCCTGAACCCTTCATTTCCTTCTTGCATGGTCAAAGTCTCCAGAAATCAGAATCTCCGCTAAGGATGGGTTTGGTTATGGTGGGAATTTTATTGTTTGGGTCCTAAATGTCAAGTTTAACCCTGAGAATGTTTGTGTGCAGCCTTTGAACAGTGGTTGGTCCCTCCCATCTAAGTCCCCTCCGTTTCTCTAGTGGGCATGACATGCTGTGGTATTGAATACCCCTTTGGCTAGTTTGGGTCTGGTGTCCTGTCTCTGCTCCCTCCCGGCTCCTTGTGTCCCTCCTCATGGCAGAGCATGAGAGACTGAAAAGTCCTTGATTGGCCTCAGTGCTGCTGAGCACCAGCTAAACTATCCGCGTGTTATCAGCGTTGTGCTCAGGCTGAACCCAAAACACAGCTCTGCACCAGCTCCTAGGAACAAACTGAGCTCTGTTCCAGCTGAACCCAGAACAGCAGCCACCCTTTATTCCATACCCATTCACGTCATGCCAGGTCCCACGCTTTCCACCATCACCTTTCCTGTCCTTTGAGAAATACATATATATATATATATGTATGTGTTACATATACACATACATATATAAACACACACACAAACACACACAGATATCATTCCCGTAGTCTCTGGACCATCCCTACAAACGTTGTTTGAGTTCCTTCAGTCCGTGACTTGGGCTCCATCTGTGGTGAGTGTCTCTGGGCAGGAAAGATGGATGGTGTGTGGTGGTGGTGGTGGGCTCTTGGATGCTGAAGCTGCTTGCGATGCCATCAGGGCTGCCCTTGTCCAGTTTGATCAAGGTTCGTGCTTCCTTGATGTGGTGATCAAAAGGGAGTCAGGTTCAGATGCTCAAATGCAGAGCAGTGGAGATGGGTGCCATGAGGTGTCCAGCTCAGTGATGGGTGTATGGCTGCCATGGAAGTAATACTATCCAGTGTATAGAGCATCATACAGTTCAATTCAGTAGCTTTTCTCACCCGAGATTAAATCCCCCTCCATTCCCCACCACGTGCACCCAGTCTGTCTAGCTCAGGTTTCACCATTGAAATGTCCCGTTGGAATGAATCTGCGCCCTAGTGGAAACCTCAGCCTGCAGCGCCCTCAGGGCTGTCAACAGCAGGGATTATCCGGAGTAACCCCTCGGCAACTTTGTGCTCACCTTGGGACTGGATTTGCTCTGAGGAGCTGGTCCATTCCTCATCCCTGTGGTTCTTTGGTGTCTGAATGGAGATCACTGTGGTTGCTTGTCTCAGGCAGGGTAGCTACAAGTGAAGTTTTCATGCAAAAGCTTCTTAAAGTGCAGATTGCAGTCTGCTGCATAATGAAGAACGTGAGCAGAAAAAAGCACCATGAACGTTTTTCCCTTGGTTTTGCCCTACCAGCCTCCCAGTTTTGAAATTGTATCAAAATGCTGAAAGTTGAGAAAAAGGGCTTCATTCGTGGAATCATAGAATCCCAGAGTGGTTTGGGTTGGAAAGGACCTTAAGATCATCCAATCCCAACCAGTTGCCATCGGCAGGGACACCTCACACTAGACCAGGTTGCTCCAGCCTGGCCTTGACCACTGTCAAGGATGGAGCATTTACCACTGCTTTGGGCACCCTGTGCCAGCACCTCATCACCCTCACAGTAAAGAACTTCTTCGTTATATCTAACCCGAACTTCCCCTGTTTCACCCCTTGTTCTATCACTACAGCCCCTGATGAAGAGTCCCTCTCTGGCATCCAACAAGGGCTCTAGTGAAATGATTGAATCCATGCTTCCCCAGATGATTCTTTTCAGAGCGGGGTGGAAATAAAACATTAGAAAAGAAAAAAGCCCAAGCATCTGATAGCTGCAAAGTGAAAGGTTTGCACTCATCAGCTTGGAACTACATTTGTATTTTAAGGTTTGCTCCATTTCCATCAGAAAAACCACATCCAGGTCTTAAAATACATCGCTGCAAAATAAGAACCACTTTAATTCTGGGTCGAAAAGTGTCAGCAAGAAAACAGAGGGGCAGATTGGTTTGATTTTGTTAGCTGAGCTATTAGTCCAGCTGGAAAAGCATTTCTCCAGCAGCTTGCTTGAAACCCCAACTGCACAGGTCTGCAATCAGCTTTGTCCCCAAGTTCTCCAGCAGCCTGGGTTCCTGCTGTGCCTCCAAGAGCTGACAATGAGGTGACACATCTCTGGGTGAAAGCGCTGAAATTGGCCATTTCATTTACAGCAATGGTTTCAAATCAATTGTTCTGCTGTTCAACTAATTCCTGATTGCAGCCTTACATGGGGAAGAAAGGCCCGGAATAAATGATGAGCTTTGCTCCACATTCCAGGCTCTCCACTGCGGTAGTCACATTCCAGCTGGCTGTACATCACCTAAGAGTGAAGATCAAGCGCTGATACTGGACACGAAATACCATCTCACAGTTCATGCCAGAAGTGCTTTGTTTTCAGAGCCTCACATGCCTCTTTGGTGGGCAAATCTGTGTCTTCTGCCTCTGGGCACTTAGAGCTGGATAAGTTTCGGCAGTACTTTTGAGGGAAAGATCCCTTTCAAAGGGATATTGTAACCTGGGAAGCAGCCAAGAGACTTCTCTAACTGTGATTGTGCTTGACACTCGTAATGAAAGCAAATTCAGATCACCGCAGTAAATTTCCAAACTCAGAGTCTTCCAAGGGAAAAAAAAAAGAGCTTAGCATTTCCCACCAGGCCCTCCAGATTCAATCTGCATAAGCTCCAAAATAAGTGTATTTTCTACCTTAAACTAATACTTGGCAGCAACTTTCAATTGGCTCATTTAATTAAGTTGGTGTGCAGATCCCATTTGAATGTGTTTAATGCCGCTGCACTGACAGACATACTGATCAAGGGGATTGTATTTTAGTATTTTTATCTGGGTTTAATTTAGACTCACTCAGATCTCTTTGCCTCCTCACAGCCCTTGCTGCTGCAAGCACACGCCTGCAGTGGGAGGCACAGCAGGGCACCCAAAGGGAGCAGAGCATGAACCGGGGGGATGAAATGAATGCAATTAGGGCATTTCAAACCCTGGACCAAGGAGTGACACATGATGAGACCTGTTGAATGAACCAACTGCAGAGAAGCTGGGGCTGCCCCATCCCTGGCAGTGTTCAAGGCCAGGTTGGACAGGGCTTTTAGAGCAAGCTGCTCTAGTGAAAGGTGTTCCTGCACATGGCAGGGAGCTGGAACTGGATGAGCTTTAAGGTCCCCTCAACCCAAACCAGTCTGTGACTCTGTGATTTGTGTGCATGTGTGTCTGCTTAGCACACCCCGTGTATACACGTTTTTAGGACCTGCTGGGGTTCAAGGAAATCTGAAAGAAGGCTGAAATGTGAAAATGGGCAGAAGGGAAAGATCTAAATGAGTGTCCTGTTGAGGACAAGGCAGTCTTTGGAGCTGAGCCACATTATTAGACCCTGGGAAATCCGCATGCGGGGCGCTGTGTGAAACCAGGGTCAGTGCTTCCTCCTGCCCCATTGTGTCTCTGCATTTACTGAGGCTTCTTCAGTCTTCCCACTTGCACTGAGTAGTCCCACTACTGCAGGGCTGGGCAGTGGTAGGTGCTGTATGAAGACATAGCAAGGAACAGCCAAAGGGCAGTAGCTGTCTACAGGCAGACAGGCAGAAGGACACGAGGCTGGGCTGGTTTATACCCAGGCACTGCTTTAGAGCCTCATCACTTGGCTTCTTTGGATAAATCACCTGATCCAACCTGCAGCCTCTGAGTCCTCTGGGCAGCCTCCAGGGACATGGACCAGGAGAGAGGTTTGCACAGTGTGCTCCTGCATGGGTGATGGTGTGGATGAGATGAGTCCTGTTGTAACACACTGCGGCCAGCTTTGCACTGGAAGTGGTTAAAATGGATTGTTGTAAGTTGTTGGAAAGAGAGTCTAATGGCAGCCTGGAGCTGTCAGTGCTGGGGCTGTGGTGCTGAAGCAGAGGCAGCTTCTCGGGGCTGCAGCTAACCTGGTGTGGTCTTGCTAACAGATATCTATTTTTATGAAAATTGGTCCTATTTGAGGGGAGAAATACGTGGCTGTCGTGTTATAAACTCCTTTTTCATGCTTTGTGTCAGAGCATCCTTTGGTTTTACTGTGACTACTTGGAACGTTTGTTGGTTCTTTCTTTTCACCTACCTGTGGTCCGTTTGCTTCAGTCTCTGTCCTCACACATGTGATGGTTTTTTTCCTTCCCTTGCTTTAAGCCTCGAAGTTAATTCCTCCCTCTCTCTCTGCGAGGATTTTCTTCCTGAAGCTTTTGTGTGCGTGACTGTTTCATGTTTTCTGAGCACCACTTTGGCATCACCTGAACCACAGACCCATCACTGGCCTCACCATTCCCTGCTCCTCTCAAATCCTGCACAAGGCAGCGAATAACCCAGCAGTGCTGCAAAGACTCAGCTTTGGGCTCAAATCATGTCTCTTCTTGACTGGTGCTTCCCTAAACCCCAGACATTGTGATGCTCATGGATGGCAGGAAGAAAAGGATCTCAGGGTTTACATTATACTTTCATTTGTGAGTGGCTTATAAGAGATTAATAAATGATTAATAGGCATTATGGACATGAGCAGCATAAATTAGCAGGTGATTATAAGCATGTCAGGAGAAGGTATTACCGAATATCATAAGCAACCTATTGACTGTTTGGGCTTTACAGTAATCTGTAAGCATTGCTTTGTCATTCACAAAAACACCTATTCATCATTTACAAACCTTTTACCACCTCATTTGTGACTTGTTGACAGAAAACACAACCAGAAACAGTAGGTGTGAAAATAGCCCTTTCTTCCATAGTCAGCCCTAAGGGATTTCAGAGCCAGAGGTGCCAAAATACATCCCTGATCCTGAGCAGCCCTCTGAGGAGACCTTGTGTGCTGCAGGGTAGCTGGAGTTTCACCCAGGCAGAGCCAGGATGCCTGCAGAGCTCCATTCACATGAGGGGTGCTGGTTCTGCACTTCTCCACAGGACAGGGCTCCCAGTCAGTTTTGCACTGTTCAGCGCGTTTCTGTATTGAAATAAACAAGTGACAAAGAAGGATTTGTTTGCCCTTAGGCCTGTAATTATCGTCTTGTCCAGATCTGCAGCTGTAAAATGAGCCAGTGTTACCCGTGGGCCCATGGAGACAGATGAAGCCACAGTGCAGCTTCTTCATCTCTGTCCCATCTCGTTCCCAAGTTTGCCCGCTGAGGTTAGTTGGGAGCAGTCAGAAGCTGCTTTTCATGCCCCTTCCCTGTGACTCACGTGGGGTTTCTTAATGCATTTAAAACAAATGGACTTGGCCATTTCAGATGCTTTTTTCCACCTCCTGGTCTGAGTTTTCATTTCTTGGCTAAAAAGTGGGCAATACAAAACCAGGGACAAGTGTTTGCTTTGCTTTTCCTTGGGGAAGAAGTCAGAAACATCCTGGTGCAAGAAAACCAGGCAGAGTTTGGGTGACAGCCTTTGTGTGATGCTTTCACAAACCCTGTGTGCTGTTGGGTTCCCTCTGGACTTGCTTCCATCCTAAGCAGAGTTTTGCATCCTGCCTGAGGCAGTCTCTTCCCCTTGCTTGTGGAGAGCCCATGTGCTGTGTTTCCTCCCCTCACCTTGGGGACCTGCATGCTGCAGTGGTTTGGAAGCAGGGATGTGAAGGGAGGCTTCACAGCTCTGTGCAGAGGATTAGCACAGGAGAAACTTTTCTTCCTGTGGTCTGGATCCTGCCCAAAGGAAAGCTGCCAGCCACGTGCTCCCCTTCCAGCGTGCATTTTGAGTGCTTTTCTCTGTCGGGACTTGCATGAGCCAATTACAGGCTCCATCCCCATGGAATGCTGCCCCTTTGCTTTTCTCACTTAATCGATTTGGATGCAATCTCCCTGAAAATCCTGTCTCTTTTCTTGCTCTGCTTTTCCCTAATGCAGCCTGCTCTAATACCTCAACAATCCTCCTTCAGACCCCTGTGTAGCCCATTAGTGTGTTTGTACTGTGAGATTTCCTTCCTTTCCCAGAGTGAAGAAGAAATCATTTCATGGTGTTGCTCCATCTCTGAATATCAACAGAGGTGCTGCTGAAAGCTGCTGCTCTCTGTTCCTGCGTGTACCTGTTCACACTTGAGCTCACACTCTTGCTATTTAGCACTTAACAGTTCCCTCCTTCCTTGGATGAGTTAAAATTAAGCAGAGAGAGCTGAAATACCCTTCACACCCCACACTCATGCCCCCTGCCCAGCTTTGCAGCCTGTGTGTGCTTGGATTAATCCTGTTCAATGTGCTGGCTGGCTCTGCACCCCTCCTGACCCGATCTGCAGTGTCCCAGGCTCTCAGAGAGATGCTTTAGCAACCCGATGTCCTTTCTGCTTATTTAATAGTTGCTAAATGCTGCCAGTTCTTGCTGGTCTTGAAGTGAAGTGATTTGATCCTCACTCCTCTGGTGTGGTTGCTCTTGTTCAGGGCTGTGCTTGGAGATCAGTCTGCATCCTTCTGCCAGGCTGCTGTTTGCAGGACATTCCCTGTCATGAAACCAACTTCCCCATGAGCATTGTTAGGGGGAACATCACAGTGAGAGAGATCCTTCTGGCTTTTGATTCTCCACATCTGATGTGGGTTGTGGGGTTTGTTGCTATCCCGTATCCTCATACCTGATCCTTCCCTATGCGCACCTTACCTCCCCAACTTCCCTGTGTGACTGAACCTCCTGGGGATGTATTTGCAGGTAAACTCTTGCTCTCTGAGCTTTGCATCTGAATTTCTTCCTCTGTTACAGAAGGGCTGTGAGCAAATAAGCTGTGTGCAAAATGGAATCATGGAGGAATGTGGAGTTAGCTGTGCTGAGTGATTTGGTAAAGAGCCATAACCAAAGATGATTTCTTGCCCTGACCCAGTTTCCTCTGGGAACCATGGGCACGTCCCATAGTTTTTCAGTTCCCAACATTAAACACACAAAGGAGCAGTGAGGGTGTGTTCACTGTGGCCATTTGGAGACCGAGGTGACTGGCGAGTGCTGTGTAAGTATCAGACACCCCTATAGTTAAAGTCAGAACGAGGAGAAACACCACCCTGCACCCTGCACAGTCCTGCATCGCCTTGGAGCAGCGGTCTCCATGCTGACAGGACTCTGCTGAGAGGTGCAGACTGGTTCTCTGATGCCCAAGGGGTGTTCAGTGGGAGTGCACCCCGATTCTCTGCACAGCACAGCTCACTTCAGGCTCAGCTGAAAGCAGATCTCATCTGTTTCCATACGTGGTTCATCCGGCAGGGAGGACCATTCCTCACCCAGCTGATGGTACTGTCAGGGATGCCACAGAGTGCTCCCTGTCGCATATTTCACTCCTCTTGTTTGGCTGCGCTGCAGCAGGAAGAGCTGCTCTCTAAGCCATGCTGCTGGGAAGCCTTTTTTATGCTCCTGTTGAGCAGTCAATAATCTACTAAAATCAAAACTATCCATTTGCCTTGTTCCTATCAATAGAACTCGCTGCTTTTATTAAATCTCTCTGTCGAGCTTGCTGGTGATTTTGATCTTTGCCGCTGTAGCATCTGACTGTTGTACAAATATGTATGGAGGACGTGGTCTCCTTGGCTTGAAAGATTTATCTGTCTCTGTTGGGCTGGTCAGTAGAGGAAGAGAAAAAAAGAAGGCGGAAAGAAAAGAGACAGATGGTGTGAGATAGAGAGAAACTGAAAAGGCAGACCAAAGATAGATGGGGGAGGAGAGGAGGAGGAGTGAGTGATGGAGGCAGCTGGAGAGAAAGCCTGTCTCAGGACTAACAGGGGGGCAGAAGGGCTGATGCCATGACTGTGGCAGGATGCCCTAGTCAGGGTGAGGACCTATGGAGCCGGACACCCGGCAGTGGTAAGGAGGGCCCTGCTCTATCCCAAAGAGGCAGAAGGAAAAGTGGCATTTCAGATGCCCTGAGCTGGTGTGTGATGGGCCATCACATGGGGGTACAGGCGGTGCGAGCGGCTTACGGCAGGAGCTCCTTCCTAGGGAGCTGTTTAATCAAACATACTGTATCTTGTCAGGATTCAAGGGAGCACAGTTAAGATAGGCACATTATGTAAATCCCTTCACAGCCTGCTGGGAGAAGACAGGCCTAAGAAAGCCCAGGCCAGGGCTGCTGCTTTGCCAGCTGACAGCATGAGGAGCCCCACTGTCATTACCCCCTTGTCCAGGGCAGGAGGAGCAGAAAGCCTTGTGCTGCCCCAGCACTAGCCCTTCACCCTGTGCACCTCCAGCCCCTGCATACACAGGCAGTGAGCTGCCTTTGTGTCTCCCTCAAAGCCACCCTGGCTCTGCCGTGGGGGTCCCTAGGGAAGGGATATCCTCCCATCTTCTGTTCTGAGTCAGTGGGAGAGTCTGCTAAGCCACCTCCTTCTGCCTTAGGTGGATTTATTCTATGGTGGATCAGCATCCCTGTTGCACAGGAAACGGATTGTACCAGGAGTTGAACTCAGAGGTTTGTGCCCCATATGAGAAGTTTAGCCTCTGGATTATTCCTACTCTCTCATCTCTCAACATCTTTTGTTTCTGGCATGCCCTTACACTTCATTTCTTCCCTGGTCTGGGGGAAATCCTTACAAATGCACTTCTTTCCCCTTCTAAATAACTTCAGCCTTCTCAGAAATCTCTGGGTCAAGTGGGGTTTTTAGGTTTCAGCTTTTTTTAGTCTGTCACTTCCCAGGCCCTGCCATCCTATGGAAAAGCAGCACACGTGCAATTAGCAGCACATCTCAGGCCCTGTCACCTGCTCTGAGTCCTCTTGCTCGGCTGAGCTGCTGATATAAAGCGTTGTCAGCTCAGGTGGTGAGATCCAGCCTCTGAGAAATCTCAGCATAGAGCATGCACAGTGGGGATGAGATGAGCATCATCAGAAGGATGTTGAATGACAGGGCAACCCAGCCAGCCCCACTTGCAGTGCTTTTTATCCAGTTCTAGACTCCAAAGCTATTCTAATAGCACCATTTCCAATCCTTTTACAGCCCCTGTCTGCTCTTAGCAAGAGAGACCTCCAGTGCTTCCGTCAGACTGACATAGGGAGAGGCAAAGGAAGGGGGGTCTGTGTGTTGGAATTTCCTCAGCAGAGGCTGCTAACAGCCTCCTCGTAGGAATTCACAACTGGAATTCATCTTACTCAGTGGGAATCTCACCGGCATCTCAATCCAAACCGAGTTTTCACATCAGGTTTGATGCTTCTTGGCCCAAGCCTGCTCTTCTGTAGAGCAGTGGGTGGATTTTGCCCCATGACAGCCTGAAAGAGGTTAACCCAGGCAGCAGTTGCTGTGCAGAATCAAGGCAAAGCTGTTTAGCAGAGGGCAGCTGGAGCTGAGGAGCCTGGTTTTCAAAGGATACAGCTTTGGAAATTCTAGGAAATTAGGCAGGACAGGTTTCCAGAAACAAATCGTCAGCAGGGAGCAAACTGAACTAGTTTCTTAGGCAGTGCCAATGCAGCAGTGTACAGAGGAGCTGAACTCGCATGCACAATCTCCGCATTCCTTTCATTTCCTATCCTCGTATATCCCCTTTCCTGCCCATCGGGCTCGGAGCTAATAACTTGATCTGTGTGATGAGTGGTAGGAGGGAGGTAGCAGGGCACTGAGCTGGCAGAAGAGATCTCCATCATCTTCAGCAGAACCATGGAATGCTTCTGAGCCAGAAGATGGTCAGGAGGGATGGGGGGATCGCAGAGGGGAAAAGCGGAGATGTGCTGCGGCTGCAGGGAAGGAGCGGTGGTGCTAAATGCAGAGGCTGGGGTCACCCTCCCTTTCTCTGCGAGACAGCTGTAATATTGCATTCTGCTCTGCACGCCTCATTATGAGATGGGTATTGACAAACGCAGGGAGTTCAAGGAAGAGCAACAAAATGACTGGGGGTAGGAGAGTTCAAAGGCTCTGATTAACAAGGAGAGATTAAAAAAATCTCATTATGTGCAGCCTGGCAAAGTGACAGCGAGGAGGGATGAGAAGCGCCTGCACAGTGAGAAAGAAGAAATACCACAGATGGGTAATATTAATGCTCAGTGACTCAAGGGGAAGTCTTAATAAGAGGAGGAATCTCTGTGCTTAGCAGGTAAACACTCTTACATCTGTTGCGTTAGGCAGTGGGGTGGTTTACTGTGGGGAGAGATGAAATCTGCTGGGAATTGGAGAGCTGATGATGCAGCAGGAATGTGAAATGTAACAAGGGAAACCTGCTGGAGAACAAGGTGATGTGTCTGTTCTCCTCCATCGCTGTGACACTGTGATTCTTTTGCCATTTAGGTTCCATTTTGGTAACACGGGCTCTGCACAACAGGGGAGTTGCCTTCATGTCACGTTTCCACTGGATGTCAAACAATTCCATAGATTGATGTCCCTGCTCCCCCAGCTTTTCTCCCTCAAATCCTCAAGTGAATCCATCATTAAAGTCATTCTGGTGTAGTCACTGTTCCGGCAAGCTGCGAGGTTCAGTGGGGGTTCAGTGGAGGTCTGGATTTTAACATAATGACACAGTTTAATGAATCCCAGTGCTCAGAATAGCCCAGGATGTTCTTCAAAGGTCTGGGCTCTGCAGGTATAGGAGAGCATTAGGCCTGTCCCGGGGGCACTTGGCCATGTGTAATTGCAGCAGTTGGAGGCTGTGGCAGGAGCATTAGTGGTGTGTCACGGGGAGGCCATTAGCACTGCAGCACCTTTACCCATGAGCCCAGTGTGTGGGATCTCTAATGGCCTCTGTTCATCCCCTCCCTGCAGAGCAGGGTGATGCTTTAGCTCCTGCTGGGGCACTTCGTGCCCTTAGAGGTAGAAGCCTCACTCCTGGCTAAGGTAGCATCAAACTTATAAGTAATAGTGAGGCAGTCCTGCCCCTGGCTTTGCAGCTCCCTTGGGGAAGGGTTGGAGGCTGGAAGTGCGGCAGGAATGCCCTGTGAGCTTCCGTGGAGCTTGAACACCAGCTGGGGTGAAAGGCTGTGAACTGCTACAGGCTTTTGTTCTGCAGAGCATGGGGATCAGCAGCAGTGGGTTTGGGTTTCTAGCCCCCAATCACAGCGCGAGGAGTCTGTAGCATGTATTAAAACTAATGGGAATGTGTGTGTCAAATCAGAGCTTTATCAGCATAAAAAACCCCTTGGAATCCAAAGTTAAACTCAGAGACTAAAGGGCTGATTCTAATTCATCAACTATCCCCAGTGCTCAGAGTCCCTAATGAAAACATGTGTAACAAGCCTGCAGGGTTAATTTTACAGGGGGAAAAAAAATCCCAATAAAGCTCCGTGAGATTTTCACCTTAAATTAATGTAACGGATGCTTAAAAGCCTTTCTAATTAGGCATTGTTCTTAACAGGAATGTCAGGTGAATGAAATCAACCTCGGAGCTGACATTTCACTCCTCAGCTGCCAAGTTGGTGTTTAATCCGTAGCGCGTTGCAGCTGCATTCTAATGGGGCTGCGCAGCGCGGGTGTTGCTGAGCCACTCCGGTGGTTTGGGAGTCTTTTGCTGTCCCTGTCAACCTGTTTGGGGGGAAAAGGATGTAAATAAAGCAAAGCAAAAGAGGCAAGAAAAGGGAGAGAAGAGGTGGCTTCGGAGCTGAGAGGAGCGGCTGTGTGATGTGTCCTCAAGGGACTGCCGCAGGACGTCACTTGTGCTGCGTTGTGGTGGGTGGAATCAGTCTGGCTTCAGCTATGTGTGTCTTCTGGAGGAAACAGGAGCGCAGCTAAATGTGGATCAATGCAACTTGCAGACAGGCTGGGGCTCCTGTTGGGGAAGCACTCACCTGCACAGCTGTTACAGACAAGCCAGGTACCCTCCCGTGCCACTGCAGCTGGAGGAACAGTAAATGTGGCAGGCACAAGTCTTCCATAGCATCACAGAATGGCTTGGGTTGAAGGGACCTTAAAGCTCATGCAGTTCCAGGGACACCTTCCCCTAGAGCAGCTTGCTCCAAGCCCCTGTGTCCAACCTGGCCTTGAACACTGCCAGGGATGGGGCAGCCACAGCTTCTCTGGGCACCCTTCACAGGGAAGAGCTTCTGCCTAAGAGCTCATCTCAGTCTCCCCTCGGGCAGGTTAAAGCCATTCCCCTTGGCCTGTCCCTACAGGCCCTTGTCCAAAGCCCCTCTCCAGCTTTTTTGTTGGCCTCTTTACACACTGGAAGCTGCTGTAAGGTCTCCCCTGAGCTTTCCAGCGTAGTAAGCCCCGTTTGCTTTAATATAGGGTCCAGAGACCTCCTGGCACTGTGCATGTACCAGCTAAGTGTCAGATAATATTTGGTACAAAAGAAAACGTTTGGGACAGTGGGTAGAAGGGCACTTTGATTTCATCAGGAAAGGAAGGTGGGGCAAGTGACTTACCTCAGGTCCTCCCTTCTGCCTGGCATCTGTGGTAGGCACCAGGATGTGCCGATCCCCACGCTCATGCCTCAACCACAAGGTTATTCCTCCTCTTAGGCCTCTCTGGCTGTATAGTCATGGGATAGCACTGCCTAGAGATGTCTTCAGGTCCATGGGATGTCTGCCCCATGCCTCCCTGCCTGGCCAGCTCTGCACAGAGCACACACTGGCTCCCTGCAGCCAATTTTATAAGCAGATGAGAATTCACAGACAGATTTCCCCCCATTCTCCTGAGCCCTGTGCACACAGAGCTGCGTGACCAATCTCAGCAGGTTCCTGTTCTCCTGTTCCAGCTATAATCACACTGTGCTTGTTCCCACAGAGGAGCCAAACACCAGGAGATGCTTTACGGAACTCGCTTTTGTCTTGAGAGCCTCATTCCCTGGCTGCTGAAACCTTTGGGAATTCACTGCGTTTTCTACATTCACATGTGGTCAGCTCCTTCTCATCTTTCTTTTCTTTCACCCCCACCACATTGATCCCAACATCATTTTAGCTTCAGCTGGCTTGTCGCCTTTATCCTTTCATGATGTGTTTCCACGTCCCCCATCTGCATCTCACACCTTCCATCCACCGTTTCCCCCCCCCCCAGCAGTTGTTTGGAGCTAAATATTCTCTGAAGAAGAAAAATGAGAGTTGTTTCTGCTCAGTGTTTGGGCCTTAATTTCTCTCCTCATCAGACTTCTTTTAATTAATGCCTGTAGGAATTTAATCTGTCTACCTTGTTGATACCTCTGGCTATCAGCTGCTGAAAGAAGGTTTGAGAATCTTATCGGCTCACACACAGGCTTTTGGCTTTAGTTTGGCTGGTCTTCACTTCTGTATTTTCCTAATGGCTTCTTTTAAGGTTTCAGACCTTATTTCTTATCTCTTTCCATAGCCAGTTCATTGGCAAATTAAGCAGTGTTGGAACAGGCCACTTCCATTTCCTTTAGCTTCAGTTGTAGATGAATTATTCAAGCTAGCTAGAGAGCATGCCGTGCGCCTGGAGCCTCTCTTGTTCCCATTTATGCTTATGGGTCAGATCTCACAGCAACCTCTGGTGTGACCCAAGAGTTTCTGCTATTTGTCTGAATGTTCCTCAGGGAATAGCTGCAGGCTCCCAGGATGCTGGTCCCTGTCATCCCCTTGCTGAAGCCTGAGGCAAAGAGCAGCACTGGGGTGGGAGGATGCTGTATCCTCACGGTTGTTGGGAGAGGAGAGCGCATGGGCATGAATTACTGCTTCATTCCTGGACAAAGCCAGAGCACGTTGCCAGGAGAAGAGGGAGGCACAAATGCCTAATGAATTTCCTAGAGAATGGCAGCAGATAAATCTGCCCTCATGGAGGAGTCTGACACGAAAACTTCCTAACTCTTATCTCTCATCTTCCTCTCCTGCCCCCATACATCCATCTTTCCCTCGCCCTCTGCACACCTCAGGGCCTCTTTGCACCTTTGCTCAGTCTCTTCCAGCCCGTTGATCCCATCACACTGTTTGTTTTCCCCTCGTGCATCTCTCCTCTGCCATTCTCAATTCAGCTTTTCTCCAGGGAATCACTGAACCCAGGAGAGGAGCATGGAAGTGCCAGTGCTGGGCGATTTGGCATTGGTAAGGATTTTACCAGTGGCAACACAATACTGTGTGGCTTTTGAACTGGAGGATTTGAATAGTATCCCTGTCCTTATGCATATGTCCCAGCAGAGAGCCAGGTAGGGTTCAGAGCCTTCTGAGGGGGAAGTGGGTTGCCTGGTGAGATGGGCTGTACACTAAGATGGATGTCATCTGATGTTGTTCCTGCAGTATTTCCAGGTACACACTGATTTACACCAGCTGCTGGTGACTCCATATCTTCACTGAGTCATTAGCAGTGGAAAAGGCCTATTAATTTGGATATACTCCCCTTGGGGCACAAGGGCAGAAGAATTCCCTGCCTAGTCCTGTCTACTTATTTTCTCATTTCATTTTTTGATGAGGTCTGCATGAGCAAAGGGTGTTCAGAGCCAGCTGGCTTGTTGCTATGCACAAGGTATCGTGTTGCTTGGAATCTGATTGCTTTTCTTATGGAAGAGGTCCGTGAAGCTGTCAGCACACATCTAATAAAGTTCATTGCCACTCTTAAATACAGCTCTTGAATAAGATGCTGCTCTGTGCTGGGTCCAGAGGAAATTCAAGGCAAACATTTCACAGATCATCGACACCAAAAATCTCCCCTGACTTAGAAAGAAAGAGCGTTAGTTCCCCAGGTGGCCTCCTGCTCATCCCTAACCATGGGTAGATTGTTAAATCTCTTCCTTCTGCCCAAGTTTTCCAGCCTGGGAGGTGGGGAATATTCCTCCTCCCATCTTCACAGGAGTGTTAGGCAAGCAGAAAACGCGATGCATTCATATGCTTCCAGCAAGGGGTACAACCCGTGCATGCTCAGCTTGGGCTGTGCAGTCACTGCTGCTGGTGATGCTGTTCACAGCCAGAGCCTGTTCTGTGCATGAGGGAAGGCTCACAGAGGGAGGAAATGGTTTCTATTAGATCAGGCAGCAGGTCCAAACACAACAGATAAGCGTTTGAGCACCGCATGCTTCTTCAGAGCTTGGAGTCAGTGGGGTGTGCTCCAGGCAGGGCTCTCTCTTTGTTAAATGTGTGTTACGAACTGGACCAGGGGGCGTTTTTAGAGCGGAGGAACGTGCAAGCAAGGGGACAGACAATCAGAGTCCTCAGCTTTAATTCACTTGGAGTCTGCTGTTTCTGCTCCTAATGCAAAGATCCGTGTGCTCCAAAGCAGGTCCAATAGAAGACTCCCCCTCCTTCGTCTCACCCACATCCATAGAGGCTCTCTGCTGCCGCTGTCCTGCTGCTACTTGGTGTACATGGAAAGTGAGCCCATTAGGAGAAGCAGCAGCAGGCAGGCTGGCAGGTAACCCACACAGCACATCCTGACTGCGTTTGGAAGTCCATTTGAGCAGCTATTTCCTGTCTTTGCTCCAATGTTGGAGTCTTTGCTTTTGCTGAAGGCACTCGTAGGTTTTGGTACTTGGCCAGGCAGGAGATACCACGTAAGGCCTGCAGTACAGACTGAGGTTTGCATGTAGAGAGAATGGCTCTGCAGCCATAGCTTGACGTTTGCCAGTGCTCAGGACACTGTAGGCACATCTGCATGCTTTGAAGAGTCAGTCTGTGTCTCAGCTTGTGACAATGTCTCTCACAGGAGCCACAATTTGCTTTTAGGTGTTGTAGAGCAAGGTGTGACAGGTGCAGATCCAAGGGAAGCATTCAGCCTGGCAAGGTTCAAGCTGAAATTCAGGGCTCTCCTACCATCCTCCATGTTTTCCAGGGGACCTGAGCAATCTCTCTATTGCTCAATCTCAAAATGATTTTGACAAACTGGAAAAATGGTTTGGAAGAAATAGGATGCAATTTAATAGAGATAAGTACTGGATTCTGCATCTAGGCAGGAATAATGAACTGTTCACATGCTGGATGCAGAAATAGAGAGTTGACTAGGCAACAATCCTGCAGGAAAGACTGGGGCTCAGTTTTGATCACTGTGTCATCACAGAAGAGATGTCAAGTTGATGTGCAAAATGACAAACAGGAGAGTCTTAGGCAGAAGTATCACCAGCAAGACACATAGAATAGGGTTCCTGCTGTGCCCAGTGCTACAGAGGTCTCAGCTGGATGCCTGGGTTTAGGGCACAACTCATTCAGAAAGTTGCAGAGCAATAGAAGACAGTCCAGAGCAAGGAGGAGTGACTGAAGACTGACATGGTCTGCAGAGAGAGATGGAGGGAGTTGGGATGAGTTAGTCCAAAGAAAAGGAACTTCATAGAATCACAGAATGGTTTGGGTTGGAAGGGACCTTAAGATCATCCAGTTCCAACCCCCTGCCATGGGCAGGGACACCTCACACTAAACCATGCCACCCAAGGCTCTGTCCAACCTGGCCTTGGGCAAGACAGGAATAGTTCTTAAACGTGAAAAAGGCTGATGCAAACAGAATGGGAATAATCACTTTTCCCTGTCCATGGGGAGCAGTACAGCTCGTCCTGGGCGAATTCAACACTTAGAAAAGCCTTCCTGAGCATAAAGAAAGCAAAATGTTCAACATAATGGCTCAGGAGAGGCAGAGCCTGCATTGGTGCAGACCATTGAGAAGCATCTAGAGAGACAGCTGGTAAAAGTGGTGCAGTCACATCAGTTCTGTGTGGAGACAGCAGGCTGGGCTAAGGGGCTGCTTGAGATCCTTTCAGCCCCGTGATCCAGGACCCTCAAAGTGTCACCTCATAGATTACTGGCATCACTTTGTACTTACTCAGCATCTGAGCTTTGCAGCAGGCAGTACCATGGAGCTGCCTTGCAAAGACAACGCCATCAGTTTGGAGCTCTGCTGCTCTTCCATTGACCTCTCTCTCTTGTCTGTGGCCCAGGAAAGCAGCATCCAGCACGAGAAAACACTGCCATAAATACCGATAGCTGTTGTGACTTTATTGCCCCTTCACTGGAGGTGTCAGCCATGCTCCCAGCTTGCTGGGTTATAGATCCCATTGGAAATGCCTGTCGATAGTCTGGTGCGCCAGGAGCTGAGGGGAGAGGATTCCCTCCGGCCTCTGGTGGGAGCAATCCAGGGGCTGCTCACTGTGCCCATCAGCCTGTGTTTTGCTGCATGTGAGGATGATTTTCTTGAGCAAAGCATTCCTGCAAGGCCTTGATTTAGTGGCTTCAATTTGAATGCTCCCTTTATCCCACTGTATTAGCTGGAATTGAATAACCTAATGCAACCTGTGCAGAAACAGCGCTGCAACCAGAGAACGCTCCTGCATCTGCTCCAAGAACAACCTTCTCTGCATCTTCCCCTTAAATGCCTGTTTAACAGAACGAGTAATTAACGATGTTAATTTTAATCTCATTTGCTAATGAAGGCAGCCTAATTGCACAATAATTGGGAGCAGCCAGAGCAGGAAACAGAAAATAAACCCTGCATATGTAATTCACTCTAACTTCTTTCTAATTACCTCTCCGATGGCTCTCCATCATCAATGGTGTCTTCGGGGGATTTTGGTAATGAAGAGAAGCATGGGACACAGAAGGAGATATTGCCATTAAAAGGAGGGAGCTGGTATGACAGGCCAGTACCCATCTTCTCCCAGCCATCCAAGCTGGAGGTGATGAATTCCTAGGTATTCCACATGGAAAGCTAAGTTACGGATGAATTCAATCACTGTAGTTCCCATGGTCTCTGGGGACTGTGGTTTGGCCACAGACTCTCCCGAAGGATATCTCAGACTCCTTGTCCTTCTCCTAGCTGTCTGTTCTTCCCAAGCTCCCAAACAGCAACTCTGCAAGGAGGCTTGTTCTCCTGGAGTCCCTTTGCACATCTCGGGGTGTTCCTAAGTCGATCACTGAGCATTCCTGAACACAAGCAGAAATGGAATATGAGTCTTGCAAAATGAGAAGCTCAGACCCAGAGGGGATCAGCTGCTTGTCCTGGAGTTCCCAAGGCACTTGGCACAACCAGGAGATGGGTGGTGGGGCTTGCTTTACTGTAAGGGTTAAGAGATGGCTTACAAGCTCATGTACATCCTTGCTTTTCCCCTCCTGATGGGTGCTTTGCTGGTGCCACGTCACCAGCCTGCACTCAAGACATTGCTCAGTATGGTCCCTTATTTGAACCCTGATGCCACATTCTACTTGTCCCTCGTTGTCCTGTCCCGTGCTGCAGGAATCCAGATGTCTGGGGCATTAGCAGCAAATGATTCAAAACAGCCTTTATCTTCCTTTCTTTCCTTTTTATCACTACAGTCCTGCTTCTTTGTGTGATATCCTTTTGAAATCAGTTCTCCCAGGTACGGTGGCAGCTTCCCATAGGCACGTAAGTACCGAGGAAGTTGAGGTTTCCAATTGAAATTGCCATTAGCTTTTCCTTACCTTTCTAGCAAGGCTGGTAGGTGCACTTGGCAGGTTGCGCTCTTTATCTTCATTGGAGGATTATGCAGTATTTGTGGTTGAAAAGATGTGGCTCCAGGCTGGTTTAGCCAGCAGGAGCAGGACAGCATTCATGCAGCCAGCCACAGACAGGGATACCTGGGTTATCTGCACATCTCATCTGCAACACACTGCATCCAAGGCTTGGGAGATCTCTGTTTATGTGTAGAACAGGAGCTGCTGCAGCACAGCCCCACCACACTGCCCAGAGCACGTCAAGCCTTGGTCTGCTGGGAAAGCTGTCCAAGCATCTCAGCACTGGCAGTGTGCAGAGTGCATGGCTCTGTGTCCTGGTGGCTCCTGACCAGTTTGAATCAGCCACCAGGCACACACACTGCTCTTCTCATCCTCCATGTAGGGTCACAGAACCATAGAATGGTTTGGGTTGAAGCGATCTTAAAGCTCATCCAGCTCCAGCCCCTGCCACGGACAGGGACCCTTTCCACTAGAGCAGCTTGCTCCAAGCCCCTGTGTCCAACCTGGCCTTGAACACTGCCAGGGATGGGGCAGCCACAGCTTCTCTGGGCACCCTGTGCCAGCACCCTTAAAAGGAAGAACTTCTTCCTTATATCTAACCTGAGCTTCCCATCCCTTGTGACCCTCCTCCTTTCCCTGTTCCACTTCAGTTCATCTGCTTCTGTTGTCTTCCTCTAATTAGCTTTTTCCCTGAGTTGTTTTTTCATCTGTGCAATTGAGAAACAGTTGAAGCAAACATATGAAGAGGGAACAAGAGAAGGAGGTTTATTTGGTTGGAAACAGCTGTCATTTCATCCCCCAGAGGGGTCTGCCGGGGAACAGAGGGAATAATGGGGGTCTGAATGGCAAGTTGGAGACCTTCCTGGCCAAGGTCTCTTTCTGGGGAGAGGAGACATTTGCTAAAGGACTCATCAGTGGGCAGCTTGCAGGAATTATGCTGGCTGGAAATCCCAGCAGATGCCTCACAAAGGTTCCCCGGATTCACATCTCTTTCAGCCTGCTGGCCTTTGAATTAAACCCATTTAATTAGTGCCGCTCATTAGAATCAATGTCTCAGGCTGCTGAAGATCTGCAATGGAGGCCGGTTTCTGAGCTTCATAGCAGGGTCTGAGTTCAGATGGTGTTGGTGGGGTTTCTGGAGGTCTGAGGACGCAGGATGCCGTGTTGTCATCGTGGTGCCACCCCAGTTCCCAGTCCTCCTTGGAAAGGTGGGCTTCCGAGGGAAGGATAACATTGACTCAGCCTGGTGGGAACATGGAGGATTCAGACAGCCTAAGGATCAGTTGTGCTCCCATCGCAGATCCTCCAGCCTAGAGAGCAGGGCTCTTGGGATTAACCACAAGATAAAGCCAGGAGGGGAAGCCAGTTTTGGCTTCTGTTTCATTAGAAGAAAGACACAGTTTGTGCCTTCCCTGCTCAGAAGGTGTATGATGTCTTCTTCTCCCCAGAGCTGCTGGAAAGGACAGGTAAATCACTCCTCCCTTCAGAATCCTCCTCCAGGATCTGCCCCAGCACTTCTTTGTTGCTCCAGAAAGCCAAGCCTGCAGTGAACATTACTATGGCCTCAGTGTTCACCAGTGGGTACTTCTGCCCTCCCCCTTGCTGGAAGTGATTCCTGAGAGCCTGCTGAGCACAAGCAAACTCAAGACTTGCCACGCTGAGCTGATCCAAACCCAGCCTGCAGGATCAGCACCTTGGGAAACCCACTGCAGGCTCAGCTGCAGGTGCTTGACCTCCATCCAGAAGCAGCATCCGTACATCCCTCCATCCATCACCTCCATCCCATCCATCCCTCCATCACCACCCACCTGCCCCAGCGTGAGCAGAGCTCACAAGGGGACTCAAGGGTCCAGCCTTAGCTGATGCTGGATGTCATGGGTGGCAGCTTCACATCAGCTCCCTTGTAACTTAGCAAAAGCACAGGGCCTGATGCGAGTCCATCCGAGTCCCTCCAAGCAGCAGGATCTATTCTCTCTCTGACAGGTCTGTAACACTCACAGTTGTGGAGTGACACGAGGGGGAAGGCCAAGCAGCAGGCAGCTGTGGCAGATACAAACTGGGAATGCCCTGAGGCTCGGGTTGGGTTTTGTTCTCAGGGGATTGTTCAGCATGCCAGCTTGCAGGCAGGACTGGGAGGTGGGGACACAGCCTGGGCCTGTTTGGCATTAGCAGAAGGGGTCACTGCTGACAGATGTCCTCGGAGCTTTTAGAGCCCGCAAAGCTGCTAAACGCTAATTTTTTAAATGAAGTTGTCAACTGATGTGTGATTTGATTGTGCAATTGCAGCGTTCGGGAGAAATCAGGCAGAAAATCATCTAATTAAACTAATAAGATGTCCAAGGCAGGAGATGTTCTCTGCTTCTTGCCTTTGACACAGGAGGAGGAGGAGGAGAAAAGGCCCTTTTGGACAGGGTTTTTTTTGTTCATGGAAATGAGACTAATGTGTAATTCACCTGCACCTTCCTGCATGGTGGGATATGCAGCACCTCCCTGGTGCAGAACCTTTGGGTTAATGTGGCTCCACGTCTCTCATCGCTGGGTATCTCCCATAGTGGGGCAGGCTCGGGGGTGAACAAGGGCAGGGGATGTTATTTTGAGGGCTCGCCTGCCCAGCTGCCCTGCTGCCATTGAGGAAACACCATCCTCTGCATTTCCACCATCCTTTATCTTGGTCATCTCCCCACTGTGCTTTCCCTGCAGGAATGCCTTTGCAGCAAGATGGGGGATGATGGTGTGGGGCAACGTGTTACATGCAGTCCCTTCTCCTCAGGGGGTGACAGGAGTAGTATGTAGATTATACTTAGCAGGTAATGACGGTATGGGCAGGATGGCAGATCTAACGCTGACCCCTGTAAAAATGCAGCAGGAGCTTTACTGGCACTGAGCTCTGTGCCAGTTCTGCCCTATCTGTCCATATTCGGTGCTCAGGAAAAGAAACCCCATTGCTTTTCCAAACAGCTAAATGCCTGTTCCCAGGAGTGAGGGTTAATAGGTTCCCAGTGCCAAACATCACCTCCTACATTGTCTGTATTCCCCTGGTGCAGTGGTACCAGCTGTATATATCGGGTTTTAGCTCCCCTGAGCAGACTAGAAACACAAGGGGTACCCAGGGCAGCTCAGATCTGTTTCGTTCTCAACCTGCCCTCTGTGGGGCGTGCATTTCCATAACTGAGAAATACAGGGACACAGCTAGAGGGCACCTCAAAACCTGTGGAGGTTCAGCAGCCTTCCCACATGTTTCACCTCTCTTTGAAGCACCCGTGTGCTGGGAGCTGATCACTTTGGGGGGGTCTTTTTAAGCTTGCTGGGAAGTGCCTTTTCATAGCTGTGGGATGAGCCACCCCAGTGAGGGCTCAGGGCAGCAAGGGCTGAGGAGCAGGAAGGGATGAGGGGGGCGAAGCGGAGAGCTGAGCACCTCATGTCAGTATTCCCCAGCTCCAGTGTTGCTTTCTGAAGTTGCACATCCCCTCCAACACTGCTCTTAAC
The DNA here is from genome assembly GCF_028554395.1 of Pezoporus wallicus. Lineage (NCBI taxonomy): Eukaryota > Metazoa > Chordata > Aves > Psittaciformes > Psittacidae > Pezoporus > Pezoporus wallicus. The sequence goes on from NW_026639688.1 coordinate 484,655, forward strand.
TAAACAAGTCAAAATAAAGGAGTGGGAGTCACTTGCCTGTCAAAGCACCCCAAAAGGACGAGCTGATGTTTGGGGTTTGCCGTACATAACACGCACAGGGGGGCCCTGTAGAACGTTCCTTTTCTCATCTCTCTCGATTCTTTTTCATTTGGGCACCGAGCTGGAAAATGTGCCCTTGCTTTAAGTAGAATTCCATGTCAGGGATTTTCTCGAGGAGCGGGGATGGTGGTGGGAAAGGCGGCGAGAACAGCATTAATACCCGCTCTGTGCTTCAGGCCTGAGAGAGCTGTTAACTCACAATAACACCTTGGGGTATTATTGATTTTCAAAGTGACTGTCTTGGTTTTGACAGCATAAGTTTGTCATTCCCTGCCTCATTTTACTTTCTAATGGGCAGAAAAGTCAAGAGGATCAGACTGCTCTTTAACAGAGAAAGAGCGTCCTGGTTATCCGGCTCTTTTGTGACACTGGCAAAGGGCTGTACTCAGGAAAGTTGGGAGGTTGGTTCAAAGTCACACACTGCTTGTTCCCCACTTGTGCCAAGCAGCTTGGGTAAAGCCAGATCCTTCTGCTCCAAAATGCTGTTAAGTGTCAGTGCCCTCTGAAGCTGCATAGAGCCTCCATTGAAACAGCCAGCCTTGGTGGCAGTGGGAGGTGGGTAAGTGCCTGCTGGAAGGCAAGGGGGATCTTTTTCTCCACTGTGTTGTAGCTTTTCAGCTCTCCAGTGGGAAATCAAGAGCAGAACACTCCTGCAAAACTGCCCCTCGGTTCTTGTCAAGGAAGGAGTCTGAGCCATTTGTTCAGCCTGGAAAAGAGGAGCTGCATGGAGACCTCAGAGCAGCTTCCAGTGTCTAAAGGATGCCTGCAAGGATGCTGGAGAGGGACTCTTCATCAGGGGCTAGAGCGACAGGACAAGGGGTGATGGGTTCAAACTGAAACAGGGGAAGTTCAGGTTGGAGATAAGGAAGAAGTTCTTCCCTCTGAGGGTGGTGGGGCACTGGAACAGGTTAGCCAAGGAAGCGGCAGTGTTCAAGGCCAGGCTGGACAGAGCCTTGAGTGGCATGGTTTAGTGTGAGGTGTCTCCCTGCGGAGGGAGGGATATGGGGAATATCACCTGCCCTTGCCATCACCACCCCTCACAAGGGTCAAGCTGTGTCTAATCCCTGGTGAAGCAGATCAGGTTTCCTTGTTACTGATGCCTTCAGCTGAATGAAGATGATCATCTCGGGAGCCTCTCCAGGAGGAATCAGGGCTGGTGTACAGAACTAAGGACTCGTTGGCCTAACTTCAGAATACATCTTTGTCTCTGAGAATCCCATCAGAGAGATCTCTTCACTTCTGCTTGACTGTGGCTCCTACCAGAGTTAAAGATCCCGGACTTGGAAGCAACAGGGTCCTTTTTAGCTTAGTTTAAGCACACAGTGTCAGTTTGACCTCTGGGTTGGCTTGATTTGTTGGTTTGATTTCCTTACAGGCATTTCCTACTGACCACTTCAGAAGCAGGTCTGGCGGCAGACTTCTTGCTCAAATCCAGCTGATGATCTCCATTGGGAGACACTTTAACACTGCAGGAGCTTCTTCAGGCTTCCTCTGCTTGTACCCTTGCATTCCTACCTATGATCCGTGGGGCAACCAGGAGAAAAACATGTACATGATGACCCTTCCCATCCCTCCTGCAGTGCACCGTGATGGCCCTTTTGCTCTGCCACTTCTCTATCCCTTCACCTGCAGCTTCCAAGGGTATCACAGTACTACAGAAACCTCTGATTTATACAGCTGCGATACAAGTAGGTGCAGCAGAATGAAACACTCCACCCAAATGGGGGGTTTATCTAATGGAGGGGGGTTATCTACTGGGGGTAGTAAGAGAAAAGCCACTGGGTTGTTTGGGACTGCTAAAGGATGCTCTTATGGATAGCAGGACTTCATTGCCACTTGGATAGGTAAGATGGGAGTCTGGGCCAGCTGAATGGTGAGAGATACCATCTTCAGGCATGGGTTTAGGTTCTTACAGCTAACAGAAAACGTGCTTCTTCCAAAGTGACGCTGTTAGAATGAGGAGGGATGTGTCACATTTGCATTGCCAAACCACAGATGCTGGGTAATTGCAGGCTGCATCAGAAACAGGTAATGGGGTGCCCTGGTGGGATCATCCAGGCAGAATCCCAGTCCGCAGACTTGCAATGTCCTGACATTAAAGCTGCCCGGGGAGGTTTTGCTGCTCTGCCCTGCCAGAGTCTCACACAGCTCACAAAAGGAACCTGCTGCTTGGTTCAGCTCCCAAAGGAGGGGAGCAGAGATCCTGCACGACGGACCCAAGTTTGCCTGTTTCCCATGGAAATGGAGATGGAGGCATCTCTCCATCCTGCTGTGAAGGTGCTGAGAAACCTTTTGTGCCTTCTCAGTACAGCTCCTCCCCAGTGGCAGAGTTGTTTAGAAATCTTGGCCTGAGTTATCGACCCTTTAAGGACTTAAAAGTGTAACTCTCCAGTTATCAACTTTCCCAGTGTTTGCTCGAGGATCCCAGGAGGAAGGGAATAGGTGTGACTGGGGAGAGGCCTTTGGCAGAGGAGTTTCCAGCAGCAAATTATCTGCTGGGGAGATTTCAATGCACGTGAAATATGAAGCTGCTAATTTGTATTTTAATATTCCTCTGGTGTCCCATTGTATAAATTAAGTAAATTCAGTCAAAGGCTATCCCTTATCTATTGCATGTGTGTGCCGTGCTGCTTGCAAAGCGAGAGGATGGCAATGGAGATCCGAGATTTCTGCTGATATATTAAAGTCAGGCAGAGGGAGAGCATTGATCGCAGGCAGCTACACAACAGCCTGTGCCATAAAAAAAAGGGAAGAGAAAAGAGGAGGAAGAAGCAGCAGACAGAATAATCTCTCTTTTCTCTTCCCTATCAGCATCCTGAGCTTTGAATTACAAGTGAATGAGAGCTGACTTATTCCTTCTTTGTGGGAGAAGCGCACGCACAGGAGTCAGGGCAGCTGGAGTTATGGCTCCCCTGGCCATCGTAGATTGGCCCCCTCATGTGCATGTAGTATTTTGTATTACTGTTTATGGGGCTAACTTTAATGTCTTAATATATATGTGCAGTGTGCCAGAATTACAGCTGGAGGGGGAACCATAACTTTGAACTTCCTGACTTTTGTGCATGTAAAACCTCAGCTGCAGTGTTAATTTAGTCGGGGTTTTTTTTGGTTGTTGGTGTGGTGTTAGTTGTTCTCCTTCCCATTACTTCACAGATACAAGAAGGATGAGAAAGGAAAGTGTCAACGTGCTTATTTGATGCTGCAAATGATGGATTAGCACTGGTAATTCCCAGGCAGGCTGTGGCTGGTGGTGATGCTGCTTGGGAGGTGGGAGCTTAAGGGCTACACTGTGGCTCAGAGGGAGAAAAGTGAGGCCCAGAGCTATCTCAGTTGCAAGGTGTAGCAGTGGGGAGCAGGGTGGCTCAGGAGGGTTTGGTGTTGCTGTAACACCCACATAAATGTAAGGATGTGGGAAGCAGTCCTGTAAAACGGGGAGGCAACACATCGCCCTCATGGGACCATGAGGGTAGAGCCAGGGAGGTGAGCAGTAGGGTGGCACATCTTCTTCTAGTCTTAAAGCCAGGAGAGCCTGGGTTCATTTACCACGTCCAGCACAGCCTTAGGGCTCCGTGTTGGTTAGTCAGGAGTAGCCTGAGTCCTCTTGCTAAAGGCAGGGCAGCTCCTGCCTGCAGCCATACCCTGCAGGTACCAGCACGACATGGATGCTGAGGGCTTCCCCAGCCGACCAGGCATGAGCTGTTTGCCCAGGAGTGCAAGGCTCTGTTTAGCTGCAGGTTGCATAACCTCTGTAAGTCTTTCCCTTTGCATCCTTAACGCTTAGAAAGCTAGCAAGTTTTAAGTGAAGAACTTGTTCCCTTGACTGATGTATCCCATTTCCTGCCTCTCTTATCCCATGCTGGTTCCCTAATACTCGGAGAAGGCACATGGGGATGTCTCTCCTCTGTTCAGCTGCATCTGATCACCTCACTCAGTGGCACCTCTGAGTTTTAAGGTCCCTAATCTGTGTTGAATGTACTTGCAATCACTTCAAAAGCTCGGAGGGAGGGCAGTCAGACTGACACATGCAAACGGTTTGATCGCTGTGGTGTTACTTCCATCAGCAACCTGATTGGAAAATGACTGAAGGCAAATATGATTTTTGAAGGGGATACAACCTATAAACTCCAGTTTAAGGAAAGCTGAAGTGGAAGCTTTCAGCCCTCCTTGCATGCACATTGTTCCTTCAGGTCTCTGCTAGACTCAGGCAGGGAGTGGAGGAGGCACAGGCAGAGCTGGAGCATGGCAGGGCTGGCTGAGGTGGTTTCTTCTGGTTGCTGGTGCACAGGGCTCTGCTTTCATTGCCTTCCAGGCAAAGCCTGTGCTGTCCAAGCAGGGGAATGCAGCCCTCAAACACAGGCACTCAAGTGCTGCCGCAGGGCCATCTTGCTGAAGAGCCTTACAAGAACACTGCTTCTCTCCTTTGCCTCCTAGAAGCACCCCCTTTCCCATCCCTGCCTAATCCCTCCCTAAAATAATCAGTAAGACCAAAGTCCTGATGCCCTCCTCTAGTGGCAATCTTGAAAGCAACAGAGGTGCCCCAAGGGACAGTTTGACCCTGATACAACCAGAAGTGCAGAGGAGAGAAAGAAGGAGCAGCAAAACCAGGCTATCTGCTGGAAAAGTAACCCCTTCCCTTTGTCTCTGCTCCCCTCTCCGCTGCTCAGCAGTGCTGAGTGCTGCCTGCCTCCACCTGCCCCTCTAGATAAAGCCAGAGCATAATGAGATATAGAAGGAGCAAGCCACTTGCTAAAGACACATCTTCTTCCTTCCCCTTCTCCCCATGCAAGGAGGGGGATGCTCAGAGACTCCTGCACCGAGCCCTGCTCTGGAGCAGTGTGCAGTAAACACCACACAGCCCTCCCAAGGCTTTCAGCTCATTTTCCCCAAGGCTGGTGTAGCATTAAGTTATATCCAAAAGCAGCCTTTCAAACTGCTGCCTGGCGCGTTACATAAATCCTCACCAGGCTCCTCGGAGACTGCAAGCAATTACACTAGGTGCTGAGGAAGCAAGCGAGAGCTCAAAGAAAGGTTAAAAGAAGAAAGAGATGGGGGGAAAAATAAATAGAAACAACCAAAATCCCAGCTCTGGTAGCAGCTTGGAGTGGGAGGGAAGCCCACAGGCTCCAGACAAGGCTGTGTGACTTGTGTGGAAATCACTGCATCGAGGCCCATTCCAGCCAAGGCCTAAGGGGATTTCAGCCATCTCTTAACCATGATAGTATTTGGTGAAGATGTGGGACATTCATTTAGGCCCTAAGGCATAAGAAACAGTTGTCAGTGGAGCCCAGAGAGTCTGCGAGTGATTGCTGAAAGCCCCAGCTTATGACAGCGTTACGTGGATGCTCTCCAGTCAAAGTCAAAGGCATTCCCCTCTGTATAGACCTCCCTGTCTCCTGCACCCACTTATCTGGGCAGGCAGAGGGGCTCTGGGAAGGGCTCTTCACACCATCTCACCCCTCTGTCCCACAAGAGATGGTGACCAGCTCAGGTCTGTCTCCTTACAGCCAGCGGAAGGTGTGAGGGGTGTCTCTGGAGAGCACTTCAGTGCTGAGCCTCGCCTGCTCCATGCGCGTGTTGGAGCCTTCCAAGGTCCATCTGCATCCTGAGATCAAGAGAGGATCCAGGACCCAGAGACCGAAGCTCCCCAGGGCAGGTCCGTAGTGCAGAGATGATGGCTCCAGTCGTGGGCTGAATCCCCTGTGCTCTGGGCAGGGGCAATGCAGCAACTCCGCTTTGGGTCTGGCTTAGTCAAAGCCAATGTAGAACTCTCTGCAGTGCCTTAAAGTCAGCTGCAAATGTAAGCTGTTACCTTCCTTGCCTTCTCATTTCCCCTCAGGGCAATGATCTCCATTCGTGAATGTCTCCAAAGTGCTTCCAGATCAGTGTGTGGAGCCTGATGTCTCAGAAGCTTCCCCTGCGCTTGATGCAGAAGTGCTGTCCTGTGCCTGATGCAGGCAGCGTGCAGCCAGCCTGCTTTCCCTCATGGTTTGCTCTCTGTTAGTCCTGTAATGTTGTTATCCTTCACAACCTGACAGCTCTAGTGCTTGGCCAATAGGTAACTTCTGGGGAAGGGGGTTTAGGATTGAAGTGAGTACATCAAATAGATTTAACAGAGCTGCCTGAATTCATGGTGTTCATAACGCATGCATTTCCCTAATAGACATAGGCATGGATTTAACTGTCAGGCACTTGCATTAAGAAAATGGATAGCAGATCCTGGAGACATCTGAGCTGTGGGTAGAGAAGGAGGTTTAATCCAGGTGCACTGTTCTGGCAGATGTGTCACTGAGTGGTCAGAGGATCCGATAATAACCATTGTTCTCAGCTGTTCCCTGGAGGCAGGGCACATCTGATAGCCTGCCTGATGGAGAAAGCACAGGGAGCAGGGAGCAAGAAAGGAGCCCACGTGCTGAGCGCCTTGTACAGACAACCTGCTGTACAGCATCGGGCTCTGAGGGGTCCTGGGCAGGGAGCACAGGCAGGAGGGTGCCAGGAGCCGCAGGGTGAATGGGTGCTGCACAGCCGTCAGTCAACTGTGATGCTTCCCGGAGCAGCACTGGGCTGGTGCTACGTTGAATCGTGGCCTCAAGTGGGGAAAACCCACACATTTTGGGACCTCCAGGACCACAGCCTCATGCTCTTGGGCTGGTCCCAGCAGAAGCCAGTTAAGGACCCTCACTTCCATGAGATTTTAGTTGTTTCCCATCTGACAGCAGTTCTTTCCCAGTGGGTGTAGAACTGCCTCACTCCTCCTCAGCACAAGCTGGCAGAGAGAAGGAGCTAAAGAGGCTAAAGAAAACCTAAGAAAAGGAGGAGGAAAAGGAGAGTCTGTGTGCCACTGACATCGTTCCTCCTATCTTCAAGCATCTTTGAAAGACTTGTCTCTTCCTTTGACAGAGCCAGCAAGCCCTTCATCTGGGAACTGCACGAGTCTCAGGCAGCTTCAAAGCACGATGGCTGCATTCACGTTCCCAGCTGCAGGGACTTTCAGAGCCTATATTTAGGCTTTTCTATAGGATAAGGGATAGACTGCATGGGTTCTGCTGAAGAAAATTGTGTTTCTCTGACCTGCTTAAATCCTTTGGAAGAGTTAAGAGACCAGTGGATAAAAGGGAATGAGAGAGTATATATATACACACATTCCTTCTTTTGAATTTCAAAAGCCTTTTTTGATAAAGACCCTGACAGAGAACTATCAAGGCATGATGGTGACCAGGGGGTGCAAGTTAAAATCCCTGAGATAGATTAATGCTGTTGGAGAGAATAAGAAGAAATGGGCAATTCTCAGCAGGGGAAACGGTGATTGTCAAGGGGTTCTTGCAGGTCAGCATCAGATGGGAATGTTACTCAGTGTATTTACTAATGGTGGTGGCTGGGGCTGAGTAGTGAGGTAGGGAACTTTGCTGATGGCACGTGTTTGTGTTTGCTATCAAGACTGAAAGGGAGCGGAGAGGAACTTGAACAGAGCTGGAGTCTGGTGTCCTGATTTCCACCATCGCCTGAAGCTGGCCCAACGCTGCTGCCAAGAAGTGCCTGTGATTTGCACTTAAGGCCCTTTTGTTTGCAGGTGGTGGTGGAAGCAGCTTGGAGAGGGCTTGCCATGGAGCTGGACTGCTCATTCCCAGCTGCCGGCATGCTCCGACAAGCCGTGCTGCTTCGTCTGGCACATTCAGCTGCCATAAGGCCCAAATCTGAGGCTGTGGCCGTGAGGGCCCGAGTCAGGATGGCTTCCAGCATGGAGAGGGGGCTCTGATTAGCCTGCAGCCCTGCCAGGGTGTTGTGAGGAGGAGGTTCATTAGCAGAGTGCATTCAGACAGCTTGCCAGGGAACTCAGACTTACATCCACCTTTTACTCCCTGTTTCTCTGGCTGTTCCTCTGTCCACCCATCCCATGCTCTACCAGCCCCTCTGCAGAGCTGTCTGACTGTGTCTGTCCATCACCGTGGTTGTCCTGCTCATCACCTCTTGTTCTTACATAGATCTTACTGCTCTTCCCATGGGAACACCATTTGGGATCCCGCTTCCCAGGTTTTGTGCATCAGGCATGAGCAAGCTGTGCTGGACATGGTGTAAGCAGAGCTCAGCTCCCAAGAGCTGCTGGTTCTTCAGGAGTCTCTATCCCAGTTTTCCTGCCTTGGCTCCCTTCTCCAGCCCCTCACCAACGTTCTCTTCTCTATTCCCTGCCAGGAATTGCAGCTGAATTGAATGAGGGTAATTAACTTTTGGCCACTCTTTTAATTGAGTAGTCAGGAGGGAGAAAAGAAGGGGAGTTAATTGAGATGAAAGGAAATGACACCAAGCAACAAGCTCTGGTTAATGCGTGTTGGTGAAGCCCAGGCAAGTGGTGCAGTGACTGCAGTGGGCACAGAAAACCTCTGATTCATAGACATCCGTGCTCTAGATGTGGGGACAGGGAGGGATTCTTCTTTATTCTCTCTGGAAAGGGCAGTTGGGATTGAATTATCTTGTATCCTTCTTCCCAAACTTTTCTGTTCCACGTGTTGATAATTGTGCACTTCACATCTGCACTGTATGGATTCCGATTGGGGAAATTGTTCTGGTCTGAT